>NC_053158.1:140406674-141006674 GCF_016835505.1 Polypterus senegalus | reverse complement strand
GAGGACAGAGTCGAGCATAGTGTGTGTGTGGCAATATTGGTGTCAAGAGAGGAGTAGTCAGGAGGAGAGAGAGCATAGTAGACTACGGAAGAGAAATGGGTGGAAGAGAGGGAGTGGAGGTGACAGAAGAAGGATACGGTTGGAGGAGGAGAAGAGTGAGGAAATGGAAGTAGCAGAGAGAACTGAATAAAGAAAAGGTCAGACATGTGTAGAGAAAAGATGGTTGTATTTGTGGGAGTGCAGTTGTGTGAGAAAGCAAGGTCAAGCAGATTGCCAACCTTCTGTGTCAGTGAGGTGAGCAACTGTGTGATGTTGAAGGAAGATAAAAGATCAAGAAAGTCAGCAGCAGGAGGGCTGTCCAGGTGGATGCTCAGGTCCCTGTGAAATAGATGTAGGCTCCTGTCATCTGACAGGTAAGTGAGAAGTCCATCCAGCACATCAAGTAAGTTCCTAAGCAAACTTGGAGGGTGGTAAATAATGACAATGGTCATGTCAATTGTAAAGGAGACAGTACTTACATGGTACTCAAAAGTAATGAAATTGTATGCATAACCCTGGAGGCAAATCTCCAGCTCTTAGACTCAAGGATACCAGTGTATAGCTTCTTTGGAAAGGAGGCAAAACATGCTATTTATCACTTTAAGGAAACTATCAAGAAAGAACGTTAACAATACCAATTCTAATTTGTCCAATATGACTTCAGGTTCCAAAGAAATTATCAGATGTTGTAGAGAAAGTGCAACAATGAATTGTTTCATTAGAGAAATGAGGTTACTGACCATTATATGTCCAAGTAAACTTTGTCAAGTTTAACTATCATACTAAAACCATTCATAAAATGGTAAAATTTGACTAAAAATCCTGAAGAAAAATATAAACCTTCTATATAGATATTACATATTATACATTCCTAAAATGTTACAAAATATGTTGTTGGTGAACAGCTAAAAGTAATAGTGCATTTGCTAGATCATAAGGCATAAGTTAAATGTAATGAGATACACACCTTCTAGACTTAATTTGATGATGATTATTGATTTTGTTATTTGGTGTAGCAATGTTGAAATCAATGGAGGAGAATAATTACTCTTGATGGTTATCTTTTCCAAATATCTGCAATCAATTTTTAAAAAATGTAATCAACAAAAGGTAGAATCAACTAGGCTGTTAAAAGTCTCAATAAAACATTTTCTTAATTTCTTATATTTTTACATTTTTCTTTGACCACTTAGGTGTTAATCCTGAGCAAGACTTGCGCTGGGAATTCTATGCAGTTATGGTTAAACCTGAGTCACACTTGGAGTGTAGTGCAATGATATGCTTTATAGTGTTAAGCCCGAATAGTTCTTGGGACAGTATTCTGCTGCCGTGCAGTGAATGAAATAACACCATGGACATTTATAAGCTTTCTGCCACTTTATGTTAACTCTGAGGTATTCATGAGTGGTGGGGGCTTTAACAAAAACCTCTATGGCCATTAAAAAGCCGCACTGGCAGTTTCAGAACAAACTGAAACTGAACCATTGTTCAAATTGAGTGGTAGTGATCATGATGTAAATTGGTCATCAGATGTTGACATGAATAGTGTAACTGAATTGACATGGACTAGTGGAACTGCCATGATATGTCCGGTAAATTGGTTGCACAACACTTTATTGCAGTGTAATAGTAGGTGTGTGACAAAAAAAAAACAATTGACTGCAATCAAGTGCAAGGACAAGAAAGACTTAGCACCCTAAACACTATTCACAGTACTTAAATATGAAAATCAGCCTTGCACTGTGGTAGCCTACAATAACACACAGTGTCAATTCTACCCTCTCATGTTCAAGTAACAGAAAAAAATATTATAAGAAAGGTGTTTAAAGTGTCCCTATTGAAACATCTTACTGTTTGAAAACACATCATCACATGAAGGATATGTACTAAATCTGCATCAGTACAGCTGTGAACATTAGACATACTTTTCCTACTGTATTTATCTTTATCACGTAATGAAACTTTTTATTCTTCAAGAAAGCTAAACGACTTCTGCTTGTTTTCTAGGAGTAAACATACCATATAAGGAAGTTAATATTGTTACATAGCTTTACTTTCTGTTTTGTTCTTTATTTCGACTTATACAAATTTCTTGTATTCGGAATTTGTTAGTTTTTGCATTCCCCTTGGGTTCAAGAGCACAGGGTCAGCCATTGTACAGCGCCCCTGGAGCAATTGAAGGTTAAGGGCCATACTCAAGGGCCCTACTCAAGGGCCCAGCAGAGTTGAATCTCTTTTGGCAGTGACAGGGATTCGAACCAGCAACCTTCAGGATACCAGCGCAGATCCTTAGCCTCAGAGCCACCACTCCGCTCATTTGATAGTATTCTGCCAGAATATGAGACATGCCAGACTGCTAAGCCAGAACAAAGGGTCAGAGGATGAAAATATGTCAAAACAAGCCAAGGACAAACCTAAGACAGTAAAAACACTGGTGCCTTACACAAAAAACAAAAGCCATAGTCATAAGTCAGAACAAAGAAGTTTCAACAAGACTTTTTTCATGAGAGCATTTGCAAAATGCTCACAGATTCAATCCACAGTCTTGGATGTTGTCTCACAAACAGTGCTTGCTTACAAAGCTCTTTGTGTGGGACATCACATAGCGCAACTTCCAGTGGTGGAGCATTGCACTGTAGCAAGAGTCCACAGAATCACTCTACCCGCAAAAAACTTTAGTTGCATTACGAGAAGAAAAAACATAACTTAAAAAGAAAATTTACATTACAAATTTACAAAAATTCTAACTCATGTTCAGAAAAAAGTACATTTTTAAAGTTATATAATCATAACAGACAGGGCATATAATCTTCTTTTAGGAAGTAGTGTTTTGGGTATTTATGCAATCATACTAATGATGTGTGGCAGCTCTGAAGGTTTTTCCTTACTGAACACATCCATTTTCTACCACTTATATGGGTCCAGGGTCTTTTATGTAGTGGAAGGGTTTGTTTGTAGCTATATTATTTGGTGCTATGTTGTCTGGAGTATAGCCCCTGGTATGGTCACCTGAGTCAAATTGGTCCTAGGTGAGGGACCAAAGTTCAGTTCACATGGCCATTATGGAAAAGATGAATAAGGACATGCGAACTTGCTGGAAAAGGGAAACTAGGGCTTCACCCTAGAACCTGGCCTGGTTAGGAGCTTGTCTGCAAGCGCCTGGTGTTCAGGTCTTCACACATGGGACTCAGCCGATTACAGTCTGAAGGAGCAACATGGGTCCATCACAACCTGCAAGAGAAGCCATAAAGGTCCGGTGCTTTGTGGGTTGAAGGCAAGTGCCTTGGCAAACCAATCCCCAGCTACACATCAGCTGGAACACAAATCAAAATCAAAATGGATCAAATGGAATACATCAGAAAAATTTAAATACTGAATAGGAACATTTGTCGCACATCAACTAAAATGTGTCTTAGGTTTAGTTTAAATATCTTTAAACTAGTTAATCTTCCAGGAAATCAGTTCTCCAGTTTTCTAGCTGAAGGATGGATTGCCCTTGGTCCTACCTTTTTTCTTTTTTCAGTTGTCTGAATTTTTATTTTTCTATTACGTTTCCTTTAGTTGTTAACCATTTTCCCATTTAAGGCTAGAGCCCAAGGGGACGGAGTCCCCAGTTATTACTATTTACCCTGGTGTTGCTGCTAATAATTATGAAGGTGCCTAAGGGTAACTTTAAGTGTTAGTTTGAACCTCAGTCATTTGATGAGACATTGCATGGAATACTATTTCCTATTTTTTTATATAAGATGAGCTCAGCTACAAATCAAAAATTAACTTGCATTGATTAAGAAATCCCCTGCAGCTGGTTGGGTTTTTAGAAAAAACATTCATGGTATGGAATCTGTGTTTCCTTTACCACAACAGGTGCCAGAGTAGTGCCATCATAAATCCAATCTTAATTTGACTACAAATTGTTCCACTGTTGTTGTCACTTCAGACATTTGCCCCTGAAAATGTGTCATTTTCAGACTGTAGCATAGCTTGTTTTGAATTTGACCTTTGAATCTTGGAGTCTCTCATTTTTCATGGTTCAAACATATTCATGACAGGAACTACTTTTTCATACATAAATGAGTTGGCAGAGCTAACTTTTATGGTAAGTGAAGGCAGGGATTCATTAAGAGGCCAAACAAAAAGAGGATGTAGCCAAGCTCAAAGCAAATGGCAATCAGCTTACCAGCCAAAACCAAATAGATTAAATGGACTTTGAAGCCACACAAGAAACAACCAAAATAAAAACTGCAAAAAAACATTCTCAGAACAAAGCCTTTTCTTTATTTTTCAAAAAGAGTTTGGACACTGAAGTGTCTATGGATGTGAGTAGTAAACACAGACATAGTAATGCCCACTAGAAGTGTGCAGAATCATAGAAAGCACTATGAAAAATAAATAAAAATGTTATATTGTGACAATGAGTAATTCTGCAATCTTTACATGCAAGTATGTGCTTTAGTCATTGAAGTTTTAATCTAAAAAGGTGTGCTTTCTGGGAAAAAGGTGTTTTAATACCATCTGTTGAAAACACCAGCAATGTTCAGAGGTAAGAGCAACTCAACGTACATCATTCACTTCTTTTGATCTATTGTTGTTTGAAAATTGGACAGAAACTACTACATTGCATATTGGCCTGTGCAACAGTTTCGAAACAGATTTTGACCTAATGCTAAAGTGTTCAGCATGACAAACATGTTCCAAAAAGACATGACAATACACACTTGTAAATGTGTGCGATGGACTAGCACTCTGTCAAAAATTGTGTCCTACCTTGTCCCCAGCACTTATCAGGTTAGGCTCTTGCCTGTTACAATCTTGAATTGGATTAATCATCCATTATCCAACCCACTATATCCTAACTACAGGGTCACGGGGGTCTGCTGGTTTTCAGTTCTTGTTGTTTCAGTTTTAGGTTCCTTAGTTACCACAGGTAAAAAGAATGCCTTATATCACATTATTATTATTATTATTATTAGTATTATTATTATTATTATTGTTATTATTATTATTATTACTGAGGCAGCATGTGCTATTAATGTCCTCCAGGGCTTTCTGATCAGCTGCTGTATAGCTGTGATTCCATACACCGATAAATTGGATTAAAATACTCTAAGTGGTGCGCTGAGAGTAAGAACGCTAAAGCAGCTGTGTTATTTGGAATAGTTTGGGCATTGTGTGAACAATTATATTGTTACTGAATGATTACAATCAAGGTGCCTTAAATTTGTAAACAATATGCAATTAATTTCAATATATCTGATAAATTCTGCATCATTGATCTGAATTTGAAAAAAGGGAGACCAAAAAGCAACACTAAGATCAAACAGAAGTAGAATGCCGAATGCACCAGCAGCAACAGACAGAAGGAGGTCATTTAGGATTCTCAGAAAAGTACTGTGAAACATGTAGAAACCAGGTTGAAAAGGTTAACAATGATTATTTGATCAAAATGATCATTACTGACTCATCTCACCCTGACTTGTTCCATATCCAAATTTGATTCTGGAGGGCCGCAGTGGCTACAGATTTTCATTCTAACCATTTCCTTAATTAGTGATCAGTTGTTGCTACTATTAAATTTTCTTTGCCTTAATTCTAATTGATTTGCTATTTAATGCTCCATAAGATTCCTACTGAGTATTAAACTAAGTGCAATTAATTGTTTCTTTTTCTCTTAATTAGTAGCCAAAATACAAAACGAACCAAAATCATATTGTTTGTGATGGACGGCTAGAGGCCATGCCCAGCCGGGACGCCTGGAAGGACCCGGAGAGGGACTATACCTCACCTGGGCCACAAGAGGGAAGCTGCCCTGGTTGGTATGGGGGCCACAGGAATGGAGCATAGAAGCTCAACCCTACTGGGGCTTGTGGTCACCACAGGGGGGCCCTCGCAGGATGGTGGAGCCCTGAACATCAGCACTTCCGCCACACTCAGAGGCACTGACAGAAGGAATTCCAGGGGCACCCAGAATGCTTCCAGAAGATCGTCAAGGGGCACCTGGAACACATCCAGGTGCTTATAAAAGAGGCCGCCTTTCTCCACTAGACAGCCGGAGTCAGGAGGAGGAAGACGGAGCTTGTTGGGAGAGGACCGGAGGCGGCAGAAGGATTTGGAGAAAAAGATAGAGAAAGAAAGTGTTGACTGAATTTGGCTGATTCAGGCATTGTGGTGCTCTTCTTTATAAATAAAATGTGTGTTTTGGACATTTAGTGTCTGTCTGTCTGTGCCTGAGGCTGACTTTCCACATGCTATGAAACTCGACAGTTCCCAAGCACAAAAGTCCTGAAAATTCTAAAAAAAGCACCACTAGAGGGGAAAACCATCAAAATATGGTTAGTAACAAAGGGAAAAAAATTGATAAAAAGACTTATTCGAAAAGCTCAAAATAAAAAGTAAGCTAATTGGAGCAAAAAAGGCCAAAAGGAGTTGCCTAAAAACACAAGTCAATCCAAGTGAAGTCCCAAAACAAAAAACAGAAAAAGGCACAGTCAGAAACAAGAATCATGCAAAAAACTAAGCTCATTTCAATGCACCATAAGGGAATGTGGGTGACCTGGCCTTTTAGCACTGAGGTGAGTCTCTTGCAGTGATGGGCATCACTTGGGGAACCACCCACAAAACACATGGTACATAGGGCAAGATGCTTAAACTTAAGGAAACTACATAATCGATAATGTTATCCTAAATAAGGGAATCAAAAATGAAATAGAAACACTTAAACCCCAGACAGGAGGAGTAACACATGCAATATCTACAATATCTAAAATCAAAGGGAGTTGAAGGTGTCAGTAATGTTGGTCAGCTCACATCAACAAAACATTTTGAATGTCCTTTTAGAAAAAATGGAAATGTCAGCTGTGAAAGAGTAAGAGCACGAACAAGCCATGGAATTAAATAACGAATTTAATAAACAATAAAAATCAGGTTCTAATTAAGAAACTGGTTGGAATGAAATTGATTGGAGTTTAAGACTCAATTAAAGTCAATTAACAGCAGAACTTATTCTTAGAATTATTAAGAAAGTTGCAGGAAGGCAAACGTGCCGCCCTTCAGGATCAGAGTTGGACACCCCTGTTCTAGATTGTCATTGTGAGGGAGCCAAGATAAAGTAATGCAGGCCTATAATGGTGAACAGGAAAGGTTAATGGTTCAGGTAATGCAGATAGTGGAGGAAATAAGCCTATAAAGTTTAGATTTTTTTAGGAAATAAATGAATATAAATTATTGAAATTGTTTTGTCACTAAGACTACATGAAGTAGGAATTTAAAGTTAAAGTTACTACATGTGCCATAAGCTTAATTTAATTTAAATTGTATTAATTATTTACATTAATTAATAATTATTAATAAATCGTATTAATTATCTTAAATTAGCTTAGATTGTATAGGTAAAAAATCTAATATGAGGTTTGCTTTAACAAAATCTTTATTACAGGAGGTAACTAGTGCTGCACTCCATAATGTAGACCACATAGTCAGTATGGGTATAAAGGCACTGCTGCAAGTGAATTGGTCAGAAAAATCTTAGATACATGATACAGTATAGTACAGGGCTATTCAATTGGCGGCCCCCGGGCCACATGCGGCCCAGAATCAACCTCCGAGTGGCCCAGCCCGTGGTTCCGCCCATAGATAGTAAATTAATATATATTATTCATAAATTGTTATTTATATATATATATATATATATATATATATATATATATATATATATATATATATATATATATATATATATATATATATATATTATATTATATTAATATAAATATCTAGTATATTAATATAAATATAAAGTATTTATTATGTCTATGGTCCCGCCAAAAACGCGCATTCCTACGTAAATTACGTAGCCTGCAACACGCAAACAATGCAGAGCGTGCCGGTAGTAGCTTAGATTACTATCAATATTGGCTCCAGCAGACCCCCGTGACCCTGTATTCGGATTCAGCGGGTTAGAAAATGGATGGATGTCTTTCTCAACACTGAAACGTAAAATTGCCAATGAAAACCGTAAGTTTAACCCTGCCTGGACTGACAAATACTTGTTTATTTTACCGCCACATCCAAACGCCAAACCGATGTGTTTAATTTGTAATGAGTGCGTTGGAGTATTTAAAGATTACAATGTGCGGAGGCATCATGTTGAGAAACACCACACTTTTCGCAACAATTTTCCAGAGGGATCTCAAGAGAGGGCTGCAAAAGTGCAGAGTTTGATTGCATCTTATAACCGGAGCAGTACTACCATGGTGCGGTCATTCACAGCCCAAGAGAGAGCTACTGCAGCATCCCTTCGTGTTTCCTGGATACTGGCAAAAAAGAAAAGGCCATTCACAGACTCTGAAACCGTGAAGGACTGTATGCTGGCTGTCGTGGATGAGGTGATAAATGGCGATAAAATTAAAATGAGCGTGGTATCTGCTATAAAAAACGTACCCCTGTCAGATACTTCAAACATTCGTAGGGTTGATATTTTTGCTGCAGATGTGTATGAAACGCTGTTAGGAGACCTGATGAAAGCTGATACTATGTCTATAGCAGTAGACGAGTCAACAGACAAAACTGATACTGCTCAGTTGTGCATATATGTCCGTTTTTTTGATGGCAAATGCTTCCGAGAGGAGCTGCTCGGCCAACTGCCGTTAGAATGACACACAACTGGCGATATAGTCTTTGGAAAAATTTCCGCCTTTTTTAAAAGACAGTGGTCTGGATATGAAGCGTGTGTGCATGCTTGTGACAGATGGGGCTCCGTCCATGACAGGGAAAGTGAATGGTTTGGCAGCACGTTGGTCCGCCGTTGCACCTCAGTTGATCTCCTTACACTGCATTGTGCATCAGGCGGTGTTGTGCGCAAAACTAAGCGGGGCGCTCAAAACGACAATGGACAGCGTTTTATGGCTATAATTAATTTTATTCGCTCCACATCAAGCCTCCAACACCGCTTATTCCGCGTGCTGTTGTCAGAAATGTCTGCTGAGCACCACGACCTTCTTTTGCATAATGACGTGAGGTGCCTGTCCAAAGGCAAAGCACTGGAGCGTTTCTGCGGTCTCAGAAAAGAGATCATAACTTTCCTCCGCGGCAGCAAGCAAAAAAAGGCAGAAACGCACTTGAGTCGCATACTGGACGACAACTTCATGGCCGATGCCTGCTTTCTGAGCGACATATTCAATTCCTGAACGATCTGAATTTGGGACTACAAGGCAGAGACAAAACTGTCATCGACCTTGTGGAACAGATTCGAGCATTCCAAGTTAAACTGGACCTTTTCGCAAATGATTTGAGCACAAGCCGAATGCTGCATTTCCCGACACTCCGCAAATGCATCTCATCCCTCGCACAAATCACGGATGTGATGACAGATTTCATTGCGATGTTGAAAAATAACTTTGCTGGTCGACTGGATGGACTTGATCTGCCCACAGAGTTGGCAGATTTAGCTATGGAGTGGCTTGCCTGACAGTTCAGTTTCTTCTTCTCTTGCCATAAGTCCAGATCCCAATGTACAAGGGAAAAATGACTTTAGCCTCTTCGTCCCGACTGATAATATATGTAATTTTTAAAAATCATAGTTCCAATGAAGGAGAGCACTTAAAAATGCAGAATGTGTGCATAGTAGTGTTATCTTGCGGTGCCCTGTAACCCAAGATGAGAATAATTAATACATTGATGTGATCTGTAAGCCTGGTTGCCTTATTTGTTTATATAAATGCTATATATATGCATATATACATTTATTTCGCTTTCTAATGAAATAATCATGCTGTATTAAATCAAACCAGTTGCTATATAAAGAAAGGGGTAAACAACATGGAGAAAAATGGGAGAAACTATTCCAGAAAACCCTGCAAGAAAAAAACTGTGGGAGGGACCATAAGGATAAGTTCATCCCATAGCCAAAAGTGAAAAGAAAGAAGCAACAAATAACTAAACTGATCAGTGTTCAATTTTTAGAATGATGTATCTATTCTTATCTGATACTGTATAATGGACTTGGAAAGAAAAGAATGCTACAAATTTTTAAAAGAGCTATCACATTCTGGAAAATTCAAACATGTGTATGGACAAAGAAGTATCCCACCAAGGACAGTCTGGAAATTGTTTCTGTTGCGTTCAAAACAACTGTTTCCAGTTTCTTTAAACCAGGACAATAACTTTAAGAAACTTTCAATATAATGTTGTGTTGTTTCATGGCCTTTATTCAACTGTTTGTATTTGGGAGTTCAATATTATTTACTTACTATATGTGCTTTCTTTGGCTGTAGTTGGCTTCAGGAAGTGGGATTTAAGCAGTTTCAGTATCACTGCAGGCTATAAAATCACATCCTATACATAAGTAGTGTTCACTGCCTGCTAGACACACGGTGTCTTGGATTTATTATGTTAATGATGCTAGGATTACTTTAGTGACCAGGCAGTCCACCAGTCTAAGGAATTATGGAGGATCCATACTGCATAAGTTATGCCATTTACTTTAGGTAAGTATGATCACCTCCTGATCCTCAGAAGTCATAAGCTGCACTGTTCTTGCTCTTCTGCAATAAAATAATTAAATAGATTTTCAGTTAATTGCAAGTCACAATATATGATAGTTCCTATTTTATTTTAAATAATTGTGCCTGTTTTTAAATTTTAATATAAATTCAACCAGAATGTTTTCCCATCAATTAAAAATAACTAAAGTAAACAAACAACAAAAGCTGTTTCTCCATAAGTGTATAGTCAGCTATTGTCAATAGATTGTAGAGCTAACCCTCTCAGTCTACTGAAACACATGTTATATGCATTCAGTTTTCAAAGAGTTCAACAGTTACTTTATGTAGCAGTCAAAGTGTGAAATATCTCTTTCTGGAATAGGCAACAGAGGCACAAACCACTTCATTAACTAAAACTCTTTGTCAGGAAGTCCTAATTCATACCTCATTTTTTAGTATCAAGATGAAGGAGCAAACTCAAATTCATACAGCAGTCATAATTTTAAAAGAATGATTTTATTAAACAACACAATTTTCTTGAGAGCACTTTCACTAGCAAATAGTTAAATTGCAGATGTACTATATGAGAATTAAGATGTTACGATGCTCATAAAAAGTGTTCACACCCTTGGAAGTTTTCATTTTATTACTATACAACATTACATCACAATGGATTTAATTTGGTTTTTTTAAACTGATCAACAGAAAAAGACTCTAAGTTTGCTATTTTTTCAAGTCATCTAGTTATTTCTTGACAAACATAGTATATATGCATTTGCCACATGAAATTGTCCACCAATTTAAAAAAATACACATTTTTAAAAATATATATTTTAGATATATCTGACAGTTTTAAATGAAGTCTATTGGGCATGGAGTCCCACTAAAAAATAAAAGTTTAAAAACTTACCAAACACATTAATTTTCCAAGCCAAGAAAGTTGTCGAGCATTGATCCACGTTTTAAGATTACCCACACGTTGTTAAATAGTTTTACTTGTCATTTTCAAACAAAAAAACACCAATATTGTGATATTCAGCCATTTTTAATGTAAACCAGCTGCGCACACTCAGCGCTTGTCTTTCTCCGCAATAACCTCTCATCCCCCAGGAATGTGGTTTCCTCTCGAAAGGCAAAATCACAGTAAACGTTTCCTGCCACATGCTTGGTATTGTGTAGATTTATTTCCATATTTATGTGAGAAGTGTTTCTAACTATCATACAAGCAAACAGAAAATTCATAATATTAATAGTATGAGATAAATTTCGGAAACACGGAAGGTATGTACTCTTATATCAAAAGTTTTGTTTCTTCAAATTGGACATATAGGATCATTTTTTAGATTTTCATTTTCTGGTGGTGCTCTGTGCCTAACAGCCTCCATTATAAAATGCCAAGGTGGCATTTGGGTTTCGTAAAAGTATTGCTAATGTTTGTGATGCACCATCTGTTGGAATGAGAGAAACATAGCATTTGGATGAACACAGAGATAAACAGACAAGTATTCTGCTATTAAAGTGGAGTAATAGGACATCAATCAATGCCATTTTTACATTGTTTGAATTAGAATCTTTGGTGCATGAAAGCTATTATGCCACCACCACAAGCCAACATATGCTCTGTTTTTAACACTGAACTCCTAAAAGGCACATGTTTAATGTAGTTTACTAACACATGTACTGTAACTATATTCTGTTACCGTTGAATAATTCTCAGTAATTTGTTATTCTTCTGTGCCTATTTTTGCTTTAATGTTATTGGCCTTTTTGCTTTGACAAAGGCACTGAAGGCACCAGTAGCAGGTGATTGTCTTTCCTATTTGAGAGTAGACTGAAGAGCATATCTTTCCCTCCCTGCCCTGTAGGTGCAGAAGCTGAGCTTGGCTCTTCCCAGTATTGATGAAACCTGCACACTGTGCTGTTAGAGAGGAGAAACAAAAATACATTGCAGAAAATAGTAAATACATTATTGTTGTTTTGTTAAATGATTTTAAACCAGCCTGGACTGGCATTTTGAAAAATTTGGACTTCACCTGAACCTACAAAAAATATCCTAAATTACAGGACCACCTGAGTTTGATTACCTGACCCAATATGAGATTCTATCCAGGGATAGTCCCAGGATACACTGTAGGGATTATATGTCTTGAATCACTTGGCTGGAGGAACTTGTCTGGTACATTGTGGCCTTTTCAGTCTTGCTCACAGTGTTTCAACTATTACTGCCATCACTGTTAAGTTCAATGAAAATGGTGATAGATACTATCTAAACTGATTTAAAATGAAGTTTCTCTTAGGATTTATGCTTAATAAAAATTGAACTAAATAATTTCATTTAAAGGATTTATAACATTTGCAGCAAGATTACAGATTTTACATCAGTTTCCCAAAGCAATGTGGATAATTTTTTTTAGCTGAAAGAATCTCTATAAAGTTTGGTGTTTCCCTGGAAACTTGACTACTCTGAATTCAGTTAAATTTGATAATTCATTTACACTATATGAAACAACTTAAGAACAATATTGGTACCTGGGGGGACATCAGAACTGATAACTAAACATCTGGAAGTTTTCTGCCATATATGACTGTTTATTATCTATTTTTGTTTGTCAGTTACTGAGTTACTTGAAAATCCTAAAGTTACATAAAATAATATTTAATAAAGAGCTAAACATTAAAAAAAAAATCTTTTAAGATAATAATTAGAAATGCACTTTTATCTTTTAATTTGAGCAGTAGGGGTCTAACCTGCCAACACTGAAACAAGCCCCGGTTGGAAATACATTAGGATTAGTTAATTTACCTGGAGCTTCACAGATGAAAATCAATCCAGTTTAATTTTAGATAATTACTGTTACTCACTGATGTCTATACTAGCTTTTTTGATTTTTATTACATGGGTTATAAACAAACAGTGATCTGTAATCACATTAAATTCTGTGAAAGGCACTTAAAAAAATAATGATTATTTGTGAGAATGTACTTATTATGCTCTTTGGTTTCCTTGGTGTTATTCTGGATTTTGATACAGCTCTGGAGCATCCCCTAATTTCTTTCAAAGTGAAGGGCGCTTCTCATAAGATGAGCTCAGAAAAAAACTTAAGTAGTCATTTAAGTGACATAAATAACTATGAAAGCCACTTTACATTGGATTCAGAAAGTATTCAGACCTTTTCATTTTCTGCTAACTTTAATGGTTTGCAGATTTAATTTTAAATGGATAAATTTACCACGTGTGCCCATCAGTCTATATTAATAACCCATAATGACAAAGTGAAAACATATTTTCCGAAAGCTTTGCAAATTTATTAGTAAAAATAAACATTTCAAATTGTGGAAATTAATTATTTTGTTAATATTTTTTCTGAAAATAATAGTTGAGCAGACAGTTAGAGAATCTATGCACCTTTGATTTGCTTCTCTGCCGTGCTCTGAGATATACATATACCTGCATGTAAAGAACAATAGAATAAATAGCATATGAGCAGTAATTCACATTTTTCCGTGAAATGATAAAAAATATTATTTTGTCTTTTATCCCTCACAAAGGTACAATGATATATAAAATAAACCCTTTCTCTTACTCACTAAGAACAACGCACAAAGGGAAGTCAGTATTATGGGTAAAATAAAAGATTGTTCAGTAGTGTCAAGTAGTAAATCTTTGTAAAAGGAGTTTGTGATTTCTGTAATGTTTTTAGTATTACATTTGCATTGGCCTCAGATGGATTACTCTTTCTTTTCATGAATGTGCATGTTGAGTTATTATTCTGGTTTTTAACAGAATAAGTGACCATTGTAGCCATAATCTGTTTATTCAAAGTGTGAACATGCAACAGTCTATGAGTGCTTTTTGTAGCACTACATGTTTCT
The DNA here is from genome assembly GCF_016835505.1 of Polypterus senegalus. Taxonomy (NCBI): domain Eukaryota; kingdom Metazoa; phylum Chordata; class Cladistia; order Polypteriformes; family Polypteridae; genus Polypterus; species Polypterus senegalus. The sequence goes on along the minus strand of NC_053158.1, from coordinate 140,992,284 downwards.
GTTCACTACGTTCAGGGATGAGTCTTTCTTAGCATCCTGTGCTGGTGGCCTCTGTGATTTGTCAGATCAGAAGATGAATAGATGAATGGATTTTGTTGCCTGTAAAGCAACTCTTACAGTATAGTGACCTCTGAACAAAAACACTTTGTTCTATGTATAGTTTGCCGTCCAGACAGGCACATTCTTTTGTACCCTTAGCAAGTAGGTTATTTCATGAGAAAGGGTAACTGGAATACATTATAATCATTGATTCAGAAGCACCACTGTGTAGAAAGCCAAAGTTTTTTAGCATATGTATTTAGTTATATTTAACATATGCATTCATTTTGGTGTTTAGATATATATGATTCCTTATACTGTATTCCCCCTTCCTTCTAATTTTATATGTAAAACCTATGTCTGTGTAAGCTTATTGTAGATTCACAACCAAAATGAATTTTCCTATATGGGATAATGATGTTAAAATTGAGTTGAGTTGAGTTGAGTTGAGCTGAAGGAATGCAAGCTAATTTAAAAAGTGACAAAAATGAGCATTATGTCAATAGAGTCAGCACAGGCTAAAACCACACAGTGTTGCAATATATTAAACTTTCCATTGCTATATCTCTCAGCATTAGGTGAGAGATTGGTGCTAATAATAATTTGATTTCATTAAAAAGTATAACATTTTTAAAATTTGAAAAGCTTTGAAAATCTTGTATCACTAAATACAATACAATACAATACAATTTATTTTTGTATAGCCCAAAATCACACAAGGAGTGTCGCAATGGGCTTTAATGTATGACTCCTAAAGAATGGCAAATTAGTAATGAAATTATCTCTGAGTTAAGACAACAGGTCTTTTGTAAATTTAGGGACCATTAACAATTTGATGTTTTTAAACCATTGTCAGGAGAAACAAGCACTAGTGTACTGATTTATTTTCTATAATTTGATAGGTCAAAATTAATTATCTTAAATAAAACTCAGGATAATCATTAGCATTGTTTCTATGATAGATGTCCTTTATTACAGCAAGTTTGAGGGAACCCAGTCATTTTTCACCTTAGTTCACTATGACTAGACTGTTCAAATATGGGACAGTAGATAAGTAGATAATCAGTAGATATCCATCCATCCATTATCCAACCCGCTATATCCTAACTACAGGGTCACGGGGGTCTGTAATCAGTAGATAAGTAGATAATAATAAGTAGACAATAGAAAGTAGATAATATGCATAACACAGTTAGGAAATACATTAGTTTGCACCAATCAGTATACAGGTAAATGGTATAATCCATAACACACCCTATCTCTGTAAATCTTAAAGTCCCAAAATAATTAGAGAAGTTAAATATTTTTGCAAACATCTTATAAAATTGGAACTTCTTGTATATAATACTATAGTTAAAAAGTTAAAATGTCGTATGATCACAGTGTCACCATGGTTAAAGTGCTGATACAGAATGCCTTAGTTGCACAGGACATGTCACAATCAAAAACACAAATTCAAACAGAAAATTTTCCTTTTCACAATTTAATTTCACCTTCTTTTTAGCACAGAAGATAACTAAATAAGCTACTAAAATGACTTCAATGTTAGGACCCTTTATTTCTCTCTGAACTACAGTTCTCTGTTTTTTTATAGTTATGATTGTCAAAGCTCAGACATCAATTAGATTAAAAGTAAAAGAGGAACCACAAATGTTTTCAATGCCAGAAGATACAAAATAGCCAGCACTACACACTTTAGATATCTACAATCTTGGATGACATTAATTTTTTGATGACTGCTTTTATACCATCGTGTCTGTGACATACTTTTTCTTTGTTACATACCGCATAATGTTATTGCCTAATCTTGTTTATGTTTTATATTAAATCCTTTTTATTTCATCTTGTAAAGCACTTTGAGCTATATTGATTGCATGAAAATATGCTATATAAATAAATGTCGTTGTTGTTGTACTATTGCATACCTCCCAAAGATCAACCAAGTAACCCTTTAGATTGTTGTGTCTAGACAAGGACAAAGAAAACTGTAGCATCCATAAGACAGCAAAACATTAATGCAGTGAGCATTTAATGAAACAAAAATTAAAACTGACTTACATAACTACGTATCTAAGAAAGAAAGTAATGACCATTTTAAAAATCTCCTTAGTCAAAAACCCTAAACAAATTTATCTATAGAGAGTTAACCTTTTCAAATGCCATGAATCATAGAAGTAATCAAACTTTTGAGACAGAAAAAGTAAGTATTTTGATAAAGAAATAGGTAAGTGATCAATTGAAGTTAGTGAAATACATTTTACCTTCATGGGTGGGAAGAGAATAATGGAGAAACTATTGGCTATTGATGAAATCTGTAGACCTAGAACAGTTATTTGAAGGGAACTGCGAGAGGAAATGAGGAAGGCACTGATAATGTTCGGGATTAACAAAATGATAGTATTGGTTGTGCTGTAAATGTATGAAGAAACATGAATAGTGATTTGGTTGAAAAAGGGCATTTGCTTTAAGGTTTGCTGTTTTCAGAGCAACTGTCATGGAAACATTTTCTCTGAATTTCCTCACTCAGGAAAACGTTTTTGACATTCCATAACCATAAGTGTATTTGTATATAACATCTGAACATATTGATTTTGGTTGAATTCTTTGGCTTTTTTATGTCTAGAATATAAGACATAATTTTAATTATACTTGCTTGTTGTTTAGCGATGCCCCACTGGCCCTGGGGTCAACTATGTTAACTGACAGCGAGAGCCATTGGTTTAAATTCTGTCTTGAGAACATTTGTTTTATAGCCTGCACAGGCTCTTTGTGTCTATTTGGGTTTTCTCCATGAATTCTCCATGCTTGATATGATGATTGGCAACTCTAAATGACTCATTATTTGGTGATTTTGCCCTGCAAGAGCCTATCTCCCCATATGGATGATGGTTCTGCCTTGTGCCTAATACTGTTAGGATAGCACAAGTGGATTAGGAAATGGAAGGATATTATGAGTTCTATTACCAAGGAAACAAATTCCACAGTTATCATTTTAAAATTGTCAAGTAGAACATTTCTGAATAAAATTTACAAATACAACATTTTATGCAATAATTATGATAATATATCTCATAATAATAAAAATGCTATTGCTGCATATAATGTACTGAGAGGGAGGGCCATTAGGAAACAGCACTATATGGTGACTCCTTTGAGGCAGTGTAAAATTCTGCCATTGACAGAAGATGAGTGAGTCAATATACTTGTATTTTATTGCAAGTAGATAATGAAAGCACCTCAGTTGATGACAGGAAAATAATCTAAGCACAAAAATGGATAAAATGTAGGAAAAAAAAACACTTTTTCAGAAATGTTCAGCGTACTTTAACATTACACCATGATATCTCTTATTTTTTATTATGTACAGTATATTAACTCATTGTGCATCCCTCCCTTGTATATGTGAGATGCATGTTCAAAATAAAATGATATGTTTAGGGATTCTTAGGGGACTGTCTTCATAACATAGTAATTTTTGAAGGATAAACATTAAGGGTTTACATTTCATTGCTAGGTCCTAAAATTTAGGTCTCCATGCAGGACATATCTTTCAAAATTGACAGATGCTGCATAACCGAAATTAAATTGTTGTAATGGAAAATATGATATTGTGTGTGCAGTCTGTTTGCTATTCAGTAAATTAATTTATACATAAACATCAAGTATGTTGTAACGTAAAAAAGAATATTTAATGTGATGTGTAATAATACCTGCATAGGTTGTTCCTATTCTATATTAACCCAATGATTGAGAGAACAGAAAATACTAATAGGATCCCTTTTAGCATACTCAGTAAGTCACCAGTGATAGTCTTATATTTTGAGGGGGTAAAGCTGCAACATTAATAAACAGGTACATATGGGATTGGCAGATGAGATTAAAAATGAACGAGATGCACCAAGCACTGTGAAAGGCACTTTTGTGCTGTTACCTTGCAACTCCCAGACTTAGACTATTTATTACAAAGCAGAAAATCTTAAATAGAAAAACAAAAGGATTAAGGTTTCAGTAGTTTTTGTGTAAACACAAATTAATTAATGTTTATCTGCAAAAGGAAAAAATAAAAGTTACTTCCATGTTGAAAAAAGTAAAAAGGGTCAAAAACACAATGTTTTAGTTTTGTGGGGTTCATCAGGTTTTTTACCTAAAGGAAAAAGTGATTGCAAATATAGAAGAGAAATCAGGAAACAAAACTGGAGGAGATGACAGGAGTGAAATACAAGAGAAGGTGCAAAAACCAGCCAGCAGACAAGATTAAAAAAATAGTCCTTAATAAGTCCTTAGCTTCTGGTTTTCTTTAAAAGGTGCCTTTGAACACCAAAAGAAAGGGCAGAAACAAAGAAATCACTATGGCGGGATCAAGGTATGTGAAGTGTACTATGAAATGCTTGGTAAGATCTTTGACCCTAATAGTTTGAACATGCACCCTGAAATAATCTGCAAACTGTCTCCATTTTTCACCTGGACACTATCCACAAGAAATACTGTAAACAAGATTTTTGAATGCCATGAGGCCCATCATTTAACATCATTTTTTTCCAGAGGAATCAAATATACAGCAGTTGTGTTAAAAAACATATTTCAGACGCCTGTTACAACAGATATTGCCATTCAGGGAAATATTCTGTACATTTTGAAGTGTGCTGTGGACAAGATGTTTATGCGGGTTATGTGGTCGATGGAAAGATATCAAGATGAATTATAATAAAAGTGTTCTATAAAAGGATCCATCTGGAAAGTGTGGAAATTTGTTTAATGACATGTGATAGAGATTGAGTATTAGGATGGCAATGAGAGAGGAGTGTGAAGCGGGTTTAATTTCTGCTTCTTTTTGGAAGCATGTTGTGAGACTTGCTCATGGTTTGGTTGAGGGAAAGTGTTTACAATATGAGAAGGGCACCAATTCCCTCAATTGAAATTAGGGTTCAGGTGTTGCAGTGTTTCTTCTACTACAAATTTAGGTTAGAGATTAGGGTTTTGTTGTACAACTTAATTGATTGACTTAGAATTTTGTAACATATCATTCTCCACTAGTTTGTCTAGCGTGTAAGGTTTTTTGTGCATAATTTCTTAGTTTTGACAATTGCTAAACTGCCTGCCAGTTTGCGCTCAGGAGAAGCACAAATGTTTTTTTTCTTCCGAGTCGCCTCAAGTCTGTCTCTGTCTCTTCCCTCTCTTCTCATCCTGTGTGTCCCTGGATGGTTAAGAGTATGGCATTGCATGGACATACTGCAGATTACTCATTCTGCTTGCATTTCAAGCTGAATTTCTTGTTGTGAGGCATTGTGTGTTGAATTTGCATTCATTTTACTGTATTTGCACATTTTTTTCATTAACTTATAGTGTATTCCACTAGTCACAGACATGAAGAGGCATAGCCATGAAATAATTTTGGGGACTGAGAAAGTACATGAATCATAGCATCATATGTGATTAATCAAATGGAACTGTCATAAAATATATTTCAGGGCAGCTCAAACCTGAAATCCACATCAACTTCCTTCCATGCATGTGTCAGGTAAGTTTAATCATTTCATTTGAGAAGATCATTTTTAATGCAAAATTACTGTGTATATATTATAATGGATCATATGCCCAATGAGGATATGTCTAAATAAAGGAGTGCATTGGTATTAGTTTAATTTCTTTTCATTCACATGTGCCAGAGTTTTAAGCACAAACACTAAAATTATAACTTTAAGGCAGCAGGAGTCAATCGATCAGATGAAATTTCATTTTAAAGTAAAACTGGAAATTGTTTTTAAGGCTTAGTCCCACTAGTGTTTTCAGATTCTTTTCAAATGTCAAAATGCATAAATTTTTCCTACTGAGCATTCAAGGTTTGGCAGTCAAGTGCAATGTTTGTTTACTACGTAAACATGAAGTAAATCGAAATGTGGAAAGCACAACTTGACAGACAATGAACTGCTACTGCTTTTAAAGGTTACAAATGAGTATAAGGTAGCCACATCCATGAAAGGTAAAATAAGGTGCAGTTCATGTCAAGTTAGGAAAGGACTATGCCTACAATAAAGATAAGCTTAAAAAGGAAATTATCACAGAGATAAAACCAGATCCTCCACCAAGGGTACCTGTAATAGTAGCTTAATTGAAATTAAAACAAAAAATACATCACCAGTTCAGAAACACCTATGCAGTTTTAAATGCTACTGCTCATTAAAAGTGAGCTGTCTTGAAAGCACATCTGCTTTGGTAAATGATATTATATTAAATAAAAAAAAAATCTCATTTGTGTCTTCTTGCTGAAACCTGGCTTAGTAAATTTGACACTGTTCCCCTAGCTGAAGTGTCAACAGATGGATACACAGTCCTTCATAAATCTAGAGGTACTGGTTGAGGAGGTGGCCTTGGAATAATTCATTGTGACAAAAAAGCAAATCGCTTAAAAAATTTAGGGAAATTCACTTCCTTTGAGGCACTCATTTTAAATACTAAAACAGATTCCAGCTCAATTGTAGTCAGGGGTGGAAGTAATGAATTACAACTACTCACATTGCTGTAATTAAGTAGTTTTTTTGGGTACTTGTACTTTTATGAGTATATTTTTAAGTCTGTAATTTTACTTGTACTTAAGTAGAAATGAAAATAAGGAATCTACTTCACTACTTTTAAAATCACAATTCATTCCTGAGTATGCCAACAATTTGAATAAATATTTACATTTTTGACTGACATTTCAGTAGCCAATAAAGGTATCCAAAGGCAAACAGTCCAATAAACCATGATATATGGGTTGGAAAAAAAAACACCCGGCCCCGCTGCAGCAGGTTTTGATCATAATCGCACAGTGAAGGAGCTCGGAGTAATTCAAGGACTGAAGGTTTGGAGAAACAAACTTCATGGAGGACAGCAACATTCAAAACAGTAAAAATGACCAAGTAATACTGGATGATGAGTGTCCCTAGCCGCACGTACAGTGGGAGGAAAGAATACAGCGTGCTAATGCAGGGTAAGCTTTGTTTGTCATCTTCATTGATTTCGGCATACAAGACTTCAGCCTCTAATCTCAAAAAACACATGATGGTAAGAAAACTTATGGTGATATTTTTATAATATTGTTTTCATTTTTTAATATATTTAAGGTAACTAGCTTGGCTAGGTCTACTTAAAGCCAACAAACTTCATCCATTAGCCTGCGATTCAAGTATCACTGAGGTAGCTAACCTGTGTTGTTCACACTCGCACACTTGCATAATTTATATCAAGAAATACTATCACAAAATATTAGAGGAACCACTTTCATTACTTTAGGTTATATCAGTAACATCAGTCACATCATAGAGCCGCTGGGGTGGCAACACCATCAGCCATATAAAGAGGCTGTAGCAGGTACAGTTTTAACGCTAAAGAAAAGATCCTTGTATCACATAAAACCATAAGAATAAAGGTGTCAGTAGATATCAACTATGCACCCATGATAATTAGAGCTAAATTTCAGTGATGGGAAATTAAAAGTAGTCAAATGTGGGTCCCTTAAACTCGGGCATTAAAGTGTCAGAATGGAAATGGTTTGTGGTGCTACCCAAGTCTCCCCTTTAAAGACATGCCCACATAATACTAATCACATGCAATTTGGGGCAAAAAAACAAACCCACACATTTTTTGCATGCAATATTTATGCAAAATGTGCCTGTTATTTTTGAACATTTCTGCACCCTGAGGCACAATACACAGTATTGGAATTGCATAAATGGGTTTGACTGGAGAAATTAAAATTTCCCCCTTCCATAAAATATAGAAATGGGTGTAATGTTTGGTTACTAATGATTAAATAAATTTACCACACATCATTCTAAACAATCAAATATTAACTTAAATAATTACTCTAGGTGAATAATTTTTTTTAGGTTTTTTCTTTGGTGCTAAAAGTAGTGATGTGAGGAAGTGATGTTTAGAGTCTGACTGATATATAGTTTGGATGATATAATTTATATTTTCCTTTGAATAATTCTTCTGTGATCTTTCCATCAAAGATTGATTAGTAGTACTATGAGATCATTGTGACATCGGCTAGTGTCAACAGAGGACCACAGCAACACCAAACAAGCTCTCAGCAAAGAAAGCAAGCCAAGTTACCAGATGTGATGTTGGAAACTGCAAGCAACTGTTGACAAGCTTATCATCAATTTCATATGTGAAGGTCTATAGCCATTTGCAGTGGTTGAACAGCCAGCTTTCAAATAATTAATTACCACATTGCAACCTCAAGCCAAGGTCATATCCAGGTCCACCATTCATACCATAATCTGTGACACTGCTGATGACATGAAGACAACTATAATTGCAGAATTGGGTAAAGCCAAATTTGTTCAAACCACCACTGATTGATGGTCAGCTCATCAGAAAAGTTGCCTTGGTGTCACTTGCCACTAGGTAGAGAAAGAGTCCTCGGAAAGAAGACCGGAAGAAGACGATTAAGATGGTCTCACACATTTGACGTGATTGCTAGTGCTCTTGATGATGTCCATTGCCAATACAAGATTAGAGACAAAGTTGTAAGGATAACAACTGATGGTGGATCCAACTTTATCAAAGCTTTCCATCTTTTTGTGGTACAGAATGATGCAGAGGTAGATGACGATGAAGCAGACTTTGAAAATCAGTTTTTTCTGAAACTTAACAAAAGGTTCAGAAAGTGAACTGTCCAAGGCTTTAAGGCCTTTGCCCAGCTGTTAGTTTGCAGTGCTCTGGTAAAAGTTCATACTACAGGCAAAACTCCTGTTTAATGTTTATTTGTTTAGAACACACATTTCCTGAATTTGATCCATTCATATACTTCATCAGTAATGTAGAAATGTTTGAAGTACAGTAGCTGTTTTCTATATGGTTCTCCGATTTGACTCAGTGGTTATTTATAATTCATTAAATATCAACGGTTAAAAAGTAACTAGTAGTCTGAGTAGTTTTTGAGAAGAGTACTTTGTACTTTTACTTCAGTACTTTTTTAACACTAGTACTTTTACTTGTAAATGAGTATTATTTCAGCAATTTAATAGTATCTGCACTTAAGTACAAATTTTCAGTACTCTTTCCACCACTGATTGTAGTGGTAGTTTACAGACCGCAAGGTCCATATTCATTGTTCATGACTGAATTTGGCAACCTTTTATCTGATTTGAATATAAATTATGATTGTGTAGTGTTGATGGGGGATTTTCATGTAAACATCGATGTGGAAACTGACACTTTTAGCAAATATTTTACAGTACTTATTTGTTAAATTCAGCAGAATTTTGTGAGTCAATGGTTCAATTCATAATCATAACCACACATTAGATTTAATAATAACACACAGAGCTTAAATTCAAAATGTAACTATTAATCCATTAAATGAAGATATTACTGATTACTACCCAATTACATTTGGTTTGGTTCTGCCCTTACCAATACAGTCACAGATTAAAACAAAGACACTATGAGATCAAGATTGCAATTCTGCTTCAAAATTTAATAGATATTTTGAACAAGTCAACTGTAATTGTGGAAAACAATTTAGATAAGTTATCATCAAATTATGATATGACCTGGAGAGATGCTTTGGACACAGTGGCACCCCTTAAAACAAAAGTGATCAAAATACATAGAAACTCATCCTGGTTTAGAATACTGGAGCATAGGTGGAGAGTGACAAAGATGCAGGTCTATTGAATTTCATGGACAGAGAGCATTAAAAATATATAAAAAAGCTCTCCTTAAATCCCACTCAGACTACTATTCTAAAATAATAGATACCAATAGTAATAATCCTCATGCACTGTTTAGAACAGTGGCTAATTTAACAAATAGGAATTCAGACATACAGTGCAAAATACCTACAGACATCAGCAGTACACACTTTATGAAGTTCTTTAATGAGAAAGATCAAAAATATAAGATCCCAGATCTCAGTGTCACAGTGTAAACCTTACACTAGCTTGGCAAACCCTTTCTTGGTTTTCTTTCAACACTTAAGAAATTGTAATTCTGTAACAGAACAAGAAGTCTTAACTTTAAAATATTTCCTAGAGCCAGTGCCAACAAAACCAGTAAAAAGCACAATGGATGTTCTTGCAGCACCTACTCTTCGCATTATCAATAGGTCATTATTGTAAGGCGCAGTACCTAATGAACTAAAATTGTCAGTCATTGAACCATTACTTAAAAAGTTAGACCTAGACCCATAAATACGTAATAATTATAGACTCATTTCAAATTTGCCCTTTTTCTCTAAAATACTTGAAACAGTAGTCACCAATCAGCTTCAGTCTCACCTTATGCATCACAATTATTTGATCTATCATTACAAAACATAACATTCCCCTTGGGATTAATAAAGTATCTATCTATCTATCTATCTATCTATCTATCTATCTATCTATCTATCTATCTATCTATCTATTAATTTTCACTTGTATGTAGATGACTTCCAGTTATACCTTTCTTTTAGGCCAAATAACATTTCTCCAATGTTGTCCCTAATTAGGTGTGTTAGTGAATTAAAGGAGTGGATGGATGAGAACTGTTTGTCTTTGAACACAGAAAAAAACAGACATGTAATTATTGGAGGGAATTATGCTAATTGCAGCAATATTTTGTTATTATTTAACTCAGTTCTAATCACCATTAGTTTTACTAAATCAGCCCACAATCTAGGGGCTATCTTTGATACCAGCTTTTCTTTTAAAACCGCACATTATAAAACTGTCCAAAAAATGTTTTTTCCATCTTAAAAATATTCAGAAATTAAGGTATTTTCTGAATATGCAAGATACTGAGAAATGTATTCATGCATTTATTTCCTATTCAGATTAACTACTGAAATGCAGTGCTTACTGGCTGTTCAAATTTTTTTTTTTTTTTTACAGCTTTCAGTTAATTCAAAATACCGTTGCAAGAATTATTACAAGAACAAGAAAATACAGACATATAACTCCAGTTATTATATCCTTACACTGGCTCCTGGTTAAGTTTAGGGCAGATTTCAAAATCCTACGTTTAACATGTAAAGCCTTAAATGACCAAGGTATTGCTTACTTATTTGATCTTATCATTACTTACAAAACCAGAGCGCACATTAAGATCTCAAAATAATAGGCAGTGTATGTTTCCAAGAATTAATAAAATAACAGAGGGAGGTTGAGCTTTTATCTACAGGGCCTGAAGCTATGGAATATTCTGCCTGCTAATATAGAAGATGCCCCTTCAGTCTCAGCTTTTAAATCTTGGCTTGAAGACTCACTACTTCAATTAACATACCCTCACTAGAACTACTGATTAGCTGTGCATATGGAATCTCTGTTGTTAGTCATTGTACTAAAACATAAATAATATGATATTACAAATGCTCACCTACTCTGTTTCTTTTCTTGGTACTCACATGTGACACCTAGTGCCACTGCTCTACTGCAAAGTTGTTTGCCTGCCTATAGAAAAGTCATCTCTGATAAAGAAGCACTTGAATCATCAGGTAGAAGAATCGTTCATCGTATTGGCCGGCCCAGCACTGATGCAGCTGTGGAATGGCCAGTAGGATGAGGTGGTCTCCAGGACTCTGAAGAAAGTTGTATCCTCATATGTGATAGTTATATATTTAGTGAGTGATATAAGGTATTCTTGCATTTTGCTCTGTAGTTTATATTATTACTATTGTACTATTGTATTCCTGAAGGGCAATGATAGATTGACCATCAAGCTCTGTGAAGGGGATTACTTATGTTTTGTTCTGTGTATTGTATTTACCTTGTTTTTTGCCACCCATTGCACACTCAACCTACCTGGAAAGGTGTCTTTCTCTGAATTGCCTTTCCCAAGATTTCAACCATTTTTTTTTCCCTTTAAAGGTATTTTTTTCTTAGGGAGTCAATGCTGGGGTCTGTCTAAAAACATGGCCTGTTAAAGCCCATTGAGGCCCTCCTTGTGTAATTTTGGGCTATACAAGAAATAAATGATTGTTGTTCTTGTTGTAGTCCAGTACATGAATAAACAAACGTTAAAGAACAAAGGCTACTGATCAGTGACATAGGTTAATTGAACCAAAAAGATTAACTGAAACTGGAACAGTTGTAGAAGGTACCACAAAGGGCAAAGGAAGACAAAATTAAAAGATGTGACAGTTTAATCTTAAATCATCAGTTGTTCCAACATGACAGAAATTGTCATTCTGCATCAGCATGGTCTCTCTGAGCCAAAACATTTGGCAGACAGGAATTTTTCATGTGCTTTACAAGCTCTTCTGAATCGAAGAAACAGGCAAGGTTAAGAACCAAGACTCTGTGGTTGGCCATGGAAACTGGTCACAGCAGACAATGGATATCTCAAATTAATGTCCCGTTAAATCTGAAGAACTACAGCACTGTTTTTGGCTCTGAACTCACAGAAACCGCTGGAACCCCAGTACACCTCTCTAGAGCCTGGAAAAATCTTCTTAGAATTAGTCCTCATGGAAAACTTTCAGCCAAAAAAAACATTCTTCCAAGGTATAAACAATGCCAAGAGACTCACCTATGCACAACACCGGCATTGGGGTGCTGAAAAATGCCAAAATGCACTCTGCACTGACTTGTCAAAATTTTATATTTTTAACTCAAGCAGGAACTGGTTTGTCTGTAGAAGAACTGAAGAATGCTACATGGAGTGCAGTGAAGCAAGGATTGTTTCTGGCATTCCTGCAAATGCAGTTGGTGATCTGGTCAGAATGAAAGGAATCATCAATGCTGAGAAGTACAGATTGGTTCTCAAATATCACCCAAATCTATTAGGGAGCTGTCTGATTAATTTCAAATAAATTTTTCAGAAGGACAACATTCCCCAACACACAGCCATGGCTATATAAAACTACCTTCAGGAAAAATAAGGACAAGTAGCTCTACAACAGTTGGTATAGCCTCCACAGAGCTAGTCACACGAAAATATTGATTTTATTTACTTTTTTTTACTGTTTATTACCCTTTGTAGTAAATGGTTTGATATTATTTGAGCGCATTTTTGCTTTGCAAAACATGTTTAGGCATGTGTTTGTATATAAAATGTAAGCATATGTGTGTTATATTAACTTGAATTTTATTAACAGTTTAATTACCGTATATACTCATGCATAAGTCGAGCCTTGAAACCCAAAAAATCGATCATAAAATCAGACCCCAACTTACATGCCCACTCAAAAATGCAACTTATTTTATTTTATTTTTTTAACATCTTCTTGCCTCCTCCAATGTCGCATCAGTTTTTTAGATGCATTGAATTTCACTGCAGCAGGGCAATTACCAGTTTCTTTCGCTACTTCAATGATGTTTAATTTAAAACCAGCTTCACATTTTCTTCTGATTGAACGCTTCATCGCAGATAAGGGATGCTCTTACAATAAACGTGTATGAGGGTGTGAGATACAAAAAACACAAATCAGTATAAACGTTGCTTCAAAACAGTTCGAATATTTCCGTGTGGTTATGTAGGCACAATAGAGAGAAAGAGCGGGGTTAAGAGCACGCACTGATACAGCGCATTACCACACCCAGATAGAAAAAAAGGCAATGTGCTCCGTGGTTACTCTCTTAGGAGGGCATTAGCATATCATAATCCCTTGTACCAATAGTGTGAGTTATCCTCATTTGACTTATATGACTGGCATATAAGGTACACAAAATACAATTGTCTTTTGCATTTTACCACTGAAAATAAGTTTATCTTTGATTAAGGTAGTAAACATAATCTTCTGTACCCTGGGTTATTAAGGGTTTGTAAATATGACCTTCGTAATTTTATTGATTTTCCATCAAGTTGTCAGAGTTTTAAGAAAGCTACTCTCTTCAAAATATTTTTTTTTTTTACAAAACCAGTATTTTGTGTTAGTACCTAAGATCTTAAGGTCATAAAAAAAATTAACCATTCTATTTCTATCTTGGGATTTTCCTTTCAGATATTTCTTAAAGTACTTAATTTACTAAGTACTAGTTACAAAAATGTGTGTTTCTGTAGGGTGGTCTAATTTGTTCTTAGTTTTCAATTTTTTTTTATTTCCCTAGAATGAGGTAAATTAAACCATTTATTGTGAAGATTGCTGGCACTGTTGTGAAATCAGTCATTTTCTGACCTGCTTAATACCAAACAGGGTCATGGGGGTACTGGAGTCTATACCAGCTAGAATTTGATACAAGAAAGGAACAAACCCTGGACAGGTCACCAGTCCATCACAAGTTGGACACACACACACACGCCCAACCACACACTATGGCTGGCTTAGTATCGCCAGTCCACTTAACCTGCATGTCTCTGGACTGTGGGAGGAAAATGGAGCACCTGGAGGATACCCACATAGACATGGGGAGAACATGTAAATTTCATGCAGGTATTACCCAGGACAGGAACCCCGGTCTCCTTATTACAAGGCAGAACTGCTACCACTGTGCCACCATGCCAATCACCTTTGTGGAGTGCTAATCCATTTAAGACAAAATGCAGAATCTTCTGCTCTCATTGTCATGCCTGCCTGTCTATCTGTCTTTCTCTCTCTCTGTCTGTCTGCATTTGACAATTTGGGTTCCATTTAACTGATTTCATTGACATTTGGTATATTTCATCTTAAAAGAAATTTAAAGTGTGCTGTTCACATTTTTGAAATTTTAAAAATTCTAATTTAAAAAAATCTCAGAATTTGCAAAATTGTCGTCCTTAAACAGAGAAGCAGTGTCTGTGACCTGTAAATTTTCTCTGTCAGATTTACCTTATAAGAGTTTATTTTATCTTGTATACTTTCCTGTTTTAGCCACTCCCGATGACAAAACAAAATCAAAGTACAAGTTTACCATAGACTGTAAATCCCCATCAGGTCTGTCTTTCAAAAATGTTATATTTAAAAAATATTAAATGAAATCAGCTATAGACCCCTGCAATCAACAAATAAGAATAGTATTTAAACTGATGCAGTTTTATATCAATTGGGTTAGAAAGTGATGTTGATGAAAGTTAATTTAGTCTCCACAAGCTTCTTTGAGCTTGGCTTTTAACTACATTATATAGTAAAATGCTGTTAAAAACATGTTTTTTTTTATGTACTCTACTAGTACATGTAATTACATTTTATTATCATTGTTATTTTAAATATGACTCAGTGTTTCATAAACAAAAAATATGACATTTTTGCCTTTTTGAAGTAGCAAGCAATAGTTAAAATTGGTCCAACTTTGAAAACAGTAAATTAATCAAGATGAAGTAGGCTTGCTCTTTTTGTTCTTATTAGGTGAGATGTTAATAGCCACTTTGAGGGACTACTGATACTATACCTAAAATCTGTTGATTGTGACAGAAAAGGGCATTAGTGGTTTAGGGGTCAAGGTTTTTCAGACTTCACCACACAAGTATGTAATTGTGAGTTAAGTCCATTTTTCCAAAGCAGCAGTTGGACTTTTCAAGGAATACACATATGAAATGAATGTATAATACGAAATTAGATTGAACTTGGGCAGTATATATTTACCATGTTGATCACATACCCAAAGTGAAAGTAATGTGTTTTAGGAGGTTAAATTCTTGTAAATTTTGCTTTCATGCCCAAATAATACATAATAATGAAGGTAGGAACTTTGTATTGGAGTCAGAAGGTTTAAAAAATAATGAATGGATAGAAAGATAGTTAAACATGCCAACAAATGAAACATAGTAAATATTAAATGAATGGGTACCATATCTTATTTCACCAAATTCTTCCTTATTTCTTTATGTATTTTTTGCTGTTCAAGTAATCTTAAACGAAACATATTAAAAAAACAAACTTACTGCGGTACAGAAAGTTTCTGCTTTTATCTATACAGTATATGGAAAATTATAAGGCATACCTGTGTGTTACAGGTAAACTCACTCATCCCTGTCCTTTAAAGATTGATCTTGGTCTCATTTTACAGCTTATGCTGGCACATGCACCACGTTGGAAATGATTTGGGGGATCATAGGATGGAGCGACTGAAACAGGGCTTCAAGTACATCTCATAGCTGGCAAAGATAACCTTTCAGGATATACACGGCTATGCTACTCACAGCAAGTACAGCTCGCCGATCCTATCAGGTTCGCCAAATGGCTGGTACAGATATGGTAGTGTACCAGACTTTACAGGATATGCACAGACATGAGCCATTGTCTCTTACTTCACATATACCTGACACAAGTATGGCCAACCGAACACATAACTGGTCTGAAACAAACACAACCCTTGCATTACACATTTGGCCCAAAGTCACCTGGATTTAAGCCTTCAACACAACATGCATAACCCCATGCAGCACTGACAGGCAAGGCCTCCAGCATACAATGTCCTACATCACTGACACATCAGCTATCTCCAAACAATTATGCTATAGGTCTGACACAAAAATTTACTTCACTAGCCAGGACACTCGCTATTGAGAGATGTGCATGCACCACCCTCTCAAAAGAGTGTTCAGGTCACACACTGCACGGGATAAAAAATGTCCCGACAGGTGCTGACAGTGACTGGTATTAAATAGGCAGGCAGATCTTTTTAATTGCTCACGTGAGTCTGACCTTTGTTAACCCAGTCAAAGTTCCACATTTGACACTTCCACCTTCCACATTTGACACTCCACAGTGTGAGTTGGGTTTGTGCATGTGTACTGACAGCTGCAATCACAAACGCTCCATGTGAAGCTCACTGCTCAGGGCTTGTACACCAATGACCAGAAAAAAGCCAGCACCATCTACTGACTGTCAAAAACACTATACACACTTCATTAAAAAGAAAACAGAGTAAACAAACCAATGCCATGAAGTAAACCAACTGTTTTTATACCGGCAAACCATAGAAAACAGCTCACTGCTAACGAATGACAGACCATAAGAAGAACAGAAACTGATGCACCGGAGATTCCGAAAGACTGGGAAATGGCAAATATCATCCCATTATATAAAAAGGGTGACAGGGCAGATCCAAGCAACTATAGTCCAGTAAGCTTAACATGCATCACAGGAAAATTAATGGAAGGAATTATTAAGGATAAGATTGAGCAACACATGACAAGGACAGGAGTTATTCTGAACAGTCAGCATTGGTTCAGAAGAGGGAGGTCGTGTTTTACTAACATGCTGGAATTCTATGAGGAGGCAACAAAAGGATACAATCAAAGTGGAGCACATGATATTATTTATCTGGACTTTCAGAAAGAATTTGATAAGGTGCCACATGAGAGGTTGGGCATCACATTAAAAGAAGTGTGAGTTCAGGGTGATGTTTTTAGATGGGTACAGAATTGGCCCAGACACAGGAAGCAGAGGGTGATGGTTCGAGGAACATCATCAGAACTGGCTGATGTTAAAAGTGGTGTTCCACAGGGGTCAGTGCTAGGGCCGCTGCTATTTTTAATATATATAAATGATTTAGATAGGAATATAAGTACCAAGCTGGTTAAGTTTGCAGATGATACCAAGATAGGTGGATTAGCAGATAATTTGGAATCCGTTATATCATTACACAAGGACTTGGATAGCATAAAGACTTGGGCAGATCTGTGGCAGATGAAATTTAATTTCAGTAAATGTAAAGTATTACACATAGGAAGTAAAAATGTTAGGTTTGAATACGCAATGGGCGGTCGGAAAATCGAGAGTACACCTTATGAGAATGATTTAGGAGTGTATTTTAAGCTATCAACTTCCCGACATTGTTCAGAAGCCATTAAGAAGGCTAACAGAATGTTAGGTTATATAGCACAATGCGTGGAGTACAAGTCCAAGGAGGTTATGCTCAATCTCTATAATGCACTGGTGAGGCCTCATCTTGAGTACTGTGTGGCGTTTTGGTCTCCAGGCTACAAAAAGGACATAGCAGCACTAGAAAAGTTTCAGAGAAGAGCAACTAGGCTGATTCCAGGGCTATAGGGGTTGAATTATGAGGAAAAATTAAAAGAGCTGAGCCTATACAGTTTAAGCAAAAGAAGATTAGAGGTGACATGATTGAAGTGTTTAAAAATTCTGAAGGGAAATAGTACAATGGATCGAGACTTGTATTTTAAAATGAGTTCATCAAGAACATGGGGACACAGTTGGAAACTTGTTAAGGGTAAATTTCGCACAAACATTAGGAAGTTTTTCTTTACACAACGTACAGTGTGGTAGACAGTAAGACCTTAGGGACTTTCAAACTCGATTTGATGTTTTTTTGGAAGAAATAAGTGGATAGGACTGGCAAACTTTGTTGGGTTGAATGGCCGGTTCTCATCTATAGTGTTCTAATATTATAATACTAGCAAAATACCCGCGCTTCGCAGCGGCGAAGTACTGCCTTAAAATTTTTATTAAGAAGAAAATTAAACCTTTTTAAAATGAAGGAAAATATACCAATAATTATTTGTTAAGGATCTCTTTGTATACCACATTGTGAGTTCGGCCCTCCGGATGTAATATGACCAAGCTGTGCGCTGAGCTTACTCTTGAGCATGCAACGTACAGTTGGCCATGTGAACAGTAATCTTGTTTCAAATCTCACAGCTTGGACTGCTGCTGTCATAATCGGTTTGAGTTTCATGGTTTGTTTCAATTACGACAGTATTTGTAGGACTTGTGTTGAAGAGCATCTGTCAAGCGTTGTAAGTATACAACCGGTTTAATCGATAACTTCACATCCAGCTTTTGAGAGTTTAAACATTCATAAACATCAAAGTGTCTGCTACTGAAATCGTCAACTGTCAATCTAAGATGTTTAAGAGGCATTGGCGATTGTCAAAAGGTGTAAAATATTTGGCCATTTCGGTACACTTGAAATCGACAACCGAACAATTCACCGGCAGCCATCAACTCACATACAGAAGCATAGGTGAAGGGCTTAAGCATTTCACTCTTATAGTGCTCCTGTGTAGAATAATTATCTCCTGTACCGTCATCAGTCCACACCTTGAACCTGTCCCAGTCATTCAATACATAAGACACAATGTTCCTCCGGATATCAAGAGTGAGCCTGATATGGCCGTGCAATATGTAACAAAGAGAATGGAAAAGGTAGGTGCCATCTCTGGGCATGGAAACCACTCGGTAAGTGACAGTTCTTTGATCGATGGTGATCACCTTGATAGACATGTTAATGGGGGTACAGTTGGAATGATAAAGGAAATGGGTACCTGAACAATGTAAAGTAAGTCTAAAATACCTACGCAATAACTATAATCGTAATAAATGAACAATAAAACAGCGGAGAAGCCGTGGATTAAATAAAAAGGCTGTAGTTATCAGCAGGGAGACGTGAATCCAGTGGCGAATCAAGGAAGGGAATGTAGAGACTGGAGTGACGGACGGCCTTATATAGGCAGGCAGCCAACAACGGGGGAGGCGTTGGGATGGGGGATCCAACGCCGCCTCACACGGTGACCGAGCTGCAGGCTATGGACATATATATGTATGTAAGTAGGATTCAGTTAGCGTTGGGAACCCGCATACCAAATTTCTTGAAGATGGGCCTATAAGTGGCATCATACCACCGAAATAAGTACCAAATTTCAGCCTTCTACCTACACGAGAAGTTGGAGAATTAGTGACGTTGGAAAGTTCAATATGGTGGCGGACAGTGGCGTCATACCACCAAAATAAGTACATACATTGGTTTCGGTTAGCGCAGGGAAGCCGCCTACCAAATTTCGTGAAGATGGGGCCATGAATAAGAAAGTTCAACACGGCGTATGTTGTTGACCGTTATGACCGTTACGCATAGAATTTCGAAATGAAACCTGCTTAACTTTTGTAAGTAAGCTGTAAGGAATGAGCCTGCCAAATTTCAGCCTTCTACCTACACGGGAAGTTGGAGAATTAATGACATTGAAAACTTCAATATGGCGGCCGACAGTGGCATCACACCACTGAAATAAGTACGTACATTGGTTTTGGTTAGCGCAGGGAAGCCACCTACCAAATTTCGTGAAGATGGGGCCATAAATAAGAAAGTTCAACATGGTGAACGTTGTCAACTGTTATGACCATTACGCATAGAATTTTGAAATGAAACCTGCTTAACTTTTGTAAGTAAGCTGTAAGGAATGAGCCTGCCAAATTTCAGCTTTCTACCTACACGGGAGTTGGAGAATTAGTGACTTTAGAAAGTTCAATATGGCGGCTGACAGCGGCGTCATACCACCGAAATAAGTACGTACATTGGTTTCGGTTAGCGCAGGGAAGCCGCCTACCAAATTTCGTGAAGATGGGGCCATGAATAAGAAAGTTCAACATGGTGAACGTTGTTGACCGTTACGCGTAGAATTTCAAAATTACACCTGCTTAACTTTTGTAAGTAAGCTGTAAGGAATGAGCCTGCCAAATTTCAGCCTTCTACCTACACGGGAAGTTGGATAATTAGTGACGTTGGAAAGTTCAATATGGTGGCCGACAGTGGCATCATACCACCAAAATAAGTACGTACATCGGTTTTGGTTAGCGCAGGGAAGCCATGTACCAAATTTCGTGAAGATGGGGTCAGCCTTCTACCTACACAGGTAGATGGAAAATTAGTGACGTTGGAAAGTTCAATATGGCAGCCGACAGTGGCGTCATACCATCGAAATTTGTACGTACATCGGTTTCGGTTAGCGCAGGGAAGCCGCCTACCAAATTTCGTGAAGATAGGGCCATAAATAAGAAAGTTCAACATGGCGGACATTGTCGACCGTTATGACCGTTACGTGTACAATTTCGAAATGAAACCTGCTTAACTTTTGTAAGTAAGTTGTATGGAATAAGCATGCCAAATTTCAGCTTTCTACCTACATGGGAAGTTGGAGAATTAGTGATGAGTCAGTGAGTGAGTGAGTGAGTCAGTGAGTGAGTGAGTCAGTCAGTGAGGGCTTTGCCTTTTATTAGTATAGATTCTAACATGCCAAAGCGAGATGTAGACCAGTAATATTTAGTCACTGAGCAATGTGCTAATGCTCTAGCCCATCAACATTGCAAATTAAGCCCTAGATTCAACAAAATAAGACCCCAGCTAACATGCTCATATGCCCCCCTTGAAATAAAGAAATCTTCCACCTATTGCCACTCAAACTTTGTAAGTTTTTTTTTGTTTTTTCTGTTCTCCCTGGTCATCAGACCTTACTTTTATTACTTTTCTATGTTAATTAGTGTTCCCTAATTTTAATTCTTATTTATTTTTTCTCTTTCTTCATCATGTAAAGCACTTTGAGCTACATTATTTGTATGAAAATGTGCTATATAAATAGATGTTGTTGTTGTTGTTGTTTATAAACACAGTGCTGTACTCATTCCTGACAAATGCATCCTTAAATATATGAAAGAAATTTGCGCCATCTATTAACCCTGACTTCATTTATTGCATCAAAAACAAATAGCTGCTTTGACATGAACACATACCTCATATGCAGCTAAGAAAGCAACGAAAGATGTTTTTCAGTACAATCAGTATTAAGATACCAATGAACAACTTATTATTCATTCAATTAATTCAATCTTACACACCATCTGGATTAGCACCTCATAAACTAACTAAAAAATGTATCTATTATAATGTTTTTTAAAAAACTTAATGGCAATAAAGGTATAGTCAGTAACATTACAATTGTGGTTACAAATTTCCTGATTGACGTGGAGGTCATCACAGGATCTTTCATTGGACTAAAACTTTTTTTTACCTCTGTATTGAAGACCACATAAGCCTTTTCAAATATCAATGCAGACAATTTCCCACTTGGCCAGACTTTGCAATGACTCTACAATAAATAACAACTATTAATCTTCAACAAAGTTGGCCTGTTCCTAAATTGACCTGCTTTCGCTCATGGACAACTATACGTTGTTCCTTACTTAATGTTGTATTGTATTTTGGACTGCCAGATCATAGAGGCAGGATCAGGTCATGAGATGAGCATGATCAGGGCAGGAGAAGTAGACAGAAGTAAGGCCAATGGCATTGGTACTGAGGCTACCCACCCGATTAAATTGAACAATTTTTATCCACACTCTGATTCTACAAATAATGACATTGTAATCAAAACCCAGGAAAAGCTGGGATGGATTTGTCTTATGTGGTCACTTCATCAGTGGTAGACTGGGTAAAACTGTAGGTAAAACCCTGTAAAGAAGTCGTACCTGATAGAATCTGGCCCAAACTGTGCAACTGGCAGATATCAGTAGTCTCACTGATATCTCATTGTCTCAGACGGCTGTCCAAAGTGTTTTAAAAACTTAATTATCACTCCAGTCTCTAATAAACTTAATGTGACTTGTCTGAATGGTTACTAAGCAATACCTCCTACCTCTGTAGCCATGAAATGCCTGAAAAAACTAGTACTTATATTCAACAACAGAAATTTTCCCGTCTCACAGGATCCTTTGCAATTCACATACTGTCCGAATCGTCCAGGGGATAATGCAGTCGCCCTTGTTCTACACACTGCTCTCCTTCATTTAGAAAAAGAAAATACATATATTTTTATGTTGTTTCTTTATTACAGTTCAGCCTTTAACACAATCAAGCATACTAAGCTTTGTGTTGAAACTCACTGGACTTGGACTTTCCAGTTCCTTGTGCAATTGGATATTGGATTTCTTGACAGATAGACCACAAGTAGTGAGCACAGGTGATATAACCTCCTCCTCAACAACAGCAAACACAGGAGCACCCTAAGGCTGTTGCTTAAGTCCAAAACTCTTTTCATTATACACCTATTACTGCAAATCCAATTACAACAATTTTATATTTAAATTTACAGATGACACAACAGTCCTTGGGCTCATCCATGATGATGACAAAACTGAATATCAACAGCTTATCAGAAACCTGATCATATATGACAAAGATGATAACTTGGTACTTCCACATCTTAAAAACAAAAGAACTAATTTGGGATTTTAGGAAGAAAACTGGATCTTACCAACCAATTTACATTAATGGCACTGAAGTTGAGCAGATCAACTGCATGAACTTACTTGGCGTATACATCACCAAAAACTTAAGCTGGGCAGCGGACATCAGAGCATTTATACTTTCTGAGGTGCCTAAAGAAAAGTGACATTCACAAAAAAACACTGATCAGCTTCTATAATGCAACAATTGAAGATGCTCTGGCATACTATATAAATATATGGTTTGAGATTGCCAAACTGAATAAAAAATGCACACTTCAAAGGATAGTCAGAAAGGCTGGAACAGAACTTCCATCAATTGAGCATCTGAACATCAGCCACTGTAGGAAGTGAGGTTTCTGCTATTCTTAAGGACCCTAATCACCCAGGCTACAGCCTATTAACCTGGCAGGAGACCCAATACAGTCTTAGCTGTCACAGACTAATAACTCTCAAGACCTGAAGGAACAGGTTCAGAAACAGCTTTTTCACAAGGACATTATGCCTAATTGCCAAGGATATGTAGAATGGCATTACATACAGCCTACAATCTACATCTAGCACAGCCTTCTTGGCTACCTAAATGTATGCCATTTTACCCACCACTCTATTAATTATTTTAACTCACCACATTTAACCTGCCTATACATTTTTTAACACTACCTTTATTTATTGTGTGCAATATCTGTCTTCTAACATGTGCAATATTTTTTCAAACATGTCTTGACCCTATTCTGTAAAACTTGTTTTTGTGATCATATCTGTATATAATGTATGTAGCTTGTATACAGTAGCTGTGTTTTGTACTATGTGTAGTGTTGGACAAGTCTAGAGTAAGCTTCTGTATAACTTGCTTGCAGTTTGAGTATTGTTTATAATTTATTTCCTTAGTGTGGAACACAATGCGTTCAACTTACAGTATATGATGTGATTTGTATGCCTATTGCATGTGTAGAATTAGTTAAGTGTTCTGACTGAGAGGGAAGTTGTGTAAGACTTCCAATGCACCATGAAATGTAAATGGCAATAAAGATTCTTCATCTAGAATGTATTGTTCCATTCTGTTATTGTACATTTGTGAAATTGCCCTTTACAAAACAAGGTACTTTGCAAAGTAATTAAAAGACCAATTACAAGTATAACATACAAAAAGTACAAAATCATTCAACACATATGAAGTTGTGAGGAAAAAAACTTTGAAGAACCTACAAAATGTAAAATGGACTGATAATGCAAGGCAGTAGATTGGCATTATGAGTTATTGTTATTATTATTTATTTAGCAGATGCCTTCACCCAAGGCAGCTTCCAATGATCAATATACAGTACGTATGAAACATTTAAGTATATGGCAGAAAAGCAAAAAGTTAACAGAGAATACAAAACAAAATTCAAGGTAGATCACAAGAATATTAGTCATGCAGTTATGCTTAGGACAAAATCGTAAACTAGTAATATAACAAATGCAAAGTTTGGTTCATGGAAAACTTTAGAATTCCTAAGAAATGGAAGATGAAGGAAGCATAAATTACCTTGAAGTGCTCGATGTTTAAATAAAAGTATGTCACAAATGATGCCTGAACATCAGTAAATTGAAAACAGTTTGTGTGGGAAGCTCATTCCACATCTTGTAAGCAGGATATTGGCAACAGCATAACTTGCTCGTCTAAAAAGAAGAGACACAGTTAATAGAGAGGATTGTAGACTTCTTGGAGAGAGACAACTAAGAGATGTATATGTTAAAGAGCTGATCTTGTGTAATCGGAACAAATTAATTAGAAGGCAATGTATTTATAATTCTCTTTATTTGTGCAGATATGTACATGTGTTCTTGAGTGATTATTTTAACTATTCACTCATATATTTACCATATCATTATTTTTATTCTATTATGGCTGCAAACTTTATGCGTTAGACTCATTGGCTATTGCTTAGAGAACATACACATGGGTGCCTGTATGTGATGTCAAAGTATCCATTTTACAAATGTGTTCTGATTGGTAGTCAAAAACATGGTGAAAATGTCTGTCTCCAAAAATGCTCCACAAAAGGCAGGCCAGGTCTTTCATCAGCCTACCCAGAAGAGACCCACCCAAATTCAGCTTACTATAACTGCAGGTTTATAGCCTAGCAAGCTTCAAAAATGAGAACCTGGCTTAAAAGCTCAAAATGTAAGGAAATTTCCAAAAAAAAGAAAGTCCCACAAGGACACAGAAAAAGGTCAATAGTGGATTGATGTCTCTGGCCAAAACAGATAACAGTTAAGAAAATGTACACAAAAAAAAACAACTGATACTGGAACAAGCAGCACATTAAATACAGTAGCTTAGATAGGAGCAGGATGTTCAACACAGAAGGCAACATACATGTGTTTGGATGATTCAGTTGTATTGGCAAAAAACACAGGAATTGGTGGTACAACAGAAATAACTGCAAACACTGGGGACTTGGCTTTGAGTGTTACAGCAGCAGACATTAATGTTCTGGATGAAGATTTGTTTTTGGGAGACATGGATTTAAATGCAGCCTTTCCAAAATATTGTGCCAAAGGGGAATTTAAAACTTTTTTGGCAAAAAGAAATCTGACCATTGAAATCAAAACAATTCTCATTCTTCTGAATGTTCAGGACACTTGCAATACAAGAGGATGCAGTACAAAGTTTCTTTGCAATAAATTGTTATAAGAGTTCAAAGCAATTTGCGGAAGCAACCACCACTTCAATGCAGAGTTATGTTTACATATAGTAAATGACATTTGCTTCATCCAAAAAGTTTTGTAAAAAGGAAAAAAAGCTCATCTTGGAAATGGGGAGTTGAATCAATAAGGAGAGGAACCTCAGAATCATAGTTTATAGAGAGAGAAGAGAAAAGCAAAGAGCAATTAACCTGGTTAAAATCTGACAAAATGTTGAGAAGGACAGTGAAAAGAGAATTTGGGGTGACTAGGTAGCACATTTTTGATGATAATTTCTTACATCTCCTCTCCAGTTTATGTATGATTGAGACAAAAACTGGGAATCGAACCAAAGGTTAGTTGCCTGTAGTCTTTTGTATTTTAAAAGAAGCAGCACGTCAAGGAATGTCTCCAAGGTTGTTCTGAAATGCTACTGTTTTTTATGAAATCTCTCATACTTAACAACCACTCATTAATGCCGTAAGCATACTGACA
This sequence comes from Polypterus senegalus, assembly GCF_016835505.1. NCBI lineage: Eukaryota > Metazoa > Chordata > Cladistia > Polypteriformes > Polypteridae > Polypterus > Polypterus senegalus. Next base: position 140,966,231 of record NC_053158.1, on the reverse strand, counting down.
ACTACATGCATCTGCTTTTGTGTGTGTTTTATACACAAACACATACAGTCTAAGGTTGTATTTAATGTTTTACAGCATTGAGTGCTGTTGGCATTGTGCTGCTGCCATTAAGTGTGTGAGAAACACGTAGGTAGGAATTGTATTGTGTACATAACAATAACTTGAATTTGTAATGTTCATGTAAAATGCCTTGAAATGTTGTGCGCCATTGAATGATCTATCCATATTCAAACACAATTAATCCATTTAAAAATTATGAGAGGTATAGAAAGGTTCCATATAAAATAAAGATTGTTATATTGTCCTTGTAATCCTCTCCATAAAATTTATACATTAACTGTGCTAGGCTTCCTTTTCAATAAGCACAATTAGGTACATTGAAAAAGAAGAAAATGTGATAAGTTTTACATAATTAGGCCTTGATTATAATTACTAAGGGCTCACAAACAGCGAGAGTATAAATATTTATTCATCCAAACCTAACTCACCATTTCGAAAGTCAGAGAAACAGACATTTAAAGTGTTACTACAGTATTTTAAACTTATTGTCACTGATGCAATACACTGATAGACAGTATTATGTGTTTAAAATATTGTAATAAAGTTTTTAGATTGAATTAGAATATGCACAGTAAGAATTCAAATGTCAATAAATACATTGGTCCATTTTCTGATCCTGCATTGCTGTTACAGAGTCACAGGACACTGGAAGTTATCTTGGCATAACTGGGCATAAGGCTGGATATAGACCTAATCTGGGCGCCAGTCTGTCAAATAACACCGCCATACTTACACAAGGGTTAATTTTGAATCACTTATTATTTCAGAGAAAATGCATCAAAACAAACTTGAATAAATAATGGACAACACACTCTATGAGCAGTTTACATGTTTTCTTCATGCACCCTAACTTTCCTGCCACATATAAAAACGTGTTTACAATATTCAATGGCTCTACATATGACAAAGCTAAATTAGTAGGGATTTTGTACACTTAAATGAGCCAACCAGGCCTGATTCCTGCTTAATGTCTGTTGCTGCTGAGATAGGCTTCATCTCCTTTTAATTATGTGATTTTAGTTATGGAATTTACTTTGACATAACACCTATCAATTGGCAAAAAAATGTTTAATCCATAATTTAAAATAAATTCATTTTGTACAGTGAAAGTAAAAAAGGTTTACTCGTGCCACCTTGGAAGCTGTCATCTGTTTCTCTCTAAAGTGTGTAAAAGCAAATCTATTAGGGTAATTAATGTGACACTGATTGTGCAGCGGGGGGCAGTGCTACAGGGTCAGCTCTCTTTCATTTTTTTAAATAGTTAAATGCCTTTACTGCCCAGAATAAAACATTAGTCATTAGCAAGGGTATCTGATTCTCATCTGGGAGACAACAATTAGGCAAATACATTATGGTATCATTTCACATAAACGTACAACTGTCAATGCCCTCTTAAGTAAAGCAATGAGATTTCAATGCTTCTTCTACAAAATATTTTTTAAGTACACACATATTGGCATTTGTTTAATGTTGTCGCGGGATTAGTATTTCATTAAAGTAATTAACAGCTTAAAGGGGGAGAGGAGCTGTCATGTTGTTTCCAAGGCTTGAGAGGGTGATGAAAGATGATATCTGAGATCTCATCCTTTCCACTTGTTTAAGATTGTCAGGAAGAGAAATGTCAGCATTATGAAAGCAGTGCTCTGCTCTTGATATGATAAAACCTTCAAAAAAGAAAAAGGGGGGTGGGGGGTGGGGTGGTGTTGGGTGGATGCAACCCTTTTACACTGTGTGTCTGCTGCAGTTTCGCTTTATTTGTCCAATCTCTCACTGCTGAGTTTATTTATTTATTTCTAAAGCTAGCAGAAATATAATTTCCCTTCCCTTGTCTTATTCCAAGTCGCGGTATTTTTGTTTTATTGTATGTTTCACAAGCCCTAATGCCCTAGTGAAAATTACATTGTTAAATGACAGTATTTCAAAACCATGAATCCTTTCCAGCATCCCTCTGAGGTTTCAAACAGTCAACAGACTGTAAAGAATAAATAATAAAAAAGTATTGATTATTTTGATGACTGCAAGATTCAATTAAGTATTAATTTTGCCCTCCAGTGGACCTATCAAGATATTCAAAGGGGAGGATTTGGCTCAGCTAAATGCATGTAGAGTGCACCAGGCTTAAATAGAGAGAAAATGTGTTTACCTATCTCGAGAGAAGTGCATTGATGCACAGAGTCCAATATTTAAGTGGTGTGCAAATTAAGCCTCGATGACAGTGACATTGTTTGCAGCGATATGAGTATTGACCAAAGCACTGCCTTGGATGACAGCTTAAACTATTTTTATTGATTAACATTTTCATAGATTATCATGTGTCATATCAAATCCTGCATTCCCGAAATGAATACATTAAAAAGCCCCCACAGGCGTTTACCCATCGACCAGCGTACTGATGACTGGACACTGGAAGAGCCTGCCACTAGCCTGCCTCTGTGCACGCTGGTCACCTGCTCTTAGTACAGACCCATTTAGGCAGAAACTTTGCAATAAATAGCGGACAGCAAGGTCTGGGAGTTTATATCTCCATTTATAACAGGTCCTCTTTAGTTAAAAGCAGATTATTCTTTTATTTAATAATAGATAGATAGATAGATAGATAGATAGATAGATAGATAGATAGATAGATAGATAGATAGATAGATAGATAGATAGATAGATAGATATGTTTCATTGTCTATCTATGAGCTTTGGGCCCACCCGTGCTTGAATATCTGATTGCAGTTTACAAAGAAAGAAAGAAAGAAAGAAAGAAAGAAAGAAAGAAAGAAAAATAAGTGTTTCTTTTTAAAAATAAGGACAAGTTGCAATCGTTCCTTAATGAGAGCCTTGAATTGACCTACACGGTTAAGCCATACTTTAAAGTAAGTATGATTTTTGTTATTTTTATATTAAGTGTGTAGGTTTTAAAGACTGATCGGAGTTAGCTGCACAATGGTAGATAATCTAAAACCTGAATTTAGGAACGACTAAGTGAAAGATTTGAAAAAATTAAAAAGGTATAATTATTAATTTGTGCAGTTATTCAAAATCAGGTATTATTTTTTTGTTGCTGCTTATTTTGTTTTTTGCTTGATTATTTGTTAATATACTGTATATAAACTTAATTAAATTTATTGAGGAACTTTAGATCTCATTCTATATTAATATGCATTTATTATACTCTATTTATATATATATATTTATTCATATATTATATGTACATGTAGTGTAAGCTTATATTAAGCAGGGTTAAGCATGTTATATTTATAATGCTTTATATTATTATTATTAGTATTACTACTCAGTTAGATACTTCTTTCAATATTTAATAAAGATCTGTCCTAAAGCCACATAACCTGCCTAATTTCCTACTGGTTTAGAAGTTGTTCAGCATAAAAAGTGACAAACTTTAAAGGGAATATTGTAGGACATTTTTATGAGGGAGGTTTAATCAAAAAGCATAAATATGAGAGCAATCCAAGAGTCGATCTGATTTACGGTCAGTTTTATTTATTTATTTTGACTTATGGAAATATGACAGACGTCACTGAAAAGCCTACACTGCCTGATATGAAAAGTGCACATTTAAAACAAGAACACATATAGGATGTGCAAGACAGGAACAAAGGACTCCCCACAATTAATGCTCACTCCCCCTGTGTTAAAAAACAAACAAAACAAGCAAAAAAAACTATATATGTATTTTAAAACATTCTCTGCAAAAACTTTGATTTTCCTCAATACTGTGGAGCTTTAAAAGGGTGGAGAGTAATGGAAAACTCATTGGATCTGTAATAGCTCTTCACTTGACTGCAGCTAGCAATAACAGCAGGAGCAGCCTCCGACTCAGATAACGGGGAAGAGAGAGAGAGAGAGAGAGAGAGAGAGAGGAGGGAGGGAGAGGGAAAGGGAGAGCGCGAGGGAGAGTGAAAGCACACACCAAAGCTACATACGTTTTACCCTGGTCTCTTGCTTATTCTAGGATTCAATGATTACTGGACAGCTCTGCAAGCCTTTGCTATCGCTCCGGACTGAAATGAACGCGGAGTTCAGAGGTGAGGACAAAGCAGCCACTTCAGACAACGAGCTGAATGAGTCTCTGCTTGCACCCGCTGAATCAAATGACAGTGAGGACACTCCCAACAAGCTCTTTGGTAAGTCTTTTGAGGTGTTTAATATGAAAGTGCACTGGATTCCAAACAGTAGTGGAGTTTTTCCCTAGGTTTTAAACAAAGGTCTTTATCGTAAAAAGGCCACATGCACTCGAATGAATAGAATAAAAAAGTTATACCTGTGTGCAAAATAAAATAAAATACTAACTCTGGGCCTTCGTATATAATTTTGTAAAGTTTATAGCAGGATTTTTATATAGCTGCTGGAAACATTTTAAAAGAAATAATGGAGCTCTTCAATGTGTATAACGGAAAGATCCTTACAGGTCTGAAAGGTAGCAGCACTTGACCTAGTCTCGAGTGGTGCAGGAAGTTCTTGTGTAACCTGTCAGATGAACTGCTGTATTGCCTACGGGTGGCCAGTCTAGTTAGAGTGCTGGAAGTGGCTAATAAAGTTAATGGCAGTTGAAGCATCTTATAATGTCGGAGCCGCCCTACACTTCACTTTTAATTAAAACTACTAGAACGTAAACACCACTAAAAACAAATTGTGCTTTGAAACACTAATTCAAACTTTAGGAGACTGTAGATTAAATTAGACAGTATTTAACAAATAGTATTTACTAACATCCATATCTATATTTTGATAAACTGTCTGTGTGTATAAAAAAACAACAGATTGCCTTTGATTCCTAACTGAAAAATTTTGTCCAGATTTGAAACACTCATGTGAGGATTACTTGTTTATAAAGCAGTAAAACTCGATACCCAAACGTGAGAATTCTGTGAGTGATGCTGCCAAACTGACAATAAGTGATATGAACTAATTAATACACCTTGGAAAAAGGAATATTTGTAATATTTTTAGCTGGTACGCATAGATTATTTACGTTCCTTAAATATTTAATTTCAAATAAAATAGAAGCTATAACAAATTATCTATATGTTGTCAAATTGTACAAATGGCAAGAGAGATTTTAAAATTTTAATCTTTAAATCGAGTTTTGTGGTGCAACTTCTTTCAACATTAAATGTTGTAAAAAGTAATGCATATTTGTATATATATTTTAAGGAAAGCTAGATGTCAGTAAATTAATATATGTACAGTACATGGACCTAGTGTATAGTAATTGAGACAGTGATGAGTGAGTACAGCCTTTTCAAGTAATTTATCCCAGCTGTAAAAACAAAATGTATCTGTCTATAGATATTCATATGATTATTTACGGAAACATTCAACTGACTGCTTAAAAGTACATACTACACAAATACACACTGATGTGTGTGTACTGTATTTGTGTATTTATATATATATATATATATATATATATATATATATATATATATATATATATATATATATATATATATATATATATATATATTATCCATAAATAGTATAGACAGATAGATGGCCTGATTAGTCTCCTTAAATAATCATCTGAATATATAAACAGTATAAATACTACATATGCAGTTTATTAATTGTGTGCTCCTTAAAAATACATACATATGCAATTGATAAATAGGCATAGTGTCCTTGAAAAGAAATGGATGGTTTGGAAATGTACAATGTTCTTACTTAATTGATGAAGAAGTGGCATTTCGTTCAGTCATTTGTAGTGTGCCATGATCTAATGTTTTGCATCCTAAACTAGTTAACAGCTTTGCAAAAAAAGAACAGGTGAGTTATAGGGATATCCATTTTAGTGAAGTTGTTTGACTAAGACAAATATGTAAAAAAAGAGTAAATAAGTCACTTTCTAAACAAAATCTAATAGTAATCCTTTACATTTAAATAGCTCTTTTCTCACTACTCAAAGCACTTTGCAAACTCCATGCAGGGAAGACCCGGGACATGAACCCATGAGCTCCTTACAGCGCTACCACTGCGCCACCTGCATGCATGACAGTATAAGCAAAATAGCTGAAGCAGTTATTTTGGTTTTATTAATCAAAAGTCTCCTTATTTGATTACTTATTTTTCCAGTCAAATGTTGTTTTTGAACCAATACTTTAAACTTTTAATAATATACATATATATATATTTCCCCACACATTTGTGAAAAAACAAAACATTTTTAAAACAATACTATGCTTTCCTTGTTAGCACAAACTGCAGTTATTATAGTATTATTGCAAACTGCTTATAGTATAAAGTTCATATCGATTAACAATGTTTAGGTGGGGCACATTTACTTTAATCACATTATTATTTGTTTAAATTGAAAAGTATCCCACTATTTGTTGTAGTGGAATGAGAGGCACACTGCCACTAACAATACAGATGGTGTGTTCTGTAACATGTTTGAAGGTCTGAGAGAGATTTTCTTTTTAAAACATTTTAAAAGAGTTGTATCACTACTGATATAAAAATGTTAACTCTTTTCAAGTAGTATTATTATTTTGGAAAGCACTGAAAACATTACTTTTAAGAATGCTGCAGGTTTGAGTTATGTATTCACCAGATTTAAGCTATATCTAATGTCTTAAAAAAGCAGAGATGGGTCAGCTGCAAATTCATTTTTCAGGTGCAGGTTTCACAAATTACTGTGAATGGTCTTTGCTATGATGACTTTCATTTGTTCAAACATGTCAAATCAGGATCATTTCAGACTTTGACAATTAGTGTCTTTTGGAGTTTAAAGAGTTAAAGGGATTGTGTTTAATTGACCAAGTAGAAAGAAATGCATAGAATTAGGAGCAATAACTACTTAGTGTAATACAGAGTGTAGAATGACCCTACCTCTTTCTTTAGAATTTGTTCATCAACACCTAATATATCTTGATTCTGTATTTAAAGAGACATTGAAAGATCTACACGAAAGTATGAAAAACATCAAATAAAATGAAACCTGCACTTGATTCAAGACTTGTCTTTAAAAAAATCTATGAGTTAATCAATCTTCATTTTGTTGATGTTTTTATTACACCAAGAATTTATTTTTCATGTTTAACATATTTTAAGAAGATAATTCTGACTTTATTAGATTATTAGCAGCACATTTTGGTGATCTAGAGAAACGCTGTCTAGATTGTAATCTTTGGCTAACTGAGTGTTGTGCTGAAAAATAGTACATTCAAGTAATAAAATAAATACATTTTCAAAGAAAGAAGAACTGCAGAAAAATTGCCTGTAATTAAAAGTATTTCTCTCTATATATATTTTAACCTATTCAGACAATTCCATGGTATGTTTATTGCATTTCTGCATTTGTTAACAAAAATACTTTAAATTATAATATATTTAGCGTGTGTGTGGTGAGCAATACATGTAAATTTATATGTATCAGCTAAAGAACAAATTTTTAAGCATTACTACATGACTAAATGGTTCAATCAGTAAACACAAAAGTGCTGATGATTTGCAAATTTCAACATTAGACATCAGATTTATATACTATAGATTGTTTCATCCATTCATTCGTGATACTTCTCATTTTGGAGTCTATTTATTTACATTCAATGGTTAATTTAGTCACATTATAAAATTACAGTTCTGTAAAAATAAAAAAAAGTAGTAGTTTGTTATAGTTGAAAAGTTTTAGTTATACTTAGCTCTATAAGTGTCAATTGTCTGTCATGCTTAAGCTCTCTAAAAATATCAGGTCGATATTCTTCTGGTCTTGTGGTGTTTATTGCCTTTTTAAGTTGATTGCCTTTTACTAGATATCCATACTTTTATCCAGGTTTATATATATATATATATATATATATATATATATATATATATATATATATAAATATGCATTATATAAACAAAACCATATTATTATTCACCATGCATATATAATTTATGCATTGACACACATAATTACGGATAATTAAATGACAAATATACTTAAATTGCAAATATACAGTATATACACACACATAGTATAACACACAATAACAGCTTAGACTACAGAATTTCTTTTGTTCAGAAAATGTCAACATAATTAGCTTAATGCAGTTATTTCTTATACATATGATGTGACAACTGCTTAGATATATTGGATGCAAATAACATTGATTTTGTGTCCAGTTTGTCTTAGTTTCCTTGCAGAGTTGGAGACTTGTCTCATCTAGGCATGTCACAAAAGCAAACTAAAATTGTTCTTTAAATTTATTCTGAAGACAAGAAACCAACCTATATAAAGTACATTCTAATTCAGTTGAGGTTCAAAATAGGGGAAGAAAGTAGTAGTGAAACCACGTATATTGGTGGTAATTATCAGTATTCTAAAACAGTAAAATTTTTACTTTTTAAATCACTTCAAATTATGAATAAGCAGCAACAAATTTGTGGGTTACATCTGCTGGATTTTCTGGAAATTAGTTTTAAAGTACATGATTCAATACAATTACAGAATCAAACAATTTGTAAATATTATACTATTAAAAGTAACACCATAGTTATTGATTTATATTTTCAAAATATGCCTGGAATATTTTGCATATCTGTTAATAATTTCCTACTTTGCAGTTACAGAAAATATACAATTTATCTTTTTTATAACCTTTAATTGTTGTTTTTTTATGTTAACAATTCATATTATAACATTTATTTTATATAACATAAAATGTGACAGTATTATAAGTAGCAGAAAAGTCCGGGTTAACTTCAATTTTGGACATTCTAATATTAATTATATGTATTAAACTAAACATAGAAATACATCTGAAAAATGCTTATTAGCATCATATTTATGGTAATTCAAGGGCTACACAAAACCTTTTTTATTGCATATGTAACTCCAATTTTCTCTAATTTAAGGTGATCCTCTTTTTTAAATTATCTGGTTTTAGATTTGTTTATTGTGTCCTGCTACAATCTGGCTATTGATTAATTTTAAAAATCCATCTTAATGAATTTTGCACTTTTCTGTCACCATTAGACTATACACCTGAGTAAATATAACCCTAATGAGTTTGGTGATGAGATTGTGATTTTTTTATTTTTTGAAATTTTATATATATTTATATATATATATAGGGATAGATATAGATAAATATAGATATAGAGATAGATATAGATAGGTACATATACAGATAATCATGTGTTTATTTATGTGTGTACGGGAGCACATATATTTATATGTTTCAATTCTCCTTCTCCTTCAAATTGTCTTTGAAGGATATAAAAAAGACAAATCAGAGAAAGTTCAGACTTACATTTTTAAACCAAAGTCAATACAATACATAACTGTGTAATAACTGGAAGCTCTTAAATTATAACACATCATTTCCTGAAAGTAGCAATTATTATCTAGGATGTGAAATCTGTTTTCATGTATTAGTAAAATTCTAGGGAAAGAGAATAATTTGTGTTGTATCTTCTGATCCTGTGTAATTTCATTAGAGAAACTTTGGCAATAGATTCATTTTGCCAAAGGATACCTATCTGTCAACAGCCAGTAAAAATAGATAATTTGAAACTGTCAGAAACTAAGGCTAGTTTTGATTAAAAAGTCTGCTGCATGATATATTTTGGCATTAATAATACATCAGACAACCACACATTGTGAGGAAAAATAGAGGAGGTTATCAAAGTACAATATAAAATAAAGAGACCCACCCTCCTGAAAAAGAAATAGAGATGAGTGTATTCTCTTTTTAATTAAAGTGTTACAGTGACATAACTACATAGTAGGGGCAATGAACATTAGCACTTTCAGTCTGATTTCAATACTTAAGAGGAAACTAAAAACCGTACCATTTTTTTTCTGGCTGCTGCGCTGTCAGGGAGCGATCTGTGTAAAGTTTTCAGCTGTCAGGTTAATAAATTTTTAAGAATATCCCAAGGCAAGAATCACTAAAGAAAACTCACAGTAACAGTTTCATATCAGTAGTGTAACAATTTTTTTTAATAACCATAGAGCTGCTTTTTTATCTTTGTATCTCATGTATTTCTGTATGTGCCATTTGCCAGTTAAATATAAAGATTTTTGTGTATCTGATTGTCAAAAAAATGTACACTTGCATGCTTATTTGTTACATCTATATATTGCCTTGCTGTCATTAACTTTCATTGCTGTAATTAACAGTATATGTTTAACTGCTGAGGAATCAAAAAGTATATCTTTATTTTGAAAATGGAAAAGTTTTTTAAAAGAAAGAAGAATGTTTTCCCCCTCCACAAAAAAAGAAATTTTTAATTTAAAGAAGCGATTGATCTTGTGTTGACTTTGATGTGTGATTGTTAGGCCTAATATCATTATCTGTGCATCTGGCGATGTGGCAGTGGGATCCAGCAGCATATCTGTGCACTTTGCTGGTATTAGTCAGGCGGTTATTTATTCTTGTGATTGATATGCTGTATACACACAGAGGGAAATGAACAACCCACAGTGAAGTATGAAAAATATCCCATTGGGTGACACCAGACCTTGTGTCTCATCGGTTTTGCTTTTGTGACCCTGGGGTAGCACTATGAATAGATGCACAGTCCTGACTTAAAAACCAGCTTTCATTTCTGCATGGCCTGTTAAAACACTTTTCAAAAATATTGAGCTACTACCATTACATAATTGAAGAGGAAAGAAAATAAAGAAAGAAATATTGGCATGACATTTAAAAGTCATGTTTTATACCTTGGCTGGTCATTTACAATATTCATTTTTATTATTTTGCTGTACATTTATTTATACTTGAAATTTAGTCTGACTGATGCTCTCATCAAGATGGGTGTGGGGGTGGAAGAAAGAGAAAGTAGAGGTAAATATTACATCAATCAGGAGAACACAATCAGAAACTTTCAAAAAGCGAATACATTAAATGTATCATAACAGCGCGAATATACAAACTAGCTATAAACAGTTATATGGAAGAGATGTTTAAAATTTCACTTACCGGTAAATTCATTTTGTAAGCTTTTTGCTGTCTGTCAGAGGCCATTTTATATTTTTACTTATGATCACAAAGAAAAGGGTTTTTGAACAGTGTTTACTTTTTAAAAAAATGACATTCTTATCTAAGTAAATGTTAAGGATATAACGTTTAACCATACAATATTGTTTATTATTTTATAAAGATGATTGTGAATGTTTTATTAGACAATCATATATTAGCATTTATTTTCTTGTTAAAACATAATTATTTATCTATTTGCTTTTTATTACCCTTGTTTTTCATATCTGTATAAGAAGTTAGAATTACTATTTAGTTAAAGCTTTCTCATGACATACTTTTATGTCTTAGCTTGTTTCAGAGTTTTACACTAATTATATTGCAGTTCACTCTTTCATGCATCCTTCCACTTCCAATTACTGCACATTGTTTATTACTTTTCCATGTTTCCATTTTTCTGCTTTCATTTGCTGCTTTTTCTTGCCCATTGTTGCAGAGAGCCGGTTAAACAAAAACTGCACACGTGCTCTTTACCACGTTAGTACAAGTGGTTCTGACAAACAAGTCAGTTGACCCCACAAATGAAGGATTTTGAATGATTTAATCAGTCATTTTTTTAAAAGTATCTTTCAGGTTAAAATGCATCACAAATATTAAAATATTAAAACATTAAAATGTTAAAAATTTAGCACACCATAGGCATTTTCTCTGCTTTCATCAGAATTAAAGCAAATAATGTGCTGGTTTTAATTCAGTAAAAGCAAATTAGTTCTTTATTAGATGAATATTACAGTATGTAGATACATATATCTACCACATAAATGTGCTCACATAATTTATGTATAAATAAGTGTTTAATGTTCATTTATATTTACACACCGACTTGTATTTAGTGCTCCTTTTCAAGGTTGGTTTCTGTTTACAGCTGTTTCCATAATAGCCTGTAGCTCCATCCTGGATAAAAAAGCGTAATAACTGAATGGATTTTTAGAGGAAAATACTAAATAGATTTTAGTAATTTGTAGGCTTTATGCCATTGAGAGCCACTGAGAGTGCTTTTAGCATGCATGGATTTTAAGAGCAAGGTGAGAAAACTTTATGCAAATATAATTATCAGTTTGAATGAGGACATCCTGCGGGAAAAAAAAGAAGGAACTGGTTGATCCTGTACAGCTTGGTTGGCTCTTACAGTAGAGTTTTTATACATTAAACAGGAGCATGTCAGCATATTGTTCATTTCCTCTGTTTTTGTTTTTGGCTTTGAGACAACACAGAATAGTCGATTGTTTGATTGATAAGAGTTGACATGGTGAAGACCATACTTGAACCAAAGGGCAGGCCCAATGCTCAGGAAAAAAAAAAAAAGCAGCTATTTGTCAAAGCAAGACGGTGCTTGGGCAGATGGTGGAAACAATAACATAAAAAAGACACATCAATAAATCAATCAATCATTCAATAAATAAATGTATAATAACATTTAAATAGACTGTATTGAATCCAGACAGTGACATGCAAAAATACAATGTGGATTTATCTTAATTTAAAAGCACTTTACTAGATACAAACCATTTTGTTTTATCCATTCCGATAGAGAGCTAAATCTTAAAGCTTATTACTGTACTTGTTACAGACACAGCAAGCCAAAAGAGCTAAAAGCAGAAAACTTCGGCAGAAGGGCTATTATATCCTGTTGTGCCTTACAGTTGAATTTTGACAGAAACACACCAGGCATTTCAGTTGCATGAAACGGCTAAGCTGCACAAAGCAGGATGCAGTACCGCACGCCAGCTGGTGGATGAGCATGTCAAGATTACCCTGTAGTTCGAGGCCCTACTTTAAATGATTCATAAAAAACTGAAGCCAAAAACACAGAGAGAAACAAGGTTACGCCTGCAAGCATGCACATAGATCAAATTTTACATTGCTTTTTAGGATCCTTTACATTCTCTCTATTTTTTATTTGCAGCTATTAAAAGACAGTATGTAATTAGATAGGATTTAATAAAAAAATGGAGAAAATGATTTAAATTAAACCAGGGTACATACATTGATTCAAATAACATTTATTTTGTTTTTCGGTTTCTAACACTCCTTCATCCTGGTAGAAGGCCACACTTTATTTGATTATAATTAGCTAATTTAGAAAAATGTTTCTGTCGTGTAAATTTCTTAAACAAGGTACAAATTGGAGTCTCAATGTCAGAACATAACTTAACACTGCAACATTTTACAGATGTATGGCAATATGTCAGCTATAAATTAACATGGGCAATTTGAAAAGATTCTGGGCTTAGCCTGCTTTCTTGACAATGAGGGTCATATAGCACTTTTAAGTCAAAGTAGTTTCTAGAAAACACATCTTTCTTACTGTCTTTTTATTGTAAAAAATATCTGTCTTTTCTTGTAAAATACATTTTAATTAATCTAAAATATAATATGTGTGTAATAGTGAGGAGGATCTGCTACAAGAAGCCCAATTTATCAGGTCTCCAACATAATGCAAAATGTATAGAGCTACATTACTGTATGTTTGGAGAATGCAATCCCTGGCAGCTGACTAAAATTGATTTATTTATTTTCGTCTCTCGTTATTTCACATTACAACTGTGTAGGTCACAATATTATCTTGTTTGGGTTACCAGATATGCTAATGTTTCAATGCTATTTGGACACAAACTGTCTTAACATACATTCACCCTGTGTGTGGAATGTTGATTTGCATCTGTCCGCTACTTTGACAAATGAAGAAGAAGCCAGAGATGAGGTATACTGCAGAGGCAGTTCAATCCCAGAAGACTCAGCAAACTCTGGGACATTTAATTTGACAAAAATTAATAAGACAAATGAAACTGTGTGCACTTCACATTGTACACTATTACATACATTTACCAAAATTTATTTCATACTTTTATTAATAATAAGAAGGGTCACCATCACAGCCACTTTTAGCCGTTAATCAGGAAAACAGAAAACAGCATACTAAAGTAGTAAAAAGCACTTCTATTTTGAGTTTAGTTTATTACTTAACACTGTAAGTTAAATTGTGGTTTTGAGTAGTAGTTTTTAAAATCAAGTTGTTTGCTTTTTTTGTTTTTGTCTTTGTAAATTAAACTGTAAAGTAGTAAATAATAAAGGCATGAAAAAACTAATCAGTGGCACAGCTGTCCTTTGAATTACAGTGATCTGTTGTCATATCCTTAAAGATTACAGGACCAAGATAACATTAAACAAAAATTAACTACATTTTATTACTTTTAGATTTTCTGGATTGTACAGTATATTGCAGTTCAACTTTTGTATTTTTGTCACTCAATCATATAAAACACCAAATGTAAAAATGTAAACAGTAATATTGACCAAAGGACATTGCATACAGCGTAAAAGTATAATGGCATCTTTTCCAAATTTAATTTCTCATGTAATGTAAATGGCATAAACTCTAGATAAAATGAGAAATGAAACCAAAGCACAACTTCAATATTCGTGCCATTTACTCTATGAACATATTTCAAAAAAACTTTCTCCAGATTCTATTGCTATACCTAGATAGATATATAACATTTTTCTTGCTCATTACATCATGAACTGCACAAATAATCCTCAATCTGCAGTTTCAGATGTACTGGGTTGCAGTTTGATGACCTCATTTGGAAAAAAGTTGAGTGCTGAGAAACATCTGTTCATACAGGTGTATAATTACTGTTAATTGATGACAAGAAATATAATACAATGTATTCGTGTTACTGAAAAATTGAAAAATGTGCATATAATCATAGGAAAATAGTCAGTAGAAAAATACTGTATTTGTATATTTATTTTAAAAAAACATAAAATCTGTAATTTATAGAATTATAAGTACAAGAAACTAGATTTCTGAATATAAACAGACCTTTTTTCTGTTTAGCTTATATGTATGTATAATTTTATTTTTATCTACCTTGCAAAATATACATCAGACAAGTGACTCAGTGTTCAAATTAGTCATAAGGCATTTCTGTAGTCAAATCTGAATAATTATATTGCTTCTGTAATGAATAAATCATATTATTAATCACATAAAAATAACAATCAATTTCATCACAATCATTTTAGATTTCTTATCGTTTTAACCTTATATTTTAGTTAGGGTAATAAGATGGTGAGAATTAAGAAATATAAGATTTAACATTTGCTTATCTTAACTGTAAGCTCTCTTCACAGTAAATCTACTAGGATGATGAGTTTAATAGTTTAAATAAATACAACATATATAATAATTCTAATAAATACAGAATAATAATAGTTATTTTGCAGTAAAGGTTTCATACTGTATGTTCTATTTTTTAACATTTTTTGTTCATTACTTATTTGTTTAAAAAATATAACTATAAAAACATTTTATTTTTTGATGTTTGTTCTGAACAGTGCAATTTAATTAGCCTTTCAAAAATTGTTAGGCCACTTGTAAGGGTAAAGATTTTTAATCCATCACATACTAACGTCAAATCCTGCTGTGAAAAATAACATAACAGAAATGATTGAGTGTATTGACCCATATAGCTAAAAGATTAATAAAAGTGTCATTTTTAAAGCTTTTAAAATGTGTGAGTTTTGTCCTTTTGCATTTTGACTAGAATTATGTTTTGGAACACTGCTACATAAACCCTTGGTCACTGTCGCACCACTATTACTATTAAAGCAAGTGAGAATGGGGCAAGCTTGCTCAATTTGTGCCTTTTCATTTCTTCTTTCAAAGCCAAGGATTAGGCCTCCAAGTAGTTAATTATTGTGGATCGCTGAGTGCGTCAGTTTCCTTGAGTCAAACAAAATGATGTCTGATGTCCTTCATGTTCCAAAGACAATGCCCTTTCTCCTTCAATCTGCAGATAAGGTTCAATTCATGTGGAAAGTTTACATGTTGTGCGTGTTTCTCTGCTGACGTGCTCGCTAACTGACAAGAAGAGCCTGTAATAATAGTAATTGTGTGTACACTCAGCAAACATTAAACAGATTTCTGTTCAACTGATCATTTTTATTATTACTTTTTTGTTTAAAAAATGCACATTTTTGAAGAGTATTTAAAATAATCTTCCACTTGAGCTATCAAAACCCATAAAGCCTGGCATGTAAAGTAAATTGTTTGTCACTTCCTGCCCACCTACTATATTTATTGTCAGGGTAAAATGGACATTAGTTGGAAAAGCAGTTGTTAAAGGCCAAACAATTTTTTAGATGGCAAGGATGTGTACAGTTTCTACTTTTTTTTTCCCAATGAAACACCCCTTCAGACATCAAAAGACAAGATAATAAGACACTTCAAGCACAATTCGGTATTATATTCAACATCTAAAGGCTCATCTCTTGTCAGTTTGCATTTACTCTCCCAAGGATGTGATGCTTCTATCATCATTCTGTCAAGGGGAGTCTGGCTGAAACGACAAGGGCACCTATTTCACACACTTAGCGTCTGCATGAAATAGCCTGTACTTATTCTGATTCAGCCAAAATGGAGGAATAATTTGAGAAAGGTCAGACAGGAATAAAAACTTTCATTGATTTGTATGATCAGGTGCTTTTCAAACGGCATGTCTGCTAAGGGTTGTGGTTGATATTTGTTACTTTATTTAATACTGTTTAGCTCGTTTTATAGGCAATGAAAAGGGTTTTAGTTATTTGTTTATTTATTTTTTAAGAAAAGTGGCAGTTGCATCCTTGAAAGTGTTCGAAGGACTGAGTAATTGACACTGCTTGCTTCTTGCAGTACTTTAGAGAAAAGAGAAAAAATTATAAAAGTATTCTACTATCATTTGAATATGTTTTTATATTTCTGAGGTTGTTGCAAAATTTCTAATATATTCCTTGAGGGAAAAAAAAAAACAATCCACAAGTCATTTGCATATTTAAGACCTTCATTTTAAAATTTAATCCAGTAGAAAAAGAAATGCGGTGTTCAACCTTCATGTACATGTCATTCATTAAAGAGAACTAAAATTCCTTATAAGTGTGCTATGACAAGCAACATGCCTGCAGTGTAAAATTCCATTGCCTTTTTATTCCCTTATTATTAGCAGTGGACTCTGTACTTACTATGGTATGTGTTTGAAAGTCCTTAATGCATTACAAGAAAAGCACATATTATCTGTTCCCTAATGCTTTCAGTTTGCCTTCAGCTACCGTCTTTAAGTGCCGGTACAAAGTAGATAAATAAATAAATAAATGCACCTTTTTATTATAATTTTTATTATCCACTAAATCTTCATTTTCCCCTCATCCTTTCACTTGCATTTAAATATTTTATTATTGTGCTGCACTTTTTGTGCAAATTACTTAACTTTTGCTGATGTTTATTTTTCTGAGTGATAAAAACATACAAAAATGCTCAAATATAAGACTTCAGTATGGATTAGCACAGTATACTGTATGACTGGGCTACTTTAACTGGACAAATATGAGTCAGATTTTTGCATTATTATTATTATTCTAACGTATTTGTGTGTTTCTTTTCTTTCAGTTTAAACATCAGTATTCCATAACTAAACATAATTGCATTTACTTATAGATGTCTTGACATTTGTTACATGTTGCCATATTATATGTAAAAAGGACAAATTGATAAAACATTTTTGGTAATTATGAATCAGTTCTAAAAGGTTTTTGAAGTGGTATTTCTACACAGTGTACATTGGTAACAATTTAGAGTAAAAGTTATCAGGTGCATTTAAGTCAGGTACTGTACTTATGTAAATAGCCTAACAAATGTCTTGCATGATCTTAGTAACACTTAAAAAGTGCCAATGTAACACTTTAAACAGGGGCTACTTATCGTGTCTCTTTAGTTACTTACTGCAAATCTAACAAGAGGTTGACAAAGGCTTTGTGTTACACAGCAATATTTGATTATAAGCTACTACAGCAGTTCCTACGTAGTCATTTTTAGTCATGACGTTTTTAGTCATTTAGTATTACTTTTTAGCTTAAATAAAGTATTCTGCCTTTGCAGGGAGACAATAGAGAGATGGACAGACATAGTCGATGAGCTGGCATCTCCATGCTAAATATAAAAAAAAAATCTTTTACTTGTCTTTGTTTCTACACCATTATTACTAATTTAACATAGATTTGATGTTATCATTAAAAGTGTATCAATTAGGTCTTCATGGCTTGAATACCATGCCATTGTCCATGTGGAGTTTGCATTTTCTGCATGTGGCTGCATGGATTTTTCTATGGCTATTTCCATTTTTCTCTCACATCCTGAGAGATGTGCAGATTAGGGCAGTTGACAATTTCAAGCTGGCCCTGTTGGACTGTGAGCATGGGTGCCTAAGTACGTCTTACACTGAACTGCTGCCTTTTCAGGGTTGTTCCCTGCTTTGCATCTAGTTCTGTCAAGATAGGCTCTGGCACCCCCACAATCCTAAATTGGATTAAGTGCTTTTGAGAATGCTCCCTATAATATCATATGATATCTTTTGTCTCTTTAACAAACTAAAGCATGATTTATATGGGATATTCTACAAACTGTAGAGTTAAAATGTTTTTAACAAACATGAATTTACAAAAATACTTCCTTTTTAAAGCTTCTGAAGATGAACTATAATAAGCTTATATACAGCTACAGCTTTCAACCCAAGTTTCATAAACTTATTTAATTCACATATTTTGGCATAAATCAAATGTAAAGCAGGAGCCAAACCCATTCGGGGTGTCAGTCCAGTGCAATGCACACTCAAGCAGAATAGGCCCATTTAGACAAAAAAATTACCCTAATATGCATGTCACTGTGAAGTAAAGCTGGAGATGCTTTGCACAGAGAATGTAAACTAAGAAAAGGCAGAACATGCAAACTCTAGGCTGGTATTCAAATTGAGTCTCCAGTACCTGTGAGGCCACAGTACTAATTATGTTACCTTTGTGCCAACAGTCAACATTTATAAAATAATTTAATATAAACCATGTCTCACTTGATCTATTATATGTATTGCCTTCTTGTGACATTTAAACAGTTTTTTTTGTAAATGCAAATATTCAGAGTTATAGTTTATTGGTACAGTATGTGACAAAGTATAAGGAGATTTTTACTTTCATTTCTCTTACATGACACACGTATAATGCAAAAACCACACAATAAAAACCATACCAAACATTAAATACAACATGAGATAATACATAAGAAACCATGCATTAGGTATGGTCATGTGGCTGTTGGTCCAAGTGTCAAATTGAGTTGCCTTATGACCTGTGAATAAAAACTGTCACCAAGTCTAGTGGTGCAGATGGCAATTGACATAACAGAGGAGAAAGGAAAGTGACTCTGCGGGGAGGCTGATGTCTTTAATACTGTTTGAGTTCCTATTGCAGTCTATGCTATATATGTCCTGAACAGATTACGATAGTGTCTACATCTTAGGAAATATCATAGAGCCATGTTTAAGTTTTCTTCCTATGCTAATTTATACAAAGATGTATACCATGGTATTTTAGCATTGAAATGTAAGTATTATGTTTAAAAGGTATTTGTGATTGTCCTTGTTCTGTTTTAGACACAGGTTCATTTCATTTATTTTATCTGAAAAATATATATTTTACGTAGCAATACAAATTTTTATTAAAATACTTTCAAATGATGTTTTACTTGGAGTGGAATCCAGACAATGCAAACATAAAATTGGTTAAATATAATTTTTTTTGTAGAATGTCTTTTGAGCCTGGTGAAGCTCAAACACCCATGAGTATACAAAGATTTGTCTGACTTACAGTATGTGGCACTGAGAGAAATAACTCCTTTTGTGGAGGTTAGTGAATTTAAACTTGCACTTAAGTCAAATTTATACCTTCTATATAAAGGAATGTGTATAGCCTCTGTCTCTAGGTATTTGTACTTCAAAATCCATTCATTCATTCTCCTAACCAGGACAGGGTCACAAGTACTTCAAAATTATGATCCATAAAGAATAAGTAGTAGTTGTAATTAACTGTTCTAAATCATCTTTTTAAAAGATTATTTAAACAATCACAGAAAAGGCTTTAAAATAAACATCTGTTTCAACACAAATTGTACCTCTTTGCAAAATGTAAACAAAATGACAGTGAATCAAGACACCAAAGACAGAGTTGTTGTTTAAGGCTATCCTGATAGAGGTATGACTTACCTTCTCTGTACGAAACTGATTATAATGAAAACTACAACACAGGCAAGTGTTGTCAAAAGCATTTTAATTTGATTATTTTTTTTGTTAAGCAACACTTCATAAGTAAATCAGCAGAGACAACCCAGTTTTCTATATTGTTCCTTTCTACAAGAGCACATCAGATAACTTAACACAGGGCTTAAAATTGGTCAAATAAATATTTAGGAAATTGTAACTACATGAGCCAGTAGTATCATAGGTATTACTAGTCAATGCATATTATTTACAGTAAATAAATAAAGTAATTTATTTTTATTTCTAACTTCCTCCTATTTTAAGACGGCATTCACTATGTCAGATTGATTGATGTCTCAACGTATTTACGTGTGCAGTGAGTGTGGTGTAAAGATTCCAACATGACAGATGGGTTGTATTTCATTTGTTCCCTAATTGGCATTTAGCCATCATGTAGTCTAGTACTGATAATATATTAGAAGTTCAAGCCATAATAATTGTCAGTGGTATTACATGAAAATCAGGAAAATCATTGCAAGCACAAATTGATTTTCAATGAGAATCTCTAACAGCCTAATTGTGTGCTTGTAAAGTACACAAACAATGTCGTTATTGACAGATGAAACCTAATAAATCATTAACAATAAGTTAAATATTAAAAACAAGTGAAAACAAATATCAGTGTTCACGAATTATAAAGAAGAATGATATTTTGGCCAATATGCACTTACTTCAAATGTTTATAGGCCAACCGAATTTACCTTATGTTTCCCTTGCCCTCAAATACACTCAATACTGTTCTACTACAGCTAGAACAGAAATTTGTTTTGTAAAGTATAATTTGAATATTATCTATTTACATGTTTATTATAATTTCCTTAATACATATAAAAGTCATAATACAACGGGACCCGTTTCAGCACCAGAACACACATGTCGTAAATGTAAATACATTACGGTGAGATAACAGTCAATCACAGGAAACACACATTAATTTTTACTATAATATGACAGATTAGAAACCACATTTGAAACACAAACACTTGTTTAATGTAAAATTGACTATTAAACTAACTTTTCACTTGCAGCTTCTTGAGAATAGTTTTAACTTCCATCCTGGTCTTGGTTAGTGTAAAGTTTATTCATTCTCCTCATACTTGCATGAGTTTTTCTCCTACATTTTAGGTTAGGCATATTAAGTTGTATGTCAGCTATAAACTGGAATAGTACAAGCCAGAGTTTGAGCTTTTGATGTAAAAGCATTTCATAAGTGTTGGTTCTTACGTGGTGTTCCATGCTGCTGGGACAGATTCTGGTCCCCATGACTTAAAACTGGATTAGGAAGGTTTGATAATAAGTGGATGGATAATCAAAGTGAACGTATATATTTGGATAGTGGTATGATACTGAGTCCTACAGAAAACTCACTTGTATACTATAAGTAAACCTAGGGCCTTTATGTGGAGAGAAACAAGTATTAGAAAATGTTCTGGATAAGGAAATCACTTTAGTGTCCAGTCTTAAATAAAGTAAAATATAATTTATTTATCAAATGAAGACAAGGAGGATAAAAAATAATAATAATTATTATAGTACTGATGAAACTCATGCCTGACACAATTTAGACCTTAGAGTCTTACACTACTTGAAATTTACAAGGTCAGAAATGTGCTTGCCTTGGTAGAGTTGCAATCTGTGTGAGTATATATACACACTATATACTTAGAGGGGAAGCCCACTCTTTAAAAAGATGGTGTCTAATGCTTCTGAAGTCTTAGGAGGAAGACAAGATGCATATGCATGATATAAGAATGGTGACAGGCTGATAAACAAAGTTCTTTTTTATCACAGTGGAATGAAAGAGGACAATAAACTACTGTATAAGATAATAAATTGAAAATGCATTTGAATTCTGAAAAAGCTTTTTATGGGGAATAGCCTAAAAGCACAGAGAAATAAAAAGAATGTTTACCATTACACAGAGAGCATGTATCAGAAATATCCACAGAGCATCAGCTGACTACTATATGTAAACTAGTGCACATCGGAAGTCTACTGGGACCTCTCTTAAAACTGAGATGGAGCTTACAATCCTGCATCCTTCACAATAATGATCACTCTTTAATGTGGTTAAGTGTGTCACATATAACTCACTAACTTTACAAGAAAAACCATAGCCTGAAAATCAAGTTTTTTA
Organism: Polypterus senegalus; assembly: GCF_016835505.1. Classification (NCBI taxonomy): domain Eukaryota; kingdom Metazoa; phylum Chordata; class Cladistia; order Polypteriformes; family Polypteridae; genus Polypterus; species Polypterus senegalus. The sequence continues at coordinate 140,943,930 of NC_053158.1, read as the reverse complement.
TTCTTCTACTATTTTAGCATTGAAGCTTAATTTCATATTGTGCTTCTCCTAGAGCAAACTATCGCAAGAAGCTCTGCAAAGTACATAACCATCTTTTTTTTTAAAAAACTGCTGCTCATTTTTTTTAGGGTTGCAGGCAGGGTTGGAGAGTCAAAGCCAATCCTGGTAGCTTCAGAATAGGCTTGGCAAAGGCATATGAGGAGCGATGCTTTATCCTAGACCTAGCTATTACAGGGCACATACCCATATTCTGGGCAATTTGGAGTTGCCAATGAAAATAAGATGTACTTCTTTAGGGATGTGGAACGAATAATGGATTAACCAAAAAAAAAATCATGCAAAATTAACTCAAACCTTGAAATCTAGATTTTGAAGCTGTGAGGAAATGATTAATATCAACTTATATATTCATCTAATGCTAACTAGGAAATAAAATACTTTTACATAGTAAACTGACTTTGTATTCTTACAAAGATATTTACCATTATAACCTTTATAAATGAATAAAGATCAGAGTTTCAGTGCTACATTATCGCTAGATGAAATCAAAGCTCTATAAATTAAAATGGTATTCAAGAGTGCTACTGAAAAAACTCCGGAATTATCTATGCATACACAGCAATAATCACTCCACTTATCACCAAATTGTAGGTCAACTGGCCATATATAGTCACGCTGGGTACAGATTTTAGTGATTAAAATAAATATTCGAACAGTAAAATTTATGTGGGAAAATGGAGAAAGCAGTTGAAAGAGGAAGAAGTCTAGTAAAAAAATTTTTTTTGAAGTTTTTGGATGCATGGTTGCTTCCTGTTTGTGTGAAGTTTTCAAATGAAGGAAGAAGACCAGATCACATTCAGGTCATTGTCAAGCTGCTTTTGTCTTTATGGTTGGATGAAGAACCATCCTCTGTAAGGAAATTCCTCCTTTACAAAACACCCTTCTTTGTACTTGATACAGATCCTTGTGTCTTCAAAAATGTGTAAAAAGTATTAATTAGGGTTAAAAAATAAAATATTGCTATCCTCCAGGAGTTCAGTTAGGAATGTGTTACACAGTAGATTTAGTTAAAATATCTATTTGGACTTATCATCTGTCCCATTCATTTTCTAACCCAATTACCCAGTTCAGGGTCATAGGGAACCATTGCCTATCCCAAATGCATTGTGCCCAAAATGGGAACCAGTCCTACATAGAATGTTAACTAATGTTATTTCTGGTAATTAAACAATTATTTGTCCATATGCACAATTTATTGCTTTTAATTTTTAGGAAGAACTGTTCTCCCTTTGCTCCCCAGAGCAGTCGCCTCGAACTTTGAAAATTAGACAACAGAAAGTATTTTTTTTTCGTATTTTCATGTCTGTAATCTCACAAAAGCACACAATAAACCACAAGCTTGTAAAACTCAATTTTCTCATCTAACTATTAAATGCCTGTTTATAGTATTTACCTTCTCTGGCACCTTCAATAAAAGGTTTGCCAAAAGTCACCCTACATCCCAGGTGCACTTCTGTTTTGATTTGTTTTCCACTTGCAACAGCAGCGCCAAATTATATCTTCACTGACAGTAACCTAGGATGATAGGCTGATCTTATCATATAGCGACACACATACTGATGTACAGGATTCACTTGTAAGCCTTGTTACCATTGTATAAAAGCATACATACTGCTTAATCTAATTCAGATTCATGGAGAAGCAGAGTGCATCCCATCAGCATGGGACAAGGCAAGAACCAGCCCTAAAAAGTCTCTTTTGCTCACATGAATAAATTAGAGTCACTAATCAAACTAACATGCATGGCTTAAGGGGGTGCTTGATGAAAACTGGAGCCCCTTGAGTCGGCCTGTGCTGACTCCAAAGAAGTAATGACCAGGCACAGGATTTCTGACACCAGAACTCTGTATCTGTGAGAAAGCAGTGCAACCCACTGCATCATTGTGCCTTCATTCCAATATGCTCCATGTGTACATAGATATTTATGCACACATACACATGCACAGCCACACTTTTGTTGTACATTATTTTGGCATTAAACAGTTATTAACAGTTAAAACAGGCAAATTCAGAGCTCTGGCAAGAGAAAGGTTGAAAGCACTTCAATAAGTATAGCACACCTTCTGAAGACTCGACAATCTATGGTCTTCTTTGAAACAAGTGCTACAGAACAAACAGATAGATAGATAGATAGATAGATAGATAGATAGATAGATAGATAGATAGATAGATAGATAGATGACTTTGTAATTACAGGGTATGAGAAAGTGGATGACTAGATCCAAGTCAGAAACTAACCTTTAATTGAACACCAATTCGTCACAATTGACTCTCACTTGTGCACCCCTAATGAAGAAGTAAATTCAGTGCATTTGGGATGTGGGAGGAGTTCTAATTGCACACAATAACTGATACTAAATAGTAAAGAAATTATATAAAATCAACAGACTGTTTGATTTGAAACCAGGTTCCTGTAGGACACCAGGTCTGACCACTGCTCCACCCTCTTACCCAAAAAAGTGTGTAAAATACTTAGAAATGTTTACAATTATATTTGCTTAAGTTTCTAAGAAAATTATCCCTGTTTATGCTTTGCCTTCAGTCTCCTTCCAACATGTTTAAGGATCTCACCTACGTACTCTTTAACTGAATTTTCATATTTCTAACTAGTTTTGAATATTCCAACAGCAAAATCAATAGAACAAGGTAATTCAAAATAAATTAGATCCAGCATAAATAATAACAAAGAGACTTTCCTAAGAATTGGAGATCAGACCGGAAACAGCTTCTAATAATGGTCCTCAAAAGCATATTGGAATACATGTGGCTAAGGTACAGAAATGGGCTTTAACATCTTTAAAGAAACATATGTTCAGAGAGTTGTAATAACCAAGCACTCCAATGACTCATTGTAGTGTATTGTATTGTATGGACAGGGAGAGAGAGCAAAAGAGAGGAGCAGGCAGATGAATTAAAATTGAACAGCTAGCTAATCATAGTGATGGCATAGCGATGTTTTTTAAGTTGAAATTAGATTCCCCACTTTGACTATTCCACTGTGGCGCTGAGGTATATTATGATGCCCCCTGACCTGTTCTCTTTTATTATTTATAACACTCACTCTTTGAGCACTGACCAGTACTAATACATAACCTTTTGTCCTTCTGGCTGATTCACTTTCTTTTGAAACTGAAGATTGAAGGAATAGGGAAAAGAAAGGCAAAGGAAAAATATCTTGTAGCATCCAAAGAAGTTATTATGGTTTTCATATTTCAGAAGCTGAAATAAGATTGGGTACTATAATTCTTTGCCGGGAATGGAAATATTTGTTCAAAGCTTCACTGTAAACCTTTAAGAAGACAGGCTCTTTCTCTGTGTATATATATATATATATATATATATATATATATATATATATATATATATATATATATATATATATACCTTTCATTCTACGCTAACACATTTTTTCTTTTTCTTTTTTTATGACAACACATTGCAAGGTTTCTTTTTTCATTATGATGCCCATTGATTTTGCTTAACAATTTTCCTTCAAAGATGAGCTAGGCAATATAAAACAAACTGTATGAAATCTATTCATTGTTTCCTCAATGCATCATAAAAAAGTGGGCCATGAAACCACATTAGCTGTATATTCCCTGGAGGACCGACCAAATTGACCAGAGTACAACATTGGGGTCTGGTCTTCTGAATGGCCTCTGTTTCTGGTAGGCTAATGATTGAAACTAGATCTGTAGCCACTGGGACCTTTTAATTTTCATACATTGTACAGTTTGCCCTGATGGGATGCAAAGTGACAGCTATCATTTCAGTACGTCTCATTAACAGCTTTTGGGACAAAGTGTTTCAGCATTTTAATGTACAGCCTACTATGCAAGTTTTATTCTGTTCCTGACAAACAATGATGCCAGATACATTATTTTTGCTGGATAAAATGAGATTTTCATAGTGGTACTATAAATACATGTCAGATGCATTAAACTTATTCCTCATAATTATTTTACAGCTGCTATAATACACAAGAAAAAGCACAGCTGATGTCCAGAATAAAGTAAGATGCAAGTAACAAAGCAATCTGATAATGCATAGACATGAGTTGTAATAATACACAGAAAAATGTTGGATAAAAAAGTAATATACATGAGGAATGTATGAATTAATGATCATGAAATAGAAATAAGTTATTTGAAGTGCAGTTTCATTGTCGCCCAACAAACTGCACTAGATGTAGAAAAAAAAATTACACATTTTCATATTAAGACTCGACTAGATAGCAAGGGCTTTTAGAAAGAAAGTGAAGGTTAGATATTGAAAAATTAGATTTTAATAAGGGAATGGAGTCTTAATTGTGCATTTAAAAACCTTGGAAATGGCAGCTTACTTGAATGAATAAGTGCCCAATTACTTTAAATAGCACATTAGTGCTTGCATTAATTAATTTAGAGAAATAATCACTTATAGTTTGTACAGTAATTAGGGAGTACTTGTAAAACTGCAACCTTTGAAGTGAAACAAAAATAATTACAATTAGTTTCAAATTGCATAAATTGTCTTAATCTGCTATTCACTATATAGAAAATGATTCTGAACCCAAAGGTTTAAAGTGTTGGAATTTATATCATATATTAGGCATAAAGCTACATAGTCACTAGCAAAGCCATATGTAATGCACATAGCCTACTAACTCACTAATCAGCAGAATATATGTAAATATATGGCACAATCTGAAATAAACTGAGCTCTGTTTACTGCAGATAAAAGATGATACTTATTAAAATGTGAATAGTCTTATAATGGTTGTGTATATCGTCTTGAATTATTTAACAAACAGCTGGATAGTTAGCAGCACAGTAGTGCAGTGGTTAATTTGTTAATGCTGCTCCCTCCCTCTAGAATTCTGGGCTTGAATCCCAACACTGTCTGTGTGGAGTTTTCGTGCTCTGCCTGTATCTGTATGGGTTTTGCTTTTGTTTTCCTCCTACATCCCAAATACATGAGCTAATATATTAATTGACCCCAAATGGAACTATATCACCAAGTATAAATGTCTAAGTGTGCCCTGTTCCTGGGATAGACCTACGCCTAGGGACTTTGAAATAGATTAAGCAGTATAGAAAATGGATGGGTAAATTGCGTACTTGTAGTATATCTAGCATGGTAAGATCATTTAAAAGAACATAACCAAAGGAGTATGAAAAGAACATTCAGTGTTAATGTTACCACATATAGTACTGACGAGCAGCAGATAAGCATTAACTCTAAGTAAAACTTTTACCAACATTTTTAGAATGCTTCATTAAGTATTAATGAAAACACTTCAAAGACTTTAGGGTAGATGTGTGGCAATTGCTTTAAAATGATGCAGCAGGAACATAGATAAATAAGGGCCTGCTCTTAGATTCTTACATACAAAACAAAAGTTTATTCATTGTTATGATTCTTTATATGAGTAATGTCTCTTTATTCATTGAGGCTAATGGTATTCCTCTTGTGCAAAGAGTGTGCCACTTTGTCTGTATGATATCTGCTGGGATATGCTATCCACCTGCTTTTTAATAATGTTGCATGTATAATTTATTGTGAAATATATATTAAATGACTGTTTAATAGGCAATTTTACAAATGTGCACCAACATTGTCTTTGTTGTATTAATGTTTAGCTTTTAAAATATCTAGCTTTTGCAATGTCATTTTTTTTGCTAATACAGCAATTTGTGAAAACACATTAGATAAAAAGTATTATCCGGCTCACTACAGAGAACCGAGAAGGGCATGTATATAACTACATGACCTGTTGGTTAAAGAGTTTGAATTTAAATTTATTAGTGCTGTTTCATTTCTTAACTGGATTGACTCAGTCACATTATAAGTTGCATGAAGTTAACAGCAGTTATTATAGTAACACAAGATGAAGGTAACATGGAGTGTAACAAAAATACAACCCAAAAAATAAAAATACATTACTTTTAATGATGTGGCATACCTTATGAATAGTAATGTAGGCAGGACTATTTTTCACTCATGTTTTCTAGTTCCATTACCTGGCAGCTTTAAATTCTCCTCTTTCCAGCCCTCTCAATGTCTCATCTTTAGTCATTTGTCCACCTTCCTCTCCTAACAGTGCACCATTCTATCCTGGCCTTTCAACTTTGAGCTCTGCATCTAACATTGGTGGATTGGCAATTACACTTCTCAAAAAGGTTATACTCTAGGCCAGTCTTGGAGAAATACTTAAATAAAGGCCTAAAGGCTACAGTGTTATCTGATGGCACCAGTCTCCTCTGCACTACTGAAGCACAATAAGCCATTTAAAGTGCCAGGCATAATGATCTCCTCCTAGGCTGTCTCACCTGGTCAATATTTGAAAGGGCTTCACTGGTTTACTCCTGTATTTCCCAGCTGCCATCAAGTGATTTGGGGAATGATGCCTTTTCCATTTTCTTTAGAAATATACCTATAATAGAATGACCGAACCCCTAGTGACTGTCCAGTTGGGTAATTTTATTTATGCTAGTTATTTGGTATGCTTTGTCGAGAGTTCCTATAACTCCATTTGACGCCAGTCATCTTGTGACAGTACATAATTTAATCAAGCTTTCCCATAGTATACATTTAACTGCCTATTCTTTTTTGTTAACATGCTTGTTAATGTAGGTAAAGGTGGGGCCGGACATTTGTTATGGCATTAATAGATGCAAGAAATTAATCAATAATGGTGTGCATACTCACAATAGACCAACTTAGAATCTTCTGTGAATCTAACTTGCATAACTTTAGATTGTCAGATAAAAAAAAAAAACATGTTCAAGCAGAATCCCTGTAGGATTGAGCAGCACAAACACACTGGAACAAAATTTTAATTGCAAACAAAATAACATGAAATTATTAGAAAATTACTTTACAACTTGAAAAGGTTTAAATGAGTTTTATAGTTCCCTTTGTACTTTGTAATGATCACTTAAGACACATATGTGAAAATTTTCATTCTATATGCCTCTTCTTTGAGTTTTTGTTCCTTTAAACAATTAATTTATTATGGAGTACTGTAGATGCATATCAAATGTGTGCTTTTAATAGTAAAATTAATTTTTTTCTCTGTTTAATGCCTTTCAAAACATTGCACTCTTTTATACAAATTTATTCTTTTATAATTTTTGAAGGGTACTGTCATTTATTAAAGGTATGATTCTTGTTCTTGTTTCAGTCTTTAGTCTGCAGTTTTCTTTAATTTACATCTCCATTTTTTGTTAGCCTGGCTTCTTCGTTCCTGTCTGTGTAGTTGCAGGTGAGTTAGTGGCAGTAGCATTTTCACAGTCCAGAAAGCATGACATTCCTAGTTACCAGAAGGAGGAAAGGCTAATTGAGAAGTGTGTATAAAGGCTGTAATGAGTAGCATTTACATGTATTGATTAGAAGCTGGGCCACAAGTTCTCATTTATCACCACCAGCAGCTGTGAAATTTTCCCCACGTCGATTGGCACGGCTCATATTCCACTATTTATTGCTTTTTTTTCTCCTTTCCAAACCAGAATTCTGATCCTCCATCTGGAATGGGCCTGTAATTACTCCCACCAATCCTGCAGCTGCCACAATCGGTGAACCGGTGGAGTGAAAAATTCCATCCTGCATTTCCGATTTTTACATTATGGCTGCATAATCATATTTGACGAATAATTAACCTGGGTTAATACATCAGGGAGTAGTTTGCAAGTAAATTGATAAGCCTTGCTGCTGTAAAAACATTGACAAAGGTCTGTAGCTTAAGGGCAGTATTATATAGTCTTGTTGGGAGAGGAGCAGAGCTCTAGTAATTGCTGTCAATATTTCTTAGGATAGTTAATTATTAACTGGTTGTGCTTAAACTGTCTTAAGTGATAATGCAGATGATGGCTGTCGGGCAGAATATGGAAGTTTGCTTCATCTTAAAGTTTAAGATGATAGCACATTCATTTTTAGTTGAAGGTGCTTAAATTTGTTTTATATGTTTAATTGACTAAATTGTGTTTTCAGTTTTCTTTTTGTTTTATTTCCCTTGTTAGTAAATATTATAGAATTCTTGCTTATGCCTATAATTAAGTTTCTGTATGTGACTTGTCCAATTCAATGTTACAGAGGATCCAGTGGGATGGGATGCCTGTACATGTGAGGACTTATTCACATTCAAACTTACATTGGGTCGATTTATAGACAACATTTAAACTTTTGTTCACATCTTTGGAGTAAAAATGCAAAGAACTCGAAGAAAATCCAGCACAGATACAGAAGAATGTAATGTGTAAACTCCACATAGATGGAAACTAGGCCCATGGTTTGAACCATGTGTCTTAGAGCCCTGATACCATTTCTTATTCAATTCTTTAATAATTAAAGGATGTGAGAAAAGTGCAGCACAAGCCCATGATTGAAACAACAAATAGTAAAGAACACTAGTGTATCATACAAGAAAAAGACTTTGCATTTAAATAGCATTTTTAGAGATATTCAAAGCATTTTATATAGAGTGGGCCATTTCAACCGCCACCAATGTGTAGCATCAACCTGGCTTATGAGATGGCAGCCATTTTGTGCCAGTGTGCTCACTGCACATTAGTTATTAGATGATGAAGAGATGAGAGAGACAGTCAGCCAATTAGAAATAGGAATGATTAGGAGGCCACAATGACCAGGCAGTGATGAGCAATTTAGCCAGGACAGCAGGAAACACTGTACTCTTTACGAACGATGCCTAGGGATGCGTCTGTATCGAAGGAGTGACACTTCATAGGAGTGACATAACAAAGGGGTGACATAAATACCGTATTAAAGGAGTGATATTTTATTGGAGTGACGTAATGAGTCATCTACCACACACAACTGAAAGAATGCTTGCCAAAAAAAAATCATTGTTGCCTCACCTACCACACACAACGGAAAGTACGCTTGTCAAAAAAATTGTTGCCGCCTCACCTACCACTTGGATGATTGGTTGGATGGTTGTCACTCCTTTGAAATTTATATCTGAGGTTTCACTCCTTTGTTATGTCACTCTTATGACATGTCACTCCTTTGAATAGGATTGCTAGGGATCTTTTATGACCACAAAGTGTCAAGACGTCAGTTTTATGTCTCTGTATTTGAAGGATGGTGCCATTTTTGTAGCACAGTGTCCCTGTCACTGCACAGGTGCTTTGGGATCCACACTCAGACCACAGGGTAAGTGCCCCCTGCTGGCCTTACCAACACCTCTTCTAGCAGCAACCCAAGCTTTTCCTAGATGGTCTCCCACTCAGGTACTAGCCAGGCCTGAACATGCTAAGCTTCAGGTGGATTATCTGTTTGGAAGGGCATGTGGTATGACTGCTGGCTAGAAGTCATGGTCAGTTTACAACAATGAACAAAGGTAAGTTTATAATCGTCCTAGCATAAAGGTAAAAAAATTACTTAAATTAAAATTTAAATAGAACATGAAAATAAAACAAGTAACAACAAAATGTACAATTTGTTTAGTTTTAAGTAATTTTAAAACAGAGATTAGCCTTAAGTATATATATGTTACCCTACAATTAATTTATAAGATCAAAATGACAATAGTCTGTCCATCTTTTTTTCTGAAACTCCTTATTTTCTTCAAAAGAATTACTTATGAAAACTTATGAAATCTCTTCAGCTTTTTATGTGTGGCACCTCCTGACTTACTGATATTGAAAACCCCCAACATATTATATACCATTCGACTTGTCTTAATGTCTAGTTATACAAGATGTAAAGTATTTTTGGGTTCACCCTATTTTTGGCCCTCAAGACCCCCAAAAAATTTTAGGTCATTTTTGCCCCATATTATGTGCATGAAATTATGCAAAAATAATCAGAAAGACTTGAAATTGTGCATGACACGTTAACTGATCCCAAGGTTTGATCCCCTAATAGGAATACAAGGGGTCAAAATTACTCCTTTTCACAAAACTGTGAAAAAATGTTGATTGTAATAGAAGCATGTGAAGTGTCATTTTATGCTATGTGGAGGTTGCTGATAACAATTATGATATTTTGATTTTTGATTCTTTACTGGTTTTCCAAGCCCTTTAAGGGAAGGCTTAACTCAGAAGGTTAAAAATGAAAATTTTGAAAAATAAGAATGTGGGGTGTTGTTCAAACTATTTCAAGGGCAGTGGTTACAAATATCATGCTATTTTTAATTTCTCATACTTTAATAGAGATCTAGTTAGAAGGTTAAAAATTACAAATTTCTATTACAATTGAGAAAATGTAGACTTTAAACATTTCAATTAAGCTACACATTCTAATATTTCAAATATTTGATGGCACTTTCTTATGTATTATTTTCTTTACCTCATGAAATAAATCATTGCATTTCATTTGCACACCCCAAATTAGGGAGGCTTATGCTAATTCAGACTTTTCCCAGTTCTGAATTCTGCCGGGTCGGTGCAAATTCCATCAGGGTTTGGCCAAATCAAGAATCATTCCAGAATGAGGCTTGTCATAAGTCAACTCTGCTTTCTCTTTTTAGTGTGCAATAACAAACACAACACAAATACTAAATGATGGAGTAAAGTTTCATACGGTAGTTCTGAAAAGTTGCACCACAACAGGAAGGTCTTACCAGAGTTCAAAAAGAAAGAAAAGACAAATTGCAAATAATAGTGCACGACAGAATCTTCAAAGAATTGAGTAGCTTGGCCAGCAAGATTGAAAGAAATGTTAGCAAAACTCTAGTATGCTGAGAGTGCAGGGAAAAGATACAGAGCGTGAGGGGGAGAGAAAAACATGTGCCCTGGACTAAAGCATTTGCTAGATCAATGTCAAGTCACATTAACAGCAGTGTTTAATTCTATCAATATGTGACCGATTGTGTTAGATTGTTTAGCCATTGATTTCACTTAGTGCTACTCTATGGATCTGAAAGGAACTGCACTTTGCTACATTACCACACATGGTGATAGAAATCTTGCTGGAGCCTGTTGAGCTCACTCTGTTGTATGAAACAAGACAATATTGCTCACATTAGGTACATCAGCAGCACCATACGGTATATTTGATTTGTGCAATATAAAGCAAAACCCACAACTTTATTCTGCATTGATTTATTTTAAGAAATAAATAAGCCCTTACTGATTAATCACACGTCTAAAAAATAAATGATGTGATAAGGGAGCAGATTTAAGTTTTGACAATAGCACAGATAATTTAGTATATAAATTCATGTACCACAGTCAAAACATCGGCCTTAAAGAATTGAGTTCAAGCTCAGTAACTCGGTATTGTTATTCAAAGCCAAGGCCAGTATTGAAATGCATTTAAAATTACTTCAATTTCTTTCTTTTTTTTTAACAAAGTGCATTCTTAGAAAACTTTTTCAAGTACCTCATCACTGAAATAAGACAAAAAATCACATGCAACAGAACCAAAAAGATTTTTCAGAATACAGAAACACCAAACTATAAGCATACAAATCTATATATATATATGTATTTGTGGCCAGTTTTTGTAGGAACAGCTGTTTGTTAATAACTTACTCCTTCAAGCAGCCAATCATGTGGATACCACCATACACTGTACTTAGCTTTCAGACATACTGTAGTCAAGAAGCTTATTTGGTGTTCATCCAAACATTATAATGGGTAAAAATGTTATCAAAGCGACTTTGACCAACATATGATTGTCAGAGTGGTTCTAACAGCTTAGAAACAACTTACAGCCTAATATTTCCATTGATGAACTAAAAATATCAAGTTATCAGGAGTTATGTGGGCGTCATTACCTTGATAATGAAAGAATCCACAGAATGCCGAATCTCATTGAAGCTAACCAAAAGGCCATAAATACTAAAATAACTCTTATAAACAGGAGATCTCTCAATGCACAATGCTCTGGATATGACCTTAAAGCAGATGATCAACAGCTAAATAATATTAAACTGTGTTTCACTGCTGTCAACCAAGAATAGGAGAAAAATAAGGCATGTAATCACAAAACTGGAAAAATGAAGATAGAAGGAATTTCACTTGGCCATTTAAATGTTGGCTTCTGAAACAACATACAGATGTTAAAACTGAAAATTGTAGCATGAATTTAAGGATCCATACTGCACTGTGCCAACAGTTCTAGCAGGTGATAATAGTGTAACAGTGTGGACAATGTTTTCTTGGTTTACATTAGGCCTTTTAATGCCAATTGATCATCATTTTATTGTCACTGCATACTTAAACATTGTACCCAGTCACATGCATCCCTTTATTGCCATTATCTACTCTTTTCCAATTAAAAACTTCCAACATTATAATAAGTCATGCCATAAAGTACAATTGTTCCAAATTGGCTCCACAGTCTGAAAGGTGGTTCAGCATTGTCTCTAGATGCTAGTCCAATGGAGCACTTTTTGGAGAAGGTTTGCAACATTAATTATGGCCAAAAATCAGTAGAGACTTTATGATGCCATTGTGTCAGTATAGACCAAAAACTCTAATCAATGTTTTGCTTTGCCTGCTGTGAAGACATAATGGGGTCCTTCCCAGTGCCTTTAATATTTTATAGGACTAAGATTCTAACACTGATTTTTCAGTTGTGCTACAAATACAAGTCTTCACCACATTCGACTAACAGGAATAAACAATGCTTTTGATCAGCAGTTTAATTTGGTTAAGGGAATAATTAGATCAGTGTGTACCACTTTCTCTAAAAGATGTCTGAATGGCACATTGATGCAAGTTTTAGCATTGTTGCTTCTCATCTCCAGGAGACTGGCTTTAAATGCTATTCTGTTCCAACAGTCTGCTTGTGTCTGCTTGAATTTGTCTCCTGGTACTCGTGTCTTACTATCCAACCAACATTATCTTTGGTTCATTGGTGACTGTAAATTGGCAGAATAAAATTGTACATGAGTGATTGATCTATTATGTATTGTTCCTGATGCTGCCGTTATAGAATCTGGACTCTTTAATCCTAACTACACTAACTACACTAGGAGGATTCAGAATAACAGATTCATGTTTATCCCATGTTAACTGAATGATTACATGGCAAATATTGATAATAAATCCATGTAAAGGAAAGTCAGCAGTGCCATTTAATCAGCTTGTTTAACAGTTGAATGATTTATTTGAGTAGGATGAAAAATTGGAGGTTATTTTGAATCAGACCGCTCAAAGTATCTTAAATACCAAATATGGTGGATAGTTCCCTGTTCCCTATTACCATCTGTTTTCCTCTTAGAGAAAAAAGTAACACTTCATAAATTAAAGAATATCTTTCGGGCTCCCTTTTTATCTGTGGATAATTTCTTTTCATTAGTTAACACCAGAGTGTGAACCCTGCTCTGATTTTTCAGCTAGACATAAAATAGATAATCTAGCTTCTCTGTTTTACTAGTAATAAAGGCAAAAACATTGACTTTTAAGCTTTTACTTTAAAATTATATTTATTTGCATCAAAACCATTGTCAGCAAATATATAGTAATGCAAAGAATTATACAACCTGAGTGTCTTAATTCTTTCTTCAGAGTGGTGACTTATTGCATGTTATTGCAGGCATGAAAGTGAGAATGTCACTGTACTCTGCACTTGTGACAATAAACTTAAACTTGGAACTCTTGTCTTCCTAAAGGGAACTATGCAAAAACCCCTCTCTGTGCAGAAATGGTTCAGAAGAGAAGTCATAGCAAACTCCAGTGAACTGATAGTTTTGCAATAACTTTTGGAGCCATTCCAAAAAACTATATAAGACATATCATGTTGAGTGTCACAGTGTCAGAGTGTCAACATCCTGTGTTCATATTTTGCACCCAGATGTGGAGTTTGCACATGTGGGGTGATTGGTCCTTGTAAGGGCCTAGCATCCTATTAAGGGCTATTTCTTGCCTTTCACATTGTGATATTGCCATAGGCTGATCCCTTAATTGGATTAAGTGGATTTGATAATATTATCTATTATGTGCTGAAGCAAAACATTTAACACTTTACCCACCTAAACCTCTGTTGGTGAAACTGGTTCATGCCAGCATAGTGACATGGTGGAGTATAAAGTTTCACTGGAGTTAGTGTAGGCCTTATCTGCATATATCTTCAAATAAAAAAGGGTAAATTTTATTTCAACACCAAAAATAGAAGTTGGACATGCAAAATATCAATGCAGATATTCATTGCCAGGGCACTTTCATGCTTAACGCCTTCAGTAACTCTCAACTACACCACTCAGGCTAACCTCCTAGCCACTGGATGTGAAAAAGTCACATGCACCTAGGAAGCATAAAATCAAACTGCATAAAGATAGTGCCAAGGAGAGGATTTCATTCCTGACTTCTGGCGCTATAAGACAGATTTATAAACTACTATGCCACTATGCTGCCATTACGAACCTTCATAATTTCACTCCAGTGTGAACCAATCCATTGTATTGATCTCATTTATGTAACATGCTGGTATCTCTTTGATGTGACTACAGATTGTTAAATTGTTGTGTTTAGCTCTGAACAGCATCAGATTTAAAATACAAGACCTGTAATAAATTTGTCAGATGTTGAATTCCTAATCGTAGAAGGTGTAATTGTCTCACTTGTAAAATAATCTGTAGAATCTCAGTTTCTCTTCATGTTCTCTTCATGGAAGCATGCTGAAGCAATCAATCCATGTTTTTGGGTTGTCCAATTAGCACTTAAGTATATTCTGCAGAGAGTCACTTAAGTAAAATGTGTTTAACAGAGAAAGTTGTAATCATTTGCAATTTGATTTCTATAAATATCTTCACAGTTTAAAGAAATCAATAATCTAAAATACTGCTAAATGGAAAACATTGTAACCAATAAGAGGTAAGAATGTGGGATGAAATGAAAAACTAATGGTGTTACATAAAACTTGTAGTAGTTGTAAATAGTTTTTGGTTAATCATTTATTTGTAAACTGAGTCCAGATTAATGGTTTCAAAAGTAATTTATGTGGTTTGGCTGCTTTTGAAGATACCGATACACAGCAGTACAGATGGCTACCCAGTACTTGAGTTCAGTAGAAAAGGGCTTGACTATTATCATTCAGTGGTTTGAGTTTATTTTTTCAAAAACTCAGTCTTGATGGCCAGTGTTTCACTCATTAAAAAGTATGGCTAGTGATAAAACTTAAGAAAAAAAAATGCCTTTACCTCCTAACAAAATATGACATGTGGCAAAACAACTGTGGAATGGAAAAAGACAGAGAAGAAAGAACAATGTGCTTTCTTTGTGAAAATGGAAGGCTTGGTGGAACATGATAGTTGGTCATGAATGAGGTGCCTTTAAAAAAAACTATGATTTGAGTACAGCTTTATTGAAATGCTGGTGCATGTATTGAATTACACTCGCATTCGTGTATGTATTGCATCCAACACACGGTTTTGCGACAAATATATACACAAGCAAAGAAAGCCGACTGTTTGTCCTTGGTTTTGCATACATTGTCAGGTATGCTGTCTGGGAATTGTAATGTTTTTGCACACCTTGGAATATAAAGATCACTACTAGACATGGGCTGTGCTGTGCTCTTCAGTTCTGTACACAATATGCCATCTTGCATGTTCTTCTTATCTCACATCAATCTAGTGCTGGCTGTGTATTTTGCATGCTGACAGCTTTGCTGCTCTCAGACACTTAGCACACTTTGATGCGGCTGCATACTTTTGTAAGTTATGTAAAAACATTACCAGTCAGGTGGCAGTCTGTGGACTTTTTATTTAAGAGGTAAAAGCACTGCACAAAGACAGATTTTTATCCTAAAACAGTATTTAATATATTGTAATTTTGTTCAGTTGATTGATTTGTTTAATTGCAGTTTACTTTAGTGTTCAAACTGTTACTTCACAGTTGCCTTTAGTTGTCATCTCCTATAAATGGATGCTTACTGGGAAATTGGTGATTTTCATTTTAGTGCAAAGCAGCACTGTGTTGGAATAAGCATCATAACTTTCCAAGTCTTACATGGTGATAAGTCATGGTCGGTTATTATGTTAAACCTTGTGGTTTTTCTCGAGGTGTGTGTTTTATTTAGTTAGAATTTTTTTTATTTTCAAGTTCTGGGCACCCACATGACACAAAAGAATGAGATCAGGTAAAAATAAGAATGGTGCAATGATTGTGAAATTAATTGGAATAAAAACCGACAGGTACTAGATTTAACTTGAAAAACACTAGGTTAGAAGACAAATTAAAAATAAAAAATGATTAAACAAAAAATAATCTTTGCAAATATACTGTGCCTAACCAGTTATTTCAGTACACATTAACAGTGCAAAGGCTTGTTCACTTTTTTACTACAAAACTGCATGAAACAGCACTTCCATATCATTTCAGTTCTCATTCTCACCAAACACTTTTTAGGTTTTGGCATAAGGTTCTAACTCCATTTTAAAATCTAGAACAGTTATGATTTTAAAGATTTTTCTTTTTTAATAAAGTTAAGTTGTCTCTGTGAGAACCCTTCATTCAAGAAATTGCTGATCATGACCCTTAATATACAAGAAAAAATCATATTCATATAAAAAGCGCAAGAACATGTAAATTCTTTGCAGAGGACCAAGAACATTTAATTCAAAATGATAGTCTTCCTTATGACCTGAACCCAACACAGCAAGTGCTTTTTACGTCTTATGCTCAAGACAATCTTAATAAGAGGAACTGTGGAGAATTACTGAAGAAAACTTAAACTACCACTTACAAAAGCATACATGGTAAGATGGGTATAGTACATTTGTAAACCAATTAAGTTTACGAAATCCAGTTTATAAATCAGGGAACAACCTGCCGAACAGTCATATGTAGGCTAATATAACAGGAAGTCAGTTTCTATTAAGGGATGTGTGATTACAGAGTTTTACCCAGAGTTGTTACCTCAACCAAATCTTAAGGTGGGCTTTTGCATTTCGAGGAGTGGGAACTAGTCAATATGTATTAACACTAAAAAACCATTAATTTTAATTATTTCTCACAGAAACCTCCACACATCGCTACCCTGATGTGCCATCAGAATTGCCAGAGGATCTTGGTGCTAGTATTTAAAGCACCAGGGGCCTCATGTATAAACGGTGCATACGCACAGAAATGTTGCGTAATAACGTTTCCACATTCAAATTGCGATGTATAAAACCTACACTTGGCGTAAAGCCACACACTTCCACGGTAGCTCATACCCTGTCGTACGCAAGTTCTCCGCTCACTTTTGCAGACTGGCGCACCCAGCGTCAAAGCAGTGCTACTGTTCCTATGTGGTTACTCTTTCTTTCTTAGATCCACATTCTTGCCGAGGCTTTATAAATACACTGAAACTAACCGCATATTGTTTATTAGTGTAATGCATCTGATTGTAATTAACTTGTAACAATATAATGGTCCAGGGAATAGCCATAGTATTCCAAATACCATAACTGCTTTAGCGTTGTTACTCTCACTGCACCTGTTTTTTCTTCTTTCAGCTGCTCCCGTTAAGGGTTGCCACAGCGGATCATCTTTTTCCGTATTACTCTCACTGCACCACTCGGAGTATTTATATCACTGTATCTGAGTGGGGAATCACAGCAGCAGCTGATCGGAAAGAGAATTATCGGTATACAGCATCAAGCACACACTTCCCATTCAGCCACGGCAAAATGTTTCAAAGCCTTTCCTGTACGGACCTCACGGTTCAGAAACAGTTTCATCCCAAGAACTATAAACGCATTCAATCAATTGCTCCTTGTAGAACTGTTTGTACTTATAAGTACAGTCACCTCACTGTAAACTTGCACTACAGTTATAATATTGCACAACCTGCGCCACTTTATAAAGTGCGTATTTATGTACATATGATGACGATATCATTTTTAAGATGAAATGCAGCAAAATATGTTGATTATATTATATAGATAAAACTTCAACTTCATTTAACTAATCTGTATTGTTAATAATTAAACATGTGAGGATGCTAGCTAGTTCACGGATTGATCCTACCTTCTGCTGTATTCTTACTGGGGCTGACGTGACACTGGAAGGATAGATGGATAGAATAATTAAACGTACTACAAAGATATTTCAATTTTCCTTAAGGTTTTCAAGGATCGTCGTTGTAAACTTACAGATGGCTTAACGTCTATTACAGAGCTGATTGTGTGGCGATTGGGTATTTGGAGAAAGAAAAGTAAGCACATGAATTGGAGGTTAGTACGTTTGAAAGAGACAGTACTGCTACAATAATTTCATTGAAAGTTGCGCACAATCACTCACCGTGTTCCCCTGTTTAATAACATGCTTTAACTCCTATCATCATGAAAAAGATATCACGTTTACATCTCAGTATTTTAATTATTCAAAGAGCTGTAATATCACAAATGTAATGGATTCTGTGTCTTGTCAGAGAAATGATTCACACACATAGAGCAAAAGATCAAATACAAAACAAAGCATTTAACATGCTACTTTAATTACGATGTGATTTGAGAAACTGGTTAATTAAACAATTTTAAGATGAAGTTTATGATGTTCTACTTTAATGACAAAATAAACTACATAATTAAAGTGGAAATTTCGAGATTGAAGTTGACATTTCGTGCTTTTTTCCTACTGTGTGCCTTTTTTTTCTCTGTACCCTAATAAGCTTTCATATGACACTCAGACGGTGGGCTACAACTTGCCTTTTCACTACGACTTTGATATGTGACAACTTCTTATTCTGGGCACTGTGCGACTTTGTGAACTTGAGCTTTTGAGTTTCTCCGACATGCTATGTCAGTCGATCAGCTTCCTTTTGTTTTTATACCACTGTTTAAATCAACAAATAGTATGTTTTTCTTTTCCTCCACTTGGTATTCGCTAAAATTCTTCTATTTTCCCCCATGCTTTTCCCATTGTCTTTTCACAGAACGCTGAGCTTAAGGGCTATTTATATTGATTTGCATATTCAAAGATGCATAATTCTGGGAGGAATTGGGGCAGGACAGCAGGCGCGTGCACGTGTGTTACTTTTCACGTTGACCGGAATTTATGGAGCGGAAGAATGTTGAAGTTGGAGTATGCACAGATTCCTGCATCTGGATTTTTCTGTGCATAAGCACATTTCTTCTTTTGTGCTTACGTCATGTTATAGTGCAAATTCTACGCACGCGTTATGCATGAGGGCCCTGAACTTTTGAACAATGCTCCCTAGAATACTGTGTACAGTAATAGATGGAATGCATTTAGAGAGTTTGCTGTGTCATGCATGTGCAGGTAAGCAATACCACCTCTGGGGGAAGAGAGGACGTTCATGTTGATGCAGCATCTTTCCTTTCCACATCTCTGAGGGGCATTGGTTGGATGTTGAGTGACCTCACTTCCGGTCTCCCTGAGCAAGTTGTCCCCTTTTCCCCATTTGGGAAACAGCGATTTTAAACCAACTAGCCCTAGAAGAACACATTCATTTTTAGACATGAATGCACCTGAGACAGAATGTTCAGGACCTGTACTTTCTTTTTGCCTTTATTGCACCTGCATGTGCTCTTTATATTGACCTTTTTCCTGTTTCATCCGCTGGCATTAAACAGGGGCCCACTGGATCCCCAGCACTTCTTTTGCCTCTTGTGAATTATTTGTTATATTAACCAAATGCTAGAAACAGCATTAATTACACTCTCAGCCCCAGAACAGAGCATTACCAAGGCAGACAAAACATGTACTTACAGTATAAGCGATACATGCACCACTGTGGCTACAGGACATGCAAACATAGAACAAAGCCTAGAGAGAGAGAAAGAGATATATTAAGAGTATATATTATATTAGAGTAAATGACAACTCACCATGTGTGCTCAGTATGTGTTCAGTATAACTTGTTTAGGATGGTCTGTGCATATGCCATCCATAATGGACAAATTTCACACTTTTGATTTATTCTCATTCTGCTTGGCACCTTCCTTGTAGCTAATACTAGTACAAGCACTGTTCCTACCACTTGTAAGCTGAATTCTGTTACCATCAATATCCATCCATTTTCCAGCCCGCTGAATCTGAACACAGGGTCACGGGGTCTGCTGGAGCCAATCCCAGCCAACACAGGGCACAAGGCAGGAACCAATCCCGGGCAGGGTGCCAACCCACTGCAGGACACACACAAACACACCCACACACCAAGGCCAATTTAGAATTGCCAATCCACCTAGCCTGCATGTCTTTGGACTGTGGGAGGAAACCGGAGCGCCCGGAGGAAACCCACGCAAACACGGGGAGAACATGCAAACTCCACGCAGGGAGGACCTGGGAAGCGAACCCAGGTCTCCTAACTGCAAGGCAGCAGCACTACCACTGCGCCACCGTGCCGCCCTACCATCAATATGTGGGTCTTCTGCTATAATAATCTTCTTTGCCATAAATGGAACGGGGAATGATTTTATGTACTTCTGATATCAATACAGTGATTTTTGGAAAATGTTGCTTTTCTTCTCAATGAACTCAGTTATCATCAATATAAATTAACAGTTTTATATGCACGCACAAACTCCCTCCTAACATAACGCTGTTACCACTAGCACTAAACCGTTAGTATTGTTTTTGATTAATGGACATGGACTAACAGGTTGATAGAGCCGGCATGACCCCATCAGGCCCTCCCAGAACGACAGGCGTGATCTGATATGGTCTGATATGGTTACCAATAGGAAAATGTAAAGTACCCTTTAAAGGTGTTACTATCCTTGACAGGATTCCTGTGGACTTTAGCTCACATCATATCAATGTTCTCGAATGCATATTTCATGCCAGGTACTTTCAAGTCATAGGCAGAATGTAGGAAGTGGAGGTGTATAATCGTATACACACCCAGATTGGGTTATACTAGGAGAGGTACAGTTTAAAATATTTGTGACGATCTGATTCCAGCTGTACTCCAGAAGTTAAATAATTTGCAATTGACAACAGAGACTTCTCCAATTAAAGCTCTATTGAGCCCAATTAAAAATTTTGCAGATAAAGAGACTATTCAATTATGAAAATGCAGTCCGTAAAACATTTCAGCAGTACTTTGACATCTAAAAGCTTCTTCAATAAAACTAAATATTCAGTCTTGTAAATTTAATATACCATTTCAATAATTATAATAAAACCATGGTGGATGGTGCACTGACAAAATCCATAAAAAGATGTACGTGGTATATTAGGTAGACCCAATGGTCATAAAACATATTGGATAATAATTGTTTTAGAACTGTCACAAATATCAAAAGCTTAAAAATAGACTTTGATCTCTTTTATCATGTTAAGCCACCAAAACAGTGACTGACATCAATGACTTGTGACCCCAGTTAAGCACCATGAGATGTAAGAACTCTGGTACTAATGGTAATTCTGTTGGAAAGCACGGGGCGCATATCTTGAAATCTTTGTGCATATTTTTCATTGATATACATTGATGTAAAGAGCCATCTCACTTGTAAAAAGGTGTTACTATTTCTATGAGTAAACATCTCGTTGGTGGTTCCTGGCATTACTAGAAAACAACATTAATACATTTGATGGCCTAATCAAGCAATTTTTCATATTTTCCTTGATTTAATTTTCCATAACTTTGTTTTATAGGACATATATGGTCTATACTGCAATCTAACAAATATAACATAAGCTCAAAAGGTAGTGAATTTTGTGCATTTTGTCTTCTAAATGCATCTAATAAGTCACAATATCATTTAAGAAATTGTGTTGGTTTAGTTATGGAGATAGATACATTTTACATTTGTTAGTCCTGGGAGATAATCTGTTAAGTTGTTTCCAATCAATTCTGAGATCATGATCACTTCACCCAGGTATCTTAGAATAACTTGATGAAAAGGAAAGTTAATTAAAAGCCATCATTTTCATGCACTGGTTGTCTTTTGGTTTGTTTTTATGTAACCCTTGTCTGCAGATTCCTGACAGAGATTGCACAGTTTGATTTATTTCATTCATCTGTTACTGCAAGAAACTTAAACATGTTCCTTGAACTGTGATAACAATGTAGTAATTCAGAGCCCTTGAGTAATCTTATTCTGTGATTTAGTATTATGTCAAGAGATTATTCATTTTTAAATCAAAGTATCTGTTTCTCTAAGTATCTTTTTCTGCTTCAATATTTAGATAGAGTTCTTTTCAAAAGACTATTACATTCAATAATCCCTAATTATAATTTTTAAATAACTGCTCTTACTAGGATTTTCATCACCTCAGGCAGAAGCAGATTTTCTTAGTAATGGTGTCACCATGGTAAGACAACTCTATTCATAGGCCCACACATTGTCATTCACAATGAAAACTAAATGTTCTATCCTGAAAGATCCATGCTGAATTGCTCTTGGTCATCAAACTGTGCCAATACTGACATGATTCTAACAGGAATTGTCAGTTAACAAGGTAAACAAATTGTCAAAAGCCAACAAATGGTGCCATGTTCTACTGCACCCTAAACTCTGCTTTGTGCATAAGAGTTCAACTTCCTGGCCTGCATGTCCTCTTCCATAGACAGTCTCAGAATCTTTCTCTAGTTCTCACTGGTAACTTTTATAAGCGACACCGGTCCTTTTAATTAAAAAGTGACAATTTTCTTAACCCTTATTTTATTTGAAATAATGAATATTAAATTTATAATATTGACATTTATTAATTCTTCTCTTGAGATTTGATTTAAATACACATCTATGATTTCTAGTTTTCAAGAGGACAAAATGGATGGGAAATATTCCAGCATGTGTTAATGTTAGCCTTTGGAACCAATTTGTGATGATTAAAAAGGCTGGACTCATTGGAAAATGTTCTTGCCATTTTGCTTCCATACAAAGGGAGATGGAGGTTGTAGATTAAGGAAATATATTTAATTAAAGAAAAGTAGCAAAGGAAGGTTGTACCACTCAAATGCAAAATAAACTAAAAGGAAAAAAATGTAAAAAGATTAAAAAAATTGCAAAAGAGAGAAAAAGTGTTCAAAATATTTAAAAAGAAACAATAAAATAATATTAAAGGTAAAACTGAAAAGAAACACTAGCAGCCAGACCACAATTCTGAACTTGTAAGTTTTATGGGGAAACCTTTGAACTTTTACTTTGTTTATAACCTTGCTTTTGGAATGTCATTTTCGATATTGATAATCTGGATTTGGGTATTGTAAGCTACGTAATTTAGAATTTTGCATTTTGCACTGTAGAATTTTATATTTTTTTTTAATTATTTTTGTTGTCTGACCAAAATTTTGTCATTTTTTTTCCTCCCCACTTTGACAACAATCACAACAACTTAAATGTAGTCAAAGAATTTACTGAGTGTTACACAAAACACAATATTTTCCCAGGTCTCATGAGTTTTAATATCTGTGATTGATACTGACATCAATAGTGTTATGTCACATCCATTGTACACATTTCCCCTGAAATGCCAGTAAACCCAGTATATTGTTGTAAATGATGTTTTGTTCTAAATAGTTCTAAATTTCTCTCATACCGTCTTCAGAATATTCATGCACGACCCTGTTCGAGGCTAAATGGGTTAGGAAATGACTTGCTGTATATACAGGTAGATATCAAAAAGATAGAAAGGAGGGACATGTATTCCTTTAGCAATTAAGCAATCAACACAACAGCATGTTTGCAGTTGTTTTCCCATAAGAAAAAGTTAGATGCAAACAGTTCAGCTGAATCACAGTATAGGCAAACGCACCTGTTTTTGTTAAATCCCAGTCTTCCCTGTTACAGAAAATCTGACATAAAGGAATGGTAAATAGATGGATACATGCAAACCACAAGGCTGTGATAGCAAAATACAGTCATCTTAATCAGAAACAAAACCCTATATCAGACTCAAAAGTTACAGCCAAAAAGACTGTTAACAAGGAAAATGGAGCCAAAGAAAATCACATGAAATCTTAAGGAGTTATCCAACATCTCAGATAGCTTGGAAATGCCTAGTGCTTACCTTTATCTAGGTGTAGTGATGATGTCACAAGTTGCAAACTTAAGGGTCATTTCCTTAGTGACATTATGCAACTATAAATAAAATGTCAGTGCCCGTAAAAAACAACAGTGGTTCTGAAACAAGAGGTGAAAATATTTAAAATTATTTAAATTAATTTTAAATAAAAAACATTATCATTGTTGGCTACATGATTCTTTAAAACCTATAATAGGAATGAAAAAGACCAGATAAAATATAATGCTGATATAACAAGAGAGTCACAATCAACTAATTAATAATACCAGTCATGTTTAAGAATGTTGGTTAAGGCTTGCTAAGTATAATTATGGAGAGCATATTAAGACATTAATGATAAAAGTAGTGATAATTGAAGTATGTTTGGCAGGTGCTTATGTGAAGAGACTTTTTAATTTACACTTGTTTACTGTTTATGGAAGTACATAGCCTACTTATGAATAATTATGATTTATTCATAGTTGTAAAATGAAACATTCTTTAAAGAACTCGCCCCCATAATCATTATGCAGGGCATACACTACTTATTATACCTGGAGTGTCATTATTTGCTTGGTACTTTTGAAGAGTTCTGGTAGTTCTTTAATGGTAAAGGGTTTATTTTTTCAGAGTATGTCTGGGTATGCTCATCCTCTTAGAAGGCAAATTTAAAGTTAGTAAGTACTTAATGCTCCAACGTGGTGATTTTCATGTCACCACATTTCTTTTCTGCATGAGGCTCATCTTTCACAGTGACAAGGCTATTAGGGCAAGTGTGATCTCTTAATCAGCTGTTGAATGTGACAAATTATATGTATACAGTAGTCTTGTGTATCAAAAGAGCATTAAAGAACAACATTTGATATAGTGTTGTATACTGCCATCATTAGTTAATTGGCTGTCTTATGGAACAATGTTGTAACATAATATATATCTTGAAGACATTCAAGTTCTTGTAGGTTCTAAGCCATAGTTCATATAGTCTTCTGGGGAACATAGTTGTTCAGTCAGTCAGGCAGTCATTCTCCAACTGCTATATCCTAACACAGGGGTCTGCTGGAGCCAATCCCAGCTAGCACAGGGCAGGAACAAATCCCTGGGCAGGGCACCAGCCCACCACAGGGCACACACACACATCAAGCACAATTTAGGATCGCCAATGCACCTAACCTGCATGTCTATGGACTGTGGGAAGAAACAGGAGCACCTGGAGGAAACCCATGCAGACATGAGAAGAACATGCAAACTCCACACAGAGAGGACTCAGGAAGCGAACCCAGGTCTTCTTACTGCGAGGCAGCAGTGCTACCACTGTGCTACTGTGCCGCCCATTAGTTGTTCAACATTTAACCATTTATTTCATACTAGCCATGTGCACCCAACTACGTTGTGCGTGTTAAAGTTGTCTGTGAAAGGCTCTCTGTTTAAACTTGGCTGCCAGTCGTGAACTAGGCCCTTCGTCGCACAGCATTATGATTTATTATAAGGGAAACAAAATTACTAAAGAAAACCCTTGGACATTGATTCGATAGGAACGGCCTACTCAGAATCACTGTCTGAATAGTAATTATGTGGTGGAGTTTCTGCTTCTGTCCAATCACAGTCCGTCTCATTTTCACGACGCTATTGTTTCCTCTCACGATGTCTTCTCAACCTTTCTCCATTTTCGCAGGTTGCTTTGTGGCAATCCAAAGAGTAAGGCAATATACACGGAGCAATGGTTATAAAAGGGAGACACATAGGTATTCAGGCTCTTTAAAGCATAAATAGGGATCACTTCACTGACATGTGAGCAAACCACGGTACAACTGTGAGACGCGCAGCACTCGCCTGCTACAACGTAACAATAATAATTTCCGGAACGTGCTGTTACGTTGTCATTCATTTTACCCACTGTCTTTCTTTCAGTCATATGTTACGTAGGCACGTATCTTTTATCTTCGGCAATCTCATTCTCTAAACAGTCCTCATGAGCTTACCAGCGTAACACTGTCCACCACCCCTTTCGTTATTCCGGCACATTGTTGACATCTGTGAGTAACAACAACGTACTAAACTGGAAAGTGGTCTACGCATGCGTGGAATTCGCGGACAAACAAAGATCAAGATCTAAATGAAGATCTCTTTAGTTAATTTAAAGCACAACAATTTGTTTAGTTTGAATGTCTGTGTTTTGAGGCGTGACTGGAGTACTACAGCCTTCAGTAGTATAAGCCTGGAGGAGATTCTTAATGCAATGCCTATGTTTTAGCTGTCTCTCTACCATCTAGTGCTTCTTCTAATTCATTTGCGGACAAACAAAGATCAAGATCCAAATGAAGATTATATATAGAGAAGGTTACTTTAGCAAATTGTATTTGACCATTGCCTGTATATGAAAACACCAAAACAACAATTTACTTATTTTCTCAACTGCTTATCCAATAGTGACTTGGAAAAGGACTTATCCAATCATTAAATTTCTACTTTTGCTAATTGATTTATTTGTCCAGTTCACTTTTATATGTGGTAAGGCATTAAAGGTTTTGTGCAAACTAGTCAATATTTTTTTTCACTTTTTGTTTTACTGTCTCTTGTTTATTCATCCATCTAAATTAAAATGTATTTATAACAACTGCTGCTGAAAGCATTTTGGATATATTTCTCATTGAGTTGTTGTCATAGTTGTCTGCTTCAGCTGTTGAAACTAGTTTAGTCAAGAAAAGTTTGTAGAGTATAATCAAAAACTTGAATATTAAAATCTTTGTATAATTGTTCAATCAATTGTAGAATAACTATTCTATGTCACTTGGCTTTGCCGTTATTGTTATAGACATAACCATTCTAAACATAGATCTCTTAGTTTAAATGCAGATGATTAACTGAATATCTTTAGCAGTAAGCTATACTGTGTGTTTTTTGGTTAATGAAATCAAAAACATAATAAAGTATTATAGAAAAATTTAATTATTAACACTGCTGCCTTGTGAATCCAGTGTCTTGAGATTGAATAATGTTCTTTGTCATGTTTCATTTAGACTTTGCATATTCTCTTCATGTCCTCAAGGGTTTTCCTCTGGGTACTTCTTTATTACCCCCATATCTTGAAAGATTTGCTGGTTAGGTTGATTGGAGATTCCAAATCAATCCTTTGTGAGTGTGTGTGTGTGAGTGGCCACTTTTATGTACTGGTACCTTGTTCAGGGCCATTTCCGGCTCTACATGCAGTGTTGCCACCTTAGTCTCCTGCCCACTGTGACTGGTAACTGCATTCATTGGGTTATTTAATAATGTAGTGTTATGTAAATGTACTGAACATTTTTCATGTCTGATACATATATTGAATGCTTTCAGAAAGTTAATAGTTAATGCGCTGAATAATGACAAGTGCATGTAAAGGGTCACCATGTACCTGTTATCTCTTCCAGGCTAGAATGTCTTGCTTTATAATTCTGCATACATTTCCAGAAGGCTTTGTAACATCTGTAGAAATAATTTTTTGATATAACGTAATATTATTAAGTTCTATTTAATATAATATTATAATAATGCAACCTTATTTCTATTGTGTTATGACAGAAACCTTGGCTAAACCCAATCATTTAGGTGCCTCTATTTTAACAGACAGAAATGGGGTATTACTCCTGGAATTCTCCTGTACCTTGCACTCTACCTTTTCATCGTAAGATTTTCAGTCCCAACTGTTGAGAAACAGAGCCACGAAAATAGCATTGTCACTATCATGAATGACTATATAGATACAGACTGGGAGATGTTCTATATTCAGATTGACTCAGATAACTTAAATTTTTTTGGGTAGAACAAATTTTATCTTGCCACCAATCCATACAGGACACGATTACTGGAGTCTCAGACAAAGAAATATAATTGTCCATTTAAATGTCTTCCTAGAAAAGATTCAGGGGTAAATATTAAGCTCTGCACATGTGATAATAATAAACCTATAAAACAATAAATCAGAGAATGAACTGGTGCATTGATCAATGTAGTGATGTCAGCAGGCATTGGTGAAAAGACTAATTGTAGCTAACTGACCTACAGGATACTTTTTTTCATATTCATATTTTAACTTTAAATACATTTGATGTGAAAGGCTCCATTTCTATTGATGTAACTGGAATGCCCCTTTCAATTTGTCGCTATTCTGCTGATTGGCATGTTGATTTATACTTAATGTGGAGTAAGAGAAGAATCAAAGTGGATTCTTAATGTTATACATCTTATTCTGACTTTCAAACTCTATGTTAATTTTGCTCAAAAAAGGGAAAAATTGCTTGTAAGTGGTCAAACACATATATATATATATATATATATATATATATATATATATATATATATATATATATATATATATATACTCAATACCTCTTGGTGCTGTCAGAGGCTAGAACAATTTATGTATGCCCATTATCAGACCTACTCATTCCAGTTTAGAGCTGTGTTGGATTGGAAACTATCCAGGAGTTTTTTGAACTTTTAAACAGTGAGTTCTTAAAGGCGATGTGTTGGAAGCAGGAAAAATGAGCAAGTGTAAGGATTTGAGTGACTTTGTCCAAATTGTGATGACTAGGTGCTCAGAGCATTTCCAAAATGGCAGTTCTTGTGGGGGGTTCCTGGTATGCAGTGATTAGTACCTACCAGAGTGGTTCAATGAATGACAACCAGTAAATTGATGAGAGGATCATGGCTGCCCAAGTCTCATTGATGTGCATGGGGAGCAAATGCCAGCCCGTTTGGTCAAATCCAACAGAAGAGCTTCTGTTGCACAAATTGCTGAAAAACGTATTGTTAGTTGTGAGAAAGGTGTAAGAACACACAATGCTTTGCATCTTACCACTGTGAACGCTGGCCCAGTCACAGGCAGATGGACAACATAGTTTCACCACACACCCTTTATTATATACAATATTTACAAACTTTGTGCACTACCAACCCCAGTGCCTCCAGCACCGATCCTCCAAAGTCTAGGCCACACAGTCCTTTTGTCTTTTTCTCCTGGCCGCCTCCAGTCCTCACTCCAGCTCCGTCTTCCTTCCTCCCGACTCTCGCCAATGACTGGAGGGAGGCAGCCCCTTTTATAGGAACCCGGATGGGCTCCAGCTGCTTCCCGGCAATCAGTCCTAGCCACACCCCAGTGTGGCGGAAGTGACGGCTGCGCACCCGGAAGCCGTCCGGGTGTCCCCTGTCATCTTCCTCCCAGCACTTCCCGGTGTGGCAGAAGTGCTGGGCTCCAGGGTTCCTCAGGCACCTGGGCGCCGCCTGCCGGTGGCCATGGGCCCCTACAGGGTTGGGCTTCCAAGCCCTCTACCCGTGGCCCCCAACATAACCAGGATGGACGCCCCCTCGCGGTCTGGAGGAGGCACACCACATATGGGGCGGTGTAGAAACAGGCCCCGTCCACCACAAAAACCATATACAATGGGCATGTGAGTGTCAGAACTGGACTATGGAGCATTGGAAGAAGGTGGCCTGCTTTGATTAATCATGTTTTCTTTTAGATCATGTGGATAACCAGGTGCATGTGCGTCATGTACCAGGAGAAAAGATGGCAGCAGGATGCACCATGGGAAGAACAAAGCTAGCGGAACCAGTGTGATGCTCTGGACAATGTTCTGCTGGGAAACTTTGCGTCCTGGCATTCATGTCAGTGTTACTTTGGCATGTATAATCTACCTATAGATTGTTACAGATCATATACACCCCTTTATGGCAATGGTCAGCAGAATAATGTACCCAGCCACACTGCAAACATTGTTTAGGAAGGGTTTAAGGATCCTGGCAATGAGTTCAAGGTATAGACTTGGCTTCCAAATTACCCAGATCTCAGTCCAACCAAGCATCTATGGGATGTACTGGAAAAACTAGTCCAATGTATGAAGGCCACACCTTGTAACTTACTAGACTTAAAGGATCTGCTGCTAATGGCTTGATGTTAGATACCACAGGACACCTTCAAAAGGTCTTGTGGAGTTCATGCTCCATGCAGGTCAATTTTGGAGGCACAAAGGGTTCCCTGCAAAATATTAGGCAGGTGGTTTTAATGTTGTGGCTGATCAGTGTATATTATTTATCTCAGAGTAGTTCACAGTTACTATTTATTAACATTAATATTTCTGAAAAACATTTGAATTATGAACTGTCATAGTTCAGTATGGGTCTCACCCCTGAGTTTTGTCATTGAGTCATTTTATTTTATTATGAATTAATTTTGTTGTTTTTCATTATTTCAAAATTGTTTTGTGAATTACACTTTGCTAATCTGTTCTGTTAATTTAATTTTTTCCCCCTATACCCTTAATTATGCAATTTTTGCAGGGGTTTGAAGAACCTAACTAGACAACAGAATCCAGGTAATATAATATACTATAAAAGGTACTATAAAAGGGTTTATAAGTCACCCCAGGAGCAGAATGGCATTGGTTTTGGTCCGTGTTCTTCTTCCCATTTTCTTTTTGTATGTTTTTTTCTGATCAGTGGATCATTTTATTTGGATTTTAAGAATTTTTTTTTGTGTTTTATATATATACACAGGTACATCTCCCCATTGTGCTATTTTGTTTTTCTTATGGGTGAAACCAATGTTTGCTGTTTGTGATACAGGGATGCCAGGCTTTTGCTAGGTAGGACAACAAGGAGTTTGTGATTTGTGATGTTATTACCACAATGTTATAAAGGTCAATGTCATATACATCCTGATTGTTCATTCTTGTGGTAAAGTTAAAACAAAATAACTACCTGCATTTTATTATGAAAGATATCTCAGGTTACACATTCTTTTTGTTCTTCCACATTGATTTGTGTCTTGGCTTAGGCTAGGTGAACAATCTAGCTGACTATCTCACTGCTGTTCTCTTTCTACGATTTTGTCTGATGTCCTGGCTTTTGTTTAGTTAATTCCTGCCTTTCTGGTTTAACCTTTAGTTATTATTATTTTGATCCATCTTCTGATTCCGTTTTACTTTGAACTGCTGTTGCCCTGTGCAGTCACTATATTTGGAATGTGATTTTTGTGATTTATTCTTTTGGAGTTAATGATTGGTATTTAAGAACTTTTGTAGTTTGTATCTTGTTCTCTTAAATTTTGAATTTTAATTTTCTCAATTTTTTCAATTCATTTTCATTAATAATTTTGTGTGGCCTAGTGTTCAATGATTTTGTCCAATTATTTCAATTAATTTCAAATAATTGCGTCATGAGCAGAATTTACAAGGCTAACAAATAAGGGAGAATAAAATTTAAATGTTGATCCCAACTTGGTATTATAGTACATCTAAAGACAGGATAATAACTACTGTACAGTACATTCTAACAAACCTACACTCAAGAGATCCAGGGCAGCAGCATTGCCATTTGTCTCATTTGTCTAAGAGCTCGATAGTTCGCATACAACTTTAGAGCAAAAGCACTCAAACTGTGGGAGTTTTCCAGTCAGCAATTCATACTAAATCTACATTCCTTTAGCTTTACAGG
Organism: Polypterus senegalus; assembly: GCF_016835505.1. Classification (NCBI taxonomy): domain Eukaryota; kingdom Metazoa; phylum Chordata; class Cladistia; order Polypteriformes; family Polypteridae; genus Polypterus; species Polypterus senegalus. The sequence goes on along the minus strand of NC_053158.1, from coordinate 140,912,548 downwards.
CTAAGTTACTTGTTCTTGCAATGTTTTGCTTGTATAGGTGATACATGTTCTTCCAGGAGGGAACAGTGCTGCAGCAATCATGGTACAACCCTTTTGCAATATTTTGCCTACTGAGATCATTAAATGATGAAAATTGTATAAAAGGATAAATGTAATTTTTATGTACCTATATTTTTATTATCGTTGATGAGTACTCTATAATGCCATACAAAACTAATTTTCCTTAAATATGATATTTGATTCTGATTTTCCTTCCTTCTGAAAACGGCAGGGTTCAAGGAGAGTTTCTTGATATTATACACTGAACAGGATCTACTCTGACATTTCTGTTCAATTATTTATCTGGTAGATAATATACATTTTGCAAATTGTGAAATGAAAATCATCAAGAACTGTTGGTGTCTCCAAAATAACAAAATATGCAAACATATTGGAGGTTTAGTAACAAAATCATCAAGTTTTAATTATAACCACTTTTGTAATTACATGCTCATTCCTCACAGTAACTGGAACCTTTGTTTAAAATTAACTTAAATTTGTCTGTGTCTAAAATCTGGGGGTTAAACCTACCTAAATTTAGTGAAGATAAGTATCATTATGATAATGTTTATTTCACAATGGTATATTCCATCTCAAATATTTTGTTAGGTTTACATCATTTTTAAAAGCTGAGCAATTTCTTAAAACCAGATTTAAGTGTGAATTACCATTAAATAGCTGTTCCTTTTCAAAACACAGTGTTATTCACAGGTGTCTCAGTTTATCCAAAGCAACAGTACATAGTTCTTTAATTTGAATGTATTGAAGTATAAACCTAGAAATGCGGTATTGCAAAAAATTCAATTAAATAAATAAAAGAGTATTGAAAGTAATGAGAAAAGACTCACAGACTACTTTAGGATCTCTGTGTTCAGGGTTGTAAGCCCCTGGTTTTGTAGCCTAAATAGTACAACATGGCCTTGAAGTAGGTTGAAACATTAGATGACTCAGTTTCTTAGGATGTAATGATTTAACAGTGTCCTACAAATTAACTTGCCAATAGCCATTTCATTTTCCTCACACCAGGATCTAAATCCCCTGTAAATTGTTTTCTATCCCCTCTAGAACAATGTTAGAAATGCCATCCAGTGGCATTTGTTTTTTGACTACTCACAGAGACTGGTACTGTTTCCATTTCTCCTATGAAGGTGTATGTAATACATTTTGATTTGCACTTATCCTCCATCTTTAATCTTTAATCATTTTTTTAAGAAATGACTTTTAACAACAACAACAATTAATTTCTGGTATAGACCAAATAACACAAGGAGTGCCACAATGTGCTTTAACAGGCCCTGTTTTTTGACGGCCCCCCAGGCTTGACATAATTAGAAGACAAGACAAAACTCCCTAAAAATATCTATGTGGAGAGAAAAAAAGAGAGAGAGAGAGAGAGAGACCCTTTCCAGGTAGGTTGGGCATGCAATGAGTGTCAGAAATTGGGTAAATACAACATACAAAACAGAACACAAGTAATCCTCTTCACAGAGCTAGATGGCCAATCTATCATTGACACCTCAGTAATACAATTCAATAATACTGTACAATAGTACAATAGTAAAAGTACAAACTGCAGAGCAAAATTCAAGAATTGATAATATTACTGACTATATACAGAACTATCACTAATGAGTCTACAAATTTATTCAGAATCCTAGAGAACTTGGCTAACAAGATAACCCCCCCCCACCCGACCATTCCACATCTGAATCGGTGCTAGTACTAATGACTAGCCACAGGGATGCAGTATGCTCAGCTAATCAGCAGCTCTACTTTAAGGTTTTATATGTTAAAAGGAGGATTTGAAATCTTCCCTAAACTTAGCCGTGAGCCAGTGTAAGGACTTAAGAACTGGAAATACATCTTCGTATTTTGTTGTTCTTGTACTAATTCTTGCAGCAGCATTTTGAATTAACTGAAAGCTGTATAAAGAACAATTTGAACAGCAAAGCTAGTATTAGGGTGTTAAAAAGAGAGATTCTTTGAACACTGAGCCCAACAACCCTGTACAGAATCTGATTTTGACCACTTCCACTCACAATTGCATTCTTTTAGTTACTGTCATAGCTTGTGACATAGGTGAGGCCTGGGATACTAGTAAAATGCTACTTTACTTATAATAATAACAATACTTGAGACCATACTCTTGAAGCACTTTGCACAAGATACTTTGGGGCACATGATCAAATGTTTTTTCATAATCCAAAAAGTCAAAGCAGCACAGTATTGTCAGTTTTCCATGACTTCTCAAATATTGTGAAAGAGTTTGTCCACTGTTTCATGTCATGCTATGACAGAATCCACATTATTTATCCTGGATCTGAGGATTAGCTATCAAAAAGGACTCCTTTCCAGTACCCCAGTCTAGGCTTTTTCTTAAAAGAACATGAGTATGATCCTTTGGTAACTGTACACATCCTTTCTTCCTCCCTTAAAGAAATGAGTGTCACCAACTCAGTCTGCCCTGAAGTCTCTTCCTTACAGACAACACCAAATCTGATTGGATCTCATTCACTCCTATAACATTACCATTGCAGATCTTTTTAATCACTGCAGCAATTTCAGCCACAGAGATTTAACCCATTACAATGTTCCATATTACTACAATATCCCCAGCTGAGGTAAATGTTTTCTCGCCCTTGTTGAGAACAGCCTTACTGACATGCATCCTACAGTTTTGGGTCATTAAGTTTTCTAAAGCACCTTCAAGGTCATCTGAAAGTCATTCTTCATGGCCTCACCAAAATCCACGCCCACACACACTCTTTTTGCTGCATTTTTGGCATGCTGGTACCTCTCAATCAAACCTATAGACGATCCTCCTAACATTGCATAGAAAGCCTTTTTCTTCAACCTGACAGATTGCCTTACTGCTGATCTCCACTAGCAGGTCCTACACAATGGCTCTTCATGGCTTTTTTGTATTTTGTGAAAGAAGCCTGGATACAGACAGACACTGAGACAGCCAGATGTCCAAAACACACACATTTCTATTCACAGTTCTTCCTTCTCACAGCACAGTGCACCAAACAGTATTTCAACTCACAAGTCTCCTGCCACCTCTACACCTCCACTCGCACGCTCCATCCTCTTCCACCCGACACCGGCACCTCGAATGAAGTGAGGCGGCCCCTTTTATGTTGCACCTGGATGTGCTTCAGGTGTGCCCCAATGAACCTCCCGCAGCACTTCCTGGTGTGGTGGAAGAGCTACATGTGCACCAGGAAACACTCCAGGTGCACTCGGTTCCTGTTCCGGCAGCACTTCCTGATTTGGTGGAAGTGCTGCCATCCAGGGCTGTAGGATTGTCCAGGTGCCTCCTGGCAATGGCCAAGGACCCCAAACAGGGTTGAGCTTCCAAGCTGACCTCTTACACCCCAGGGAAGATATTGCCCCTCTCCTGGTCCTTCCCTTTTCCAGGGGCAATGTCCCTGTTAGTCTGCTACAGTTGATTCTGATTGGACTATGGTAGTAACCTAAGTATTAAAAGCGGACCCGTAACAATATTTCTAGGCTCCATTCCCATGTTTAATTTAGGTTATCATGAAGTTTTTTAATGGATTATTCTTTGTCTGTCCCCTTTCGTTAGACCAATTTGCCATGTATAGTTGTATTGGAATAAGATCATCCATCCATCCATCCATTATCCAACCGCTATATATCCTAACTACAGGGTCACGGGGGTCTGCTGTAGCCAATCCCAGCCAACACAGGGCGCAAGGCAGGAAACAAACCCCGGGCAGGGCGCCAGCCCACCGCAGAGTTCTAAGATCATTGAGACACATAAGGTCACCACACTATAATAATAATAATAATAATAATAATAATAATAATAATAATAAGTAAAAATTATCATAATTATTATGTATAGATTAAAATTTAACTGCTTATTAAATATTTCACATGACTGCTTTATAAGGTGTCTGTCATCTCCTTTGAGCCTATAAACTAGCATTAGTGCTTCTGATGGAGGCATAAAGATATATTTTTTTTACTTTGTGGCCCTTTTTTATACTTTACCTCAATGTTTTCTAAATGAAAAAACAACCTTTTATATTTCAGATTGGCTGCAAATACTACTACTACTACTACTACTACTAATAATAATAATAAGAATCTTCTTCTTCTTCTTTCGGCTGCTCCCATTAGGGGTAGCCACAGTGGATCATCTTTTTCCATATCTTCCTGTTCTCTGCATCATGATTTGTTACACCCATCACTTGCATGTCCTCTCTCACTACATCCATATACCTTTTCTTAGGCCTTCCTCTTGCCTGGCAGCTCTATCCTTAGCATCCTTTTCCCAGTATCTTCTCTGCGCAGGTCCAAACCAGTTTAATCTTACCCCTCTGACTTTGTCTCCAAACCGTCCAACCTGAGCTGACCCTCTAATGTACTCATTGGCCGGTCTCACTATTGTCCTGTACATCTTCCCTTTCACTCTTGCTGGTACCCATCGGCCACAAATTACTCCAGACACTCTTTTCCACCCATTCCACCCTGCCTGCACTCTCTTTTTCATCTCTCTTCCACAATCCCTGCTATTCTGTACTGTTGGTTCCAAGTATTTAAACTCATTCACCTGCATCCTACACCCTTCATCCTCACCATTCCACTGACCTCCCTCTCATTTACAACCATGTATTCTGTCTTGTTCCTACAGATCTTCATTCCTCTCCTCTCTAGAGCATATCTCCACCTCTCCATGGTCTCCTCAACCTGCTTCTTACTCTCACTGCAGATCATCAGCCAACATCATAGTCCACGGGGACTCCTGTCTAATCTCATCAATCAACCTGTCCATCACCATTGCAGATAGGAAAGGGTTTAGAGCCGATCCCTGATGTAAATGCACCTCCACGTTGAATGCATCTGTCACTTCTACCGCAGACCTCACCACTGTCACAATTCTCTCATACATATCCTGTATAACTCTTACATACTTCTCTTCCACTCCCGACTTCCTCATACAAAACCACAACTCCTCTTGAAGCAACCTGTCATATACTTTCCCCAGGTCCACTAAGACACAATGCAACTCCTTTTGGCCTTCTCAATACTTCTACAACAACACCCTTAGAGCAAACATTGCATCTGTTGTACTCTTGCTTGGTATGAAACCATACTGCTGCACACTAATCATTACTTCACTTCTTAACCTAGCTTCCAATACTCTTTGCCATGACTTCATGCTGTGGGTCATCAGTTTTATCCCCCTGTAGTTACTACAGCTCTGCAAATCCCCCTTATTCTTAAATATCGGTACCTGTACACTTCTTCTCCACTCCTTGGGCATCCTCTCACTTTCTAAGATTCCATTAAACAATCTGGTTAAAAACTCCACTGCCATCTCTCCTAAACACCGTCATGCTTCCACAGGTATGTCATCTGGACCAATGACCTTTCCATTCCTCATCCTCTTCATAGCTGTCCTTACTTCCTCCTTACTAATCCGTTGCACTTCCTGATTCACTACCGCCACATCATCCAACCTTCTCTCTCTCTCATTCTCTTCATTTATCAGCCTCTCAAAGTACTCTTTCCATCTGCTCAACACACTCTCCTAGCTTGTGAATAAGTTTCCATCTTAATCTTTTTTAACCATAACCTGCTGCACATCTTTCTCAGCTCAGTCCCTCTGTCTAGCCAATCAGTACAGGTTCTTTTCTCCCTCTGTAGTGTCCAACCTCACATACAACTCATCATATGCCTTTTCTTTAGCCTTCACCACCTTTCTCTTCACCTTACACCTTATCTCCTTGCAGTCTTGTCTACTTTCTGTATCTTTCTGACTATAACACTTTTCTTCGCCAACCTCTTCCACTAAATACTCTCCTGTACTTCCCCATTCCAGCACCAAGTTTCCGTTTCTTCCTTCCTCTGTTCAGATGTCACACCAACCACTCTTCTTGCTGTCACCCTTACTACTTTTGCTGTAGTTGTCCAGCTATCTGGCAACTCTTCACTGCCACCCAGTGCTTGCCTTACCTCCTCCTTGAACTCAACCTTGCAGTCTTCATTTTTCAATTTTAATTATTTGATCCTTGGCTCTGGCCTCGCTCTCTTCCTCATCCTACACACCATCCTGTGCTGCCTAACTACACATTCCTCTGCCACCACCTTGCAGTCTTCCTTTTACTACCTTCCCCAGGGAAATCAGAAAATATCAAAATCTTCTACATATATGTTTCCATGAGTGTATTTTGCAATGGCTATGCTGTGCCCAGTGCCGGCAGTATTTTAAATGTGACAATAACAATGTAAGGTGCTTACACTTTTCTTTCTTTTGGAAGGAAGTACAGGGATGAACACAGCTGGTTAAGATAGATTTATTGTATCAATCAGAATGGTGCCGATAGTATTTAAATGGTTACATTAATCAATTTTTAAAAATGTACAGTGATCCCTCGCTATATCGCGCTTTGTCTTTCATGGCTTCACTACATCGCGGATTTTAAATGTAAGCATATCTAAATACAGTAGAACCTCGGTTCACTCGGTTGTCAAGTGGAAAATTGCGATTATCTTGTTTTTCAAAAAAATGGAAAGAGACAAAAATGCTTAGAATGTGGTGCTTTACCATAATATAATACAAAATTATCACATTTTTTATATTTTTGGGAAAACATTTCAGGTAAAGTACCACTTACTGCTAGCGGAAATATCCAAAAGTTGAAAGAAATCTACGTTTTGTACCTAATGCAGTGGAACCTCGGTTCATGACCATAATTTGTTCCAAAACTCTGGTCGTAAACCGAAGCAATTTGTATGTAAATACAATTAATCCGTTCCAGACCATACAAATTGTATGTAAATATATATATATATATTTTTAAGTTTTTAAGCACAAATATAGTTAAGTAAACCATAGAATGCACAGCGTAATAGTAAACTAAATGTAATAACATTGAATAACACTGAGAAAACCTTGAACAACAGAGAAAACTAACACTGTAATAGTTTGCGCTATGGCGCTACCAACCGCTGGCTAAAAGCACTTTTTTTAATGAGTTTTAAGCACAGGGAAAAAAATGAACATTTGAAAAAATCCGTAATTTCATAAACCACCAAGAAAAATAACATTGCAACAATGCATGCTACGAACTGATCGCTGGAAACAGAAGTGAAAACAAAATCAAGCCCAGTGCATTCTTTAACTGCCTTCTTACCTTAATGCGTCCAGTTCTCTCTCGCACTGCCTGCGTGTCTGCATCTCACACTGCCTCTGTGTGTGTGTGTGTGTCACGCTCTCTCGCGCTGCCTGTGTGTCTGCATCTTGCGCTGCCTCTGTGTGTGTGTGTGTCGCGCTCTCTCGCGCTGCCTCTGTGTGTGTGTGTGTGTCACGCTCTCTCGCGCTGCCTGTGTGTCTGCATCTTGCGCTGCCACTGTGTGCATGTGCCGCGCTCTCTCGTGCTGCCTGTGTGTGTGTCTCTTTCGCGCTGCCTGTGTGTGCACGCGTGCTGCCTGTGTGTGTGTGTCTGTCTCTCTTGCGCTGCCTGTGTGTGTGTGTGTGTGTGTGTCGCTCTCTCTCTCTTGCTCGCTGCACAGGAAATGCACAGGGAGAGACTGAACATGTACAAACCGAAAGGGAAATTGGCTTCTTCGTATACCGAGTGTGTGGTTTGGCCAACTTTTTGGTCGTAAACCGAGTTGTACGTTTACTGAGACGTTCGTGAACCGAGGTTCCACTGTATATATAATGGATTTTTTGGCTGGTTCGCGGATTTCTGCGGACAATGGGTCTTTAAATTTATGGTACATGTTTCCTCAGTTGGTTTACCCAGTTGATTTCATACAAGGGACGCTATTGGCGGATGGCTGAGAAGCTACCCAATCACAGCACGTATTACGTATTAAATAAAACTCCTCAATAATATACGATATGCTTCCCTTGCGGAGCTTCGCATACTTGAAAGCCCGAACAGCATGTATTGATTTTTTAATTGTTTGCTTTTCTCTGTGTTTCTCACTCTCTCTGACATTCTCTGCTCCAAACGGAGGGCGTGTGAGCAGAGGGGCTGTTTGCACACTGGCCTTGAGGATACGGATGCTCCTCTACAAAATGCTGAAAGAATACCTTCACATTGCTCCCGTCATTGCAGCTACTTTGTCCGGCGGTGCTTCGCATACTTAAAAGCCCGAACAACCCTATTGTTTTTTGATTGTTTGCTGTTCTCTTACTCTGTCTCTCACTCTCTCTCTCTGACATTCTCTGCTCCTGTCACACACTCCTTTGAAGAGGAATATATGTTTGCATTCTTTTAATTGAGAGACGGAACTGTCATCTCTGTCTTGTCATGGAGCACAGTTTAAACTTTTGACTAAAGGGTGTTATTTCATGTCTAGAGGGCTCTAATAATGTTAAAAAAATGTATTTAGAAGGTCGTAAACAGGTTTTCTATTCTCTAACTGCGAAAATATTTGATTTATAAATAAAGAATCCTACTTCGCGGAAATTCATTTATCGCGGTACAGTCTGGAATGGATTAACCGCGATAAATGAGGGTTTACTGTAGTGTGTACAGTACACAAACTGAATATAGACCTATTGTAGTATGTTGGGTATGCTTTAGGCCTGAGGAGACATTTCAGGTATTTCAAAAAGTGATTTTTAAATTAGAACATTTAATTTATTAGGCAAAATCACTATTACACTTAAAACACATTAGAACACTACCAAATGACAGGGAAAGCCTGAAACATCTTTTGGAAAAGTGATTTAAGAATGCAGTGCAAAACCTCATTCAGGTGGCCTGCAGTGTGTGATTTTGTGTGCTAAGCTAAAATGGTTTGTGCATATCCAGACTGGAATTTTAGTGCCTTCATGCTATCCGGTTAGTATGGCTCTTGCATAACTCCTGAGAGCAGGAACTGCCTAAGTGGAATTTTCCTTGAGCATCTTACAATTTTTCCTTTTATATTCCAAAGACATACATGTTAGGTTGTCGACTCTAAATTAACTTGTTACCATGGATTTTTGACTTTTATCTTTGCTACATGGAGAGGCTTTGGATTTCTCTAGCTGTGAATTGGATTTAACAAGTTCTAGATTAGTCTGGGTAGATGGATGGATGGTTGTTGTTTTAGATAATGGATTTTGCATATAAATGATTCTGATGACCAGGAAGAAAAGATTTCCATGCATCCATCCATTATCCAACCTGCTGTCTCCTAACTACAGGATCACAGGGGTCTCTGGAGCCAATCCCAGCCAACAAAGGGCGCAAGGCAGGAAACAAACCCTGGGTAGGGCGTCAGCCCACTGCAGGGCACGCACACACACACACACACACTCACCAAGCACACACTAGAATTGCCAATGCACCTAACCTGCATGTTTTTGGACTGTGGAAGGAAACTGGAGTACCCGGAGGAAACCCACACAGACACGGGGAGAACAGGAAAAGATTTTCAATAGTCAATTCAGTTATCTTTTATGACCTGAAGAAACCCTTTCACAGGAGATCAGTTGGACTTACTTACCAGTCTGTCCTTGTATTTTGTAAGTTAATGCTCTTTCCAACTCATTTCTAAATGCACTGTCAAGGGCTAAAATGTTCTAGTCCATTTTTTCATTTAGTTTGGATATTACTATTAAATCAGAGTTTATGTATGTAATTATGTATAATCAGATTTTTTTTCAAGTGTTATGGATGCCCAAGCAAAACATTATGCAATCTGAAGCAGTTTCAATATTAGTGAATGACCCAATCAATAAATTGTTGACAGTTTTGAAGTTATAACTTGAATTCTGCCAACAAACAGAACTGTCAATACTTTTAAGCAATAAGATGGAGCATTAATTCGTTATCTAATTGTCTTAAGTTTACTTGAATGATGGAATGATAAGCCTTCTTTACTGTGGCACAGCAATTGACCAAAAGTGCTGGCCTGTCTTTCAATGCAGGTGAAGTGCTATAACAGTTTTATATGTCCTCATTAACAGTGAAATCTGTAAAGTCATCCTTATTAAAATATAAGGTACAGATTTTCATATTCATATGACTACAATGAAAGTTAGTTTAGAGCTGCCATAGTGTTTACCTGTGTATGGAGGTAATGAAGAGAAAGGAGATAAAAAGTTTGGTGATTTTCCCTGTTAAACCCAGCCACCCAGCTACATCTCTGTACCAAAGTTTTTTCATGAAAGAAACACATACTCCCTACTTAGGGGTTTGGACAGCTCCATAGTTATACAGTGCATGTGAATCCTGGCATAAGTGCTGTCTATATGGATTCTTCTCTCCCATTCCCAAGAATCATTTCCCAGGAATTATCTCTGCCAAATAAGATTTGACTGTCTTTGGCTCATAGTGACACTGTAATGCTGTCCATATGGGTTACTCATGGGTATTCTGGTTTCCACCTACATTCCAAAGATGTGCAAGACAGTTTGCCACCTCAGAAATGACCTGATATTGTGTTGTTGACCTTGGCTACACAGATCTAAGACAAACTTAGACAGCTATTGCTTATGTTGGATTTTATGACTTCACAGATAGGGCAAAGGCAAGGCAATCACTTCCTGGTTGTGGAATGGCATACTGTGAAGACAACAAAGATATTGACCATCTTATCTAATGAAACAAGCTGGCTGCACAGAGAAGCAGAAACTAGGCAGAGAATGCTTGGGCAGTAGGTTAGAAAGGCACACAAACAACAAAGAGTGATAACTTATGAACATTATTTATAGATTAGGTGAATTTTCTAACTCATGCAAAACATTTTTTCTTTCACTCATATAGGGTTTTTCTAAGGTTCTTACCCCCAGATTTCTTGGTTATGAATCTTTGTAGCCTTGTAGCCTTTAGGTACACACTCATCTTCTGGTGGTCAAATATTTGTGGCTTTCCAATATATTATTAACTTGTGGCAGTACAACATTGAATCACTTGAAAAATTCTCTTTATATCATCCTCAGAAACAGAGGAGGATGAATCATGTTGTACTTCAGGTAATCACTTGGAAGATCATCTGTTATTGTAATCAAACGTGCTGTAGAAAACGTTATGTTCCTTTGGGAGAGAAAATATAGACATAATTGGATTTGGTTTTGCATCATTATCCTTTAACATATGCAAACTTTGCCATATTTACATGACTCACATACTAGATCTTCAGCCCAACCAAATACTGATTTTTAGGAAATCTAATTGCTTTCCTGAAAATATATTGCTGTCACCTTCTTTAAATGTAGCACCAATAGTATGGCAAATCCAAGCGTGTTGAAATAGCAGTACCACCAAATGAATCCCCGTGCCACCATGACTTACCTGTATTATTATTATTATTATTATTATTATTATTACATTTTTTCCTAAATTGGACTTTACAAATCTGCAGTTAGTGCATCTCAATTAAACGGTTTTTGATAATTGCTCCAAAATTGGTGATGTGTTTATCTTTACATAAACTGGTAGAGAAAAAGGGGGTTCAGATGGATGGATTACTTTCATAACAACATAAATTATCCTACAAAGTAATGTAAATTCACGATCAATGTTTTCAGAAGAAGTATTACGTTTTTTTAGAATTGTGAGACACGTTTTTAAAGGTTTGCATTAGATATTATCAGCTAAGTACTTAAGAATTTATGGCAAACAAGTCAGTAGTCTGGTGGTTTCATGTTGATTTGAAAATATATAAAAAAAAACTAGATTATTTTGTAAATGCATGGAAAATTTATTTTACATTGCATTCTCTTTGATGTATTTTGTTCACATCTTTGGGGACATTCACTTTGAGTGGATTTCAATTTCAATAAGCAGATTATGCTTTTTCACAATATACAATTAAGGTAGAAGTAATGAAACGGCAGGAAATTCCCTAGACATTTCTTTGTTCTTTTTTAATTTTGTAAATAATATCAAGTGCTGTCCTAGGGAAATGTGCTTATGCATTTATTTATTATTGATGTTTTCTTAAATATTTTTAACATTGCATGTTATTGCAAAGCCAATCAAAGTGACTACATATCTCGTAACTTCTTTGTAATGAAAGAAATACTCCAGCACAATGTCACATCTAACATGAAATATGTTATTAATGGGATTGCACATTTAAATAACAGCAGTGTATACAAGCATTTCTTTCAAAAGCAGCTGGGCATACAAATATTAATTTATAAATATTACAAAGGAATTCTTCTTTTAAGAATTCTTTTGCAGTTCAGTTTTCTTTGACATTGAAATTGCTAATTCCCAAATAATGTACAGTGTACTAAGAATCTACTCTTATCAAAAATACCCATTAAGATGGGTATTTCAGTGTTGTTTTGTTATTAATATTGTTAGATACCAATTCACACTGATGTGACTTACAACCACCAAACATTGGGTGTAATATGTAGACATTTCTAGACAAAACAGAATGTATATAAACATCACCAGAGGTAATGGCTGTACAATTTTTCGGTGTATACAGATTTTCCCAAGAATACAGTGTGGACAAAAATTATAAACAAATCCATTTACGATCAACTCACAATGCTTGAAAAATAATCACAAAACGTGAGACTAAGCTCTGGACAAGATGCCAGTGTGACACAATACCTATCCATAGTGTAGAACCAATATATCTCTACTGAAATACTGTAGTTTGAGGCTTGCATTTACCTCGATGAGCTTATAGGCTACCTTTGGAGAATCTGGTTTCTTCACAAAGTCCAGTTATATGGCAATGAGGATTCTCATGGAGCACAAATGCGAATATTGGTAGAGTTTCTTTGCAGTCTTTGTCAGTCTTCATAAAATGTTTGGCTTAGTTGATCAAGCTGCCCTGTGGTACATCCTGAGATTTTGCGGGATGCGGGATCCCCTTAAAGTTGCTGGTTATCATGGCCAGCCTGTACACTCGTACTGAGGGTGCTGTGTAGAGTGGAAGCAATACCTCCAGTTGATTCTTGGGTTCATTAGGGGTGTGTCCTTGCTCCTACTCTTTTCAGTGCTTGCATGGACTGGGTGTTGGGCTGGGTTGTGGGGTCCATCAGCTGTGGGGCATCTGTTGGTGAAGAAAGATTCACTGATCTTGACTTTGCCAATAATGTGATCTTCAAAGAGTCAATGGAGGCTCCGATCAGGGTTCACGAGAAACTGAGATTGGGCTTGCGAGTGTCCTGGATAAAAAACAAGATCCAGGCCTTTAATGACCTCTTGGGCACATCCATCAGCAGTGTGTCTTTCCGCAGAGAGAATGCTGACCTTGTCGAGTGGTATACTTACCTCAGCAGTGACATTCACATCTCTGGTGATTCTTCCTATGAAGTCAGTAGACGGATTGGGAGAGCATGGGTAGTCATGCGGTTGCTGAATAGGGGTATGTGGTGATCCAAATATCTCTACAAAAGGACAAAGGTCTAAGTCTTTAGAGTCCTGGTGCTTCCTATTTTGTTGAATTGTTGTGAGACATGGATGATATTCAGTGACCCAAGACAAAGACTGGACTCCTTTGGTAGTGTGTCTCTTTGGAGAATCCTTGGGTTCCACTGGTTTTTCTTTGTGTCGAACGAGTGGCTGCTCATGGAGTCCCAAATGAGGCACATTACCTGCATTGTGGGGGATTGTCAGTTATGGCACTACTGCCATATTGTGTGATATTCTGAGGGTGATCCAGCCCGCAGGATCATCATTGTTGAGGACCTGAGTGGCTGGACCATGCCAAGGAGGATGCCCACATAACACCTGGCCACGGCAGATAGATGGTTATTTCCTGAGGGTGGGAGTGGACTGTGTGACTATTCTTGAATATTTAAAAATTTTTTTTTTTTAAACTAGGGGCCTATGCCCACTGCCTGCTTTGCTTGCCAACCCCCCTGGGCGGGTGCTGAGCATGATAGCACCCCTCTATTAGAAAAAAGGATTGTGTTTAAAGAGTTGGTATATAGAAGAGTATGTGTGGTGCGGGAGAAAAGATGGTTTGGTCCTTAGTTATTATAGATAGAATATCAGTTACTTGAGTATTTCACTGCAGTTGTCTATTTTAAGTAGCAATGAATAATAAAATGTAGTAAAAAGTAAAAACATAGAAGTAAAAAAAGTAAAATAAATAAATAATAATAAAAAGTAAATCAAAAATTAAATTACTTTAACGCCTTGTCAAAAACAATAATATTAATTACTTCATCCTCTAACTTACATTCTATAAAATTTGCTTTTTTGCATTTCTGTTTGCATATTGTTCGGGATATTTGTCTCTTTCTTGTTTATTGGATAATTTTCTTTGTTTTTGATTTTTATTATATGCAGCTCTTTTTTGACTATGATTTTAGGCCTTAAGCATTTTTGTGGTGCATGAATTGTTTATGTGTTGTCCTGAATGGATTCTGTTTGTGTTTTTTTCTGGCATTTTGAAACTTAAAGATTCTGGTTTTATAGTTGGATTAGATCTATAATACATTTTTAAAGAACTTATAATTTATTCTCATTTTGACACAATGCCATTTTGTTTCTTTAATGGCTACGGCCCCTGTTGCCATGAGTGTGGTCCTCAGAGTCACGGCATCTAGTATTTCAATTGTGAATGTTTAAAAGGTTGCCTTAGTGTCAATTTTTTATTCAAGTTTGCAGATAATCTTTTGTGATTGCTCAGAACCTTTATTTTTGACTTCCTGGTTCATGAATCATTGCTATTGGCTCTGACTTTTGATTTTTGATCTTGTTTTGATTATTACAAATTATTTTTGTTTTTTACTTTGCATATCTCTCAGTCAGTTTCTTTTCAGTTAGTATAAAAAGAGGACACAGTGGTTAGCTCTGCTTCTTAACAGATTCAACATCCTAGGTGTGAATTCATTGCCTTTTCATTACCTATGTTAAAATTTTCTGTAACACTCTGTATTTTTTTCCATACATCCTAAAACATGCAAGTTTATGTAATTGATAACTTAAAGCTGACTAGTGTGGGTTTATGTGAGTTCAGCTTTAGTTTCTGCATTGTACTTAATGTTGCCCATATAGGCACCAGTGCCCCAATACTGTGACTTGGATTATACAAATTGAGAATACTGTTTGACATTACGTAAATTAAAAAAAATAATAAGAAAGTTATTACTCTTGGTTTTTCATGTGTTGCTGTTTTTTATGAAAATGTTGTCTTATGTTAATGGGTTGTATTAGTTATTTTGTTAAAATCATTGCTGCATAATGAAAGAAACTTCTGTGCATAGAATTAAGGACTGACTGACATGCGCTCAAACTATTTATATTTCTATAGCTTGTGCCTGCACTAATCAGCCAATAGCAAATGTGGTAATAAAAAAATGGGAAAAATTAATGTATTCTTTTTTGTTCAATAAAATTTGGTAAATCATAGAACAGATGATCACATTTTCATGTAATTTCTATTGATTTGTTTAATTTGTAAAGGTTCTGTAAATAAATTAATTCAAGTAAATTGTTCTTTGTGTACTGTACTTAGAGCCCACTTCATCATATTGTTCACAATGACACTCATTTGTAAGCCTGTCTTGAAGGTTATATGCCGAGTTATTTAGTCTTCTTTATAACATATTCAATTCAATGGTGCTTCTTCAAAAGTCCTCCAAAGTTCAAGAGAGAAAAGGTCAGAGTGTTCCAATTATCTTGTCTTTCTTTATTGAGAACCAAGATAAAGTCTTTAAAGAAATCTAATAATCCAGAGTTGTTCAAAAACAAAAAAGGAATTAATAGGCTTAAAATGCAGCTTAGATAATGAAAATATTTATCTTAGATAATGAAAATAGTAGCTTTTCTTACAGTAATGAAATAACTTGAAGCATTTTTAAATGTCATGCAGGAATGGCAATGAGTCAAATGTTAGTGATTATGCATGAGAACCCTCCAATTCTCAATATGTTATAGAATATCTCTGTTTCACATTTACCACAGTGGCCTAGACATTTAACATGAAATTGTGATAAATAAAGAAGTAACAACTGTGATCTAACTATATTTGTTTCTGGTATATTATAAAGATTTAGTTGATATACTGTTTAATCAAAAGTACAGGGTGGTCCAGATCTAATTATGCAGATCCAGAACACCTGGATGAGATTGATTTATGCGGGGACGATCCCAGTTCGGCGCAAAGACGATTCTTCATGTCGTCAGTTTACACACTTCTCGATGGTCCGGGATTTTTCGGGTGATTTTCTATGTAATCTATATAATAAAAGCCCAGCGCGGTGTCCGTGTCCGGGTCTGCGTTCCTTTTGGCTGTATAGCTCTCCCGTAGAAAAGCCCCAGTCCGTCCCCTCTCAAAATTCCTGCTTACCCCCTCTGTTCTTTCCCCTTTGCTTTTATTTTTCCTGTTCCCGAAAATCTTTTCAAAACAAAAGTAAAGAAATATACAGAGCATCACATTAACGTCTTCTTCCCTCTGCCTATTAAATAATCAATAAAATGAAATAAAAAAATCACGAAAGAAACAGAAACCACAACCTACCCTTACAGTGTCTACCACACTTCTGGCGTTACAGCCAAACACGTGGTGTATGCAGGTTATGAGGTGTGATGCTAATTAATGCCCGTACTACAACAGATTATATTGTTCATATACTATTAAATATTTACAGGGATCAACTCTTTTGGGGAAGTTCATAGCAAAAAAAAAATTTTATTATAAATAACATGTGCGCTTGAGTATTTCGAGCCCCATGTCTGATTCGAAAATTGCACAATTAGATCTGGACCACCCTGTAGTTTGTTGAAATGTATTTTAGTCACTGTGAGTTGCAGAGAGCTACCCAAAAGTGTCAAGAACTAGGAAGAAAATAAATATAAGCTTAAATAAAATTAAAGGAAATACATTGTTTCCTGATGACTAAGTGGTGCTGTTACTTAATAGCTCTTTAACTCTGTTTAAATACTGACTGTGCATTATGTGTGAGGTCAGTGGGTTAAACCTCTGTTTGGTAACATTTCTTTACTCTATAGTCTAAAATCTTTGGTCTTCCTGACGTATCCTTAATAAAAAGAACAGGGATAGGTATCTGGGATAATCAATATAATGTTATAATTTTTCATTACATAATGTAAAACAGAGCATTTATGTACTGTATGTGACATAACTCAAATAAAATGTTTTCCAGGTGCTTAGTACTCTGCTTATGTCTCAAAAGCAGCCAAAACCTTGCAATAAGTTGTGTCATTTTTTAATTTGTCAAAATAATTTTGTAGCAGTTTGGTTGTAGTTTTTTATTCTTCATAAACTGCTCAAAAATGTAACTCTTAATCATCACAGTCTAACACCAAGTCAATTAAGCTTCAGGGATATCAATCTGTGCAGTTAGGAAGCGTAAGTGATTGTGAATCAACTTCACCTGCTTTGGTACAAATGAAAGTGACAAGAGGTGCACTGGAGATGCAACAGCAAGAGAACCCCCAGAAATGGAATGGTTTTGCAGGGGGTGGCCACAGACAATTACTCTTTCCTTATCCTTCCTGACTAATTCTTCGGTAGTTTTGTGTTTTGCTCATGTTATTATCACTACTGGTAGCATGAGACGGAACCTACAGATGATTCACACAGTCAAACTCCTCCAGGATGAAACATCCATACATGATATCACAGGAAGGTTTCCATTGACTGTTGCAACATTTTGTTCTCGACAAATTACACAGTATTATAGATTTTTCCATTTGAATAATACAGGGTGGTCCAGATCTAAGTATGCAGATCCAGATCATCTGGATGGCTTTGATTGATGCGGGGATGATTCCAGTTCAGCGCGAAGATGATTCTTCATATCGTCAGTTCGTACACTTCTCCAAGGTCCGGGATTTTGTATGTAATAAACTTAATAAGTTATAACGTAATGAAAATTGCATAATTAGATCTGTACCACCCTATACATTCATCGAAATCTGAGTGTGATTTAAGTGTTGCCTTAATTTCATTTACTTTGTGCTGCTGAGCTCCTGAATGAATAACAACAGTTTTAGCTTTTTATTCAGTGTCAAGTTTATTATTCAGTTTCTTTTGCTCCCTGAACCCTGGTGATTTAGTTTAGTGCATGGACTGAAGGAATTAGGGGCAGGTGTTTTATGAACAAACCCTGTGAGTATAGCCTTTGCAGCACCAGATTTTGTCATTCTTCATTACAAAATATTTTAATGGGTTGTCCCCAGATGTGTACTTTCTTTTGAAAATCACATCTGGCCCTGCAAGACTAGGTTGCGTCAGATTCCTCTGCGGTCTACATTTTTTGACATGTTACAAGCAATCTATTTAAGGAAGACTGGTTGAAGACATCTCTCTCTCCTTAACTTTACTTAAAAATGTACATGTAATAATTTAGTTAAAAATTTCAAGTTCCCAAATTTAGCACTAATAATTGTGATTCTTGCTTTATCCTACTACAAATGTATGCCTAATGGATTGATCCCCATTGGTCTTTATATTTTGATTTTTGGTTTGCAATTTCAACTTGTGCCATGCTGAAAAACAAATCCATAGATACACTGTTTTTAATAGAAAGTCATGCTGATTGGTGGTTCAGCTGTCAAATTTAAATTGGCCATGTGTGAGGAAGTGTGGGTATATGGATAAGCATGCCCTATGATGTCCTGTTCAGGGTTAATTCCTGCCTCCCTTCTGGAACTGCAGTTATAGACTTAATCTCCTCCCTGCCTGTACTAGATAAGGCAGATTCAGAAAACAGATTATCATTTCCCAATGAATATTTCTTGTTGTCATTAGTCCAAGATTCAACAACTAGACTTTATCTTTTAAAAATGCTGTTTCCTCTAAAAAAATTTCCAATGTACATATATTTTCCTTTATAAGTAAAAAACATGGACTAATAATTCATAACTGATGTTAACAAGGAAATAAAATATTATTTTGCTATAAATTGATTACTATTTATATTGTCATTTACACAAAATGCCTGTGTCCTACTTTTATTGTTTTTCTCCCTTTAATATATGCATTGCTAGTTTAAGCCCCCAGTTGTTACATGCATCCCATGTCTTTAAAAGCTTTAAACAGTAGACCATTGCTTTCTAACTTTTTGGCCAATTGTGTTTCCTGGTCTTTTCTGCATAGAAAGGTGAGTAATTCTAATATTTCAAATAAGACATTATAATATGTGGACCAAACCCTGGACACAACAGACACAGAGCCTAGTCTTGCCACACAACCCTCTTTTATTTCTAGTAGAGAAATGCCTTCCTCTGTTCCCCACCGGTACAGTACAGTTCACAAGCACAAACACAGCATAATACAACACAATCTTTAGTCTCTTGTCAGACTCCACTGCTCTTTGCAAACTTTATCCTCCACCTCCCGACTCTGGCTCCATGACTGGAGTGAAGTGGCTACTTTTATAGTACACTAGGAAGTGCTCCAGGTGTTCCTTGACCTTCTTCCAGAAGCAGTGCTGGGAGTGGCGGAAGTGGTGCCACAAAGGGCTCAGCCATGCCTGCAGCACCCCCTGGCAGAGGCCACAGAACCCAACAGGGTTGCTCCAAACTGCAACTCCTGGTGTGCCCTGTGGGGATCTGTGATGTGTAACAATCCAGGGGGGCTGCCTTCTAGTGTCCCGAGTAAGATAATACTCCAAATGTGCTCTCTCCCTCGGTCCTTCCACCCAGCTGGCCATTCATCAGTAGTAATTATTGTTTTGTATAAAACATAGTGTGAGTTAACGTTCAAGCAGAAGACGGTGATGCCATTCTTAATTCTGTGACCTTATACTGTACTTTACTTACTGACTGAAATGAACATGTAAAAAATGTACATGTATAAGAATCAGATGCATAAGTGGAAAAGTGCATGAGAACAAAAACAGAGTTTGATTTAACTGCTTAAAAACACGAAAAGCAAGCCATTTTGAAATACCAAAATCAGTGTTTGAATTATTAACAGATAGAGGGAACAGTTTCTTTCACATCTCTTTTGGATACTCATGAGTTATGTTTTATCATATTTAATGATTATAATATGCAAATACAATATTTTACTATAAATTAAAAAGCTTCAGTGTGTCAAAGTACAGTCATACATTACAGGTATGTTTAGTTGGATTCTCCTCTCTGGGGAGTAATAAGAATCACTGTCTGCTAAGGCATTTTTAGGTGTGGTTAGCTGATAGACCAATTTACATGCAAAGCTACTGGGTGTAAAATTAAATGGGACATTTTTCACACCCCAGAGGGATCTTCTTACCATTGTAGTTTAGCATAAAAGTCCAATGCCAATACGCTTTCTTACCCATTTCAACAACCAATGATTCATACCTGTGTGGAAATAACTTTGTTTTAGTGTATATACTTGACCTTTCCCAGACTGCTGGAAGTATCTTCAATTTTCATATATTTTTTACAAGGTGAAGTTATTTTTTTTAAATTAAAACAAGTTCAAATATATAACAGTAACAATGTAATTTTAAAGAGAAGTCTGTGTCTAAAGGTGTATTGGAAAAGGTTTTACAGAATTGTATAAATAGTGTAATACTTTATAGGATATAGTTGACAGCATATAATCTCTAACCCACTTAATGCAATTCAGGGCAGTGAGGGCAGAGCAAAGCAGGAACCAACTCTGGTTGGGGTGTCACTCAGTCTTATACATGCATTTTACGCAACAATACTTAAACCCTGGGCAACTCTGGGATAACCAATCAAACTAAAACGTCTTTTAGGTTGTGGAAAGTGCCACCCTCAGTGTGATAAGTGGCTTGTATATTTTACTAGGATTGTTCTTAGTGTTCTCTTCACCCTTTTGGACTGGCAACATTTTATAGTATCTTAAAAAACTCTCATAAAATCCATAAAAATACTATTTTAATAGGTGTTTTGTATTATCACTGTGTCCTGCAGTTCAGTGGAAGTTACCAAGTAGTACAAGACAAGGAACAATTAAGTACACTTGAATTAGGCAAGCCTTAATTCAGCAAACAAAGCAAACAATCTAGAACATGAGTGAATAAGGCTCAAAAGGTTCACTAGTACTTGAAACTCAGAAAGAACTCAAACATCAAGGTCACAGAGTAAGGAAAAGCTTGCTGAAGTACCAAACTTGATTAACCCTGGTGATTCAAGTATGTGTGTAGTCTAATAGCTGTTGCTTGGTAACAGAAGACACTACTTAAAAATGATTACATGGTTTACCTTGAAATGATATTTAAACATAAATAGCACAGCATCACCTTTGTGTCGTAATTTCTCTGCATGCATTTAAATGCTGGTAGTAGCTGAAATTATTTTGCTCTATTTTTTTCTTTGTGTAACAATTTTAATCTATGAGAATTTGTCAGCCTTTGTTACTAAAATACAATTAACATTACATCATTAATCAACACAGAATTCACAAAGACCACTGCGTTATTAGAATGTTCTTAGCATTATACAGTATATTTACATTGTTCTGACATTTGAATTATTAAAAGAGAATGTATTGATGTTTAACATCAGAAAAGCAAAAAAGGCAAATGAAAGGTCTTAAAGAAATTAACTAAGAGCACCTTCAAAAACATAAGCAAGGTTGAGGAAAAATGGATCACAATTGAAAGTATATTTCATAAAATGTATTAGAAGTATATACAATACAGTGGTGTGAAAAACTATTTGCCCCCTTCCTGTTTTCTTATTCTTTTGCATGTTTGTCACATAAAATGTTTCTGATCATCAAACACATTTAACCATTAGTCAAATATAACACAAGTAAACACAAAATGCAGTTTTTAAATGATGGTTTTATTATTTAGGGAGAAAAAATCCAAACCTACATGGCCCTGTGTGAAAAGTAATTGCCCCTTGTTAAAAATAACCTAACTGTGGTGTATCACACCTGAGTTCAATTTCCGTAGCCACCCCCAGGCCTGATTACTGCCACACCTGTTTCAATCAAGAAATCACTTAAATAGGAGCTGCCTGACACAGAGAAGTAGACCAAAAGCACCTCAAAAGCTAGACATCATGCCAAGATCCAAAGAAATTCAAGAACAAATAAGAACAGAAGTAATTGAGATCTATCAGTCTGGTAAAGGTTATAAAGCCATTTCTAAAGCTTTGGGACTCCAGCGAACCACAGTGAGAGCCATTATCCACAAATGGCAAAACGTGGAACAGTGGTGAACCTTCCCAGGAGTGCCCGGCCGACCAAAATTACCCCAAGAGCGCAGAGACGACTCATCCGAGAGGTCACAAAAGACCCCAGGACAACGTCTAAAGAACTGCAGGCCTCACTTGCCTCAATTAAGGTCAGTGTTCACGACTCCACCATAAGAAAGAGACTGGGCAAAACGGCCTGCATGGCAGATTTCCAAGACGCAAACCACTGTTAAGCAAAAAGAACATTAGGGCTCGTCTCAATTTTGCTAAGAAACATCTCAATGATTGCCAAGACTTTTGGGAAAATGCCTTGTGGACTGATGAGACAAAAGTTGAACTTTTTGGAAGGCAAATGTCCCGTTACATCTGGCGTAAAAGGAACACAGCATTTCAGAAAAAGAACATCATACCAACAGTAAAATATGGTGGTGGTAGTGTGATGGTCTGGGGTTGTTTTGCTGCTTCAGGACCTGGAAGGCTTGCTGTTATAGATGGAATCATGAATTCTACTGTCTACCAAAAAATCCTGAAGGAGAATGTCCGCCATCTGTTCGTCAACTCAAGCTGAAGCGATCTTGGGTGCTGCAACAGGACAATGACCCAAAACACACCAGCAAATCCACCTCTGAATGGCTGAAGAAAAACAAAATGAAGACTTTGGAGTGGCCTAGTCAAAGTCCTGACCTGAATCCAATTGAGATGCTATGGCATGACCTTAAAAAGGCGGTTCATGCTAGAAAACCCTCAAATAAAGCTGAATTACAACAATTCTGCAAAGATGAGTGGACCAAAATTCCTCCAGAGCGCTGTAAAAGACTCATTGCAAGTTATCGCAAACGCTTGATTGCAGTTATTGCTGCTAAGGGTGACCCAACCAGTTATTAGGTTCAGGGGGCAATTACTTTTTCACACAGGGCCATGTAGGTTTGGATTTTTTTTTCTCCCTAAATAATAAAACCATCATTTAAAAACTGCATTTTGTGTTTACTTGTGTTATATTTGACTAATGGTTAAATGTGTTTGATGATCAGAAACATTTTGTGTGACAAACATGCAAAAGAATAAGAAATCAGGAAGGGGGCAAATAGTTTTTCACACCACTGTAATTAAAAGAAAAGGAAAATACAACAGGTCTCCTCAGTGGTTTAGTAAGGAAATTCCTAATATTGTGGATGTAATAACTAATGTTGATATTAATTGCAGAGATTCAAACTACAATAGCACCAATGCAAGGGTGAATTAGAAGTATTGTGAAATGTTTGGTGAAGAGGAAAGGATGAGTTTAAATAGGCTTGGTCTAGTCAAAACATTTCTTGGGTTTGTTGTTTATAACTTGTAATTAGAATAGTAGCACTGAAAGCTTAACATCTCATTTTGACACAAAACTCATGAACATGTTCCTATGCAAATGTATAATAAACTAAACTCAAAATTTATGATTAATCCTGAACAACTACATCCTTTGTGTAATAAAACATTTAAACCGGAAAATAGATATTTTTCCACAGTACTGAAAAACAGATAGAGGACTGTATTTTTTCCAGCATTGTTCTACAAGTTCATACCTTACCATTACAAAATAAATTTGGGTTAAGACCAATTTAAAGAATTAATTACTATTATACTACATTAAAGTCCATTCACTATTAAGCACTTATATAAATTACCAGAGAGAGATCATTTTGCATAACTATTATCTCTTTAAAACACTTTTCGATAACTTTCTTTAGGACATTGGGATTGCATTTTGAGAATAAATGGCTCATTTTTGATACCTGCATTCAGGTGTATTATTGTTATTGTAGTAACAGTAGCAGTAGTAGAAGTAATAATTGTAGTAGTTGTAGTAGCTGTCCCATTTTATAGAAAGTATGTTCGGAAGAAGAAATGAAGGAATTCAACAATTGTTGGACCAATATCAAATTTAGGAAACGTGATGCACCTTCTTGAAACATATTAAAGAGGAGCATTGTGATCCCATTTCCATCACTCGTTTTCAATTTTATTTAATAAATGAAGAAATACCTCACTAATGCAGGTAATTATCATTCTTCTCAGATTTGCACTCGCTTCATCCAAAACATTCTGTTCATAGTTGATTGTAGCTAAGTTTTTTGGACCGAGAAGGACATTCCAAACACATGATGAAAAATTATTTTTTATTTGCGTGTTATTAATAAGCATTGGTCTATTTAATTATTAGGGGTTGTTTCTGAGATTTACTATTACCTTACCCTATACATAAGTTAAAAATAATAACAGTAATGCAAAGTTGAGTATTATAAACTCCATTCCTGTAATCTATTTTACCAGTATCTGCAAATGCAAAACAGCCATTGCATGTCCTTTTGCTCAGCCTTAATCACCTGCATATCTGTTTTAATACTATTTTAGATTCTTTAATACAGACATGAATACAAGCCAATTTCCTTTATCCATTACCTCTTTAATTCAACATGGGCTGTTTATAAATTAAACATGGTATGTGATTTAGAGATAAAAATACATACCCTAATTTGACAAATATTGCTCAGTGACTATAAAATAAGCAGCAAAACTAGAGTCCCTGCTGTTGCAATAGAAGCATGCAAGGTAAAAGGCAGAATGTATTTATCTTGAGGATTCCAAAGAGTTTTTATCTTATCTCTTTTTTTTATCTTTTATTTAACACCTATAGATTACGAATATCACCCATATTGAAATTAGGTGTTCTAGTGATTCATTTTAATTTGCTCTTTAAAACATTTATGTAAACTTTCAACATTAAGATACAAAAAATGTATTTTGAAAACTTTTTCTATTTTTGAATCCATGTCATTTGGCTGGCAAAATGAATGCTATGATTGAGCTCTCTGCTAAGAGGTTAGTTCCTTTTTATACACTTAAACTGCACATCCAGATTTTATGCTTTTTGAAACACACATCCAATAAATTAAATTAGATTAAATTAAATCTACTAATCACATAGTGATATTCTTCTAAAATACTTTTATTGAAATAGTTTAATAGGTGTAACATACATTTAAAATTAAGAGAACTAACTATATTTTTTCTCATTAAAATCATTGTCTTAAAGGTTTTCCTTACTGCATTTCAATACAAAGGAAAATATTTCTGAGTATAAATATTCACATTTTATTTAAAATGTGAGTAGTTTTAAATATCATTTATAACTTTATAATTTATATATTGTACATTATAATTTATAACATTAACATTGTGTCATCTTTACCTACCTTTATCTTAAATGATGTTAGGGAATTTCATAGTTATGAACCATCTCAAAATAGTCCTGTCTGTTTACGAGCTTCATCCAGAAAAGTAATTTGCAGGTGAAAATGCTTTCTTAGTATATCAAGAACTTTAATTATACATTGTGAGCTTCTGTAAATAAAATAAGATGATGACTGTTTTCATGAATGCAGTGAAATACTGTAAGCAGCACAACTTTCTCATGCTTTCATTACTGCTATAATTGTTTATGGTGTTAGCATTTTAATCTTGTTTTTCTGACATAAAGAAATAAAGAGATACAAATCAAAATCTTACACCTCCACCCATTTATTCTGCTTGCCAGATGTTAGCACTAATAAATTTGTTGAATACTGCATACCCAAAAATAATTCCTCTATTTATTTTCAGATCATGTTTAATTTAGTACAGGTTCTGCCACAGGGTATGAACTAGCCATGGCTTTGATGCCAAGTTATTGCAGGACACAATCACATACTCCCAAAATTACTTATACTGGGCTGATTTGAAGATGCCAGTCAACCTAACATGAATATTTCAGACAAAAATTGGAGAATGTGAACTAAAACAGATGTATGAAGAACCCACAAACCTAATGAGACAGTGATCTGTCCAGTAAATGAACCAGAATTTCTAGAATCATAAATTAACAGTGCTAAGCAGTAGGCCATTGTGCTTCCCAATTTAATTTCAGTGATATTTATAGTTATCATTATTTGTCTTCCGGTTGTTGTGCTCGTGTAATAGTCTTTATTGTCTTATAACTTTATATTCTATTAGTAGTAATAATTAAGGCTTGCTTTCTGCCAGCCATCTCTTTCTCATTGAATAGATAACACATATTTCATAGTAGTACATACAAGAACAGAAAAAGGTATAGAACACTAATCATGTACTTACGAACTTCAATGATTATAAAGTCTGAACTAGCTAGTTGTGCAGGAGCAAGTCAGACGTAAAATATAAAGAAAAATTAAAATAGGGATAACTGTAATGTAATCCATTTAAATAGCATAATATTAAAGATGGCAGTAGAAAATTCAAGTGAAATCAAAAAATCGTATTGTGCTTCCAGACAATTAAACAACATAAAATAAATGAACAGTTTAATACATAGTAATATACAACACACAAACATTGAAAGGAGTGAAAAATGTAACATTTTTTAGAAAACTGTGAGACAATGTTTTTTCAAGGAAAATACATCATTTAATAGTAAAAGGCAATCCATTTTAGAATTTTGATAACAGTTGCATATTGTTGATAATTTTTTCTGTGAATATTTTTGTTTACAGAATTTAAATAAGATCAAGATTAAAAAAAATTCCAACGGTGGTGTAGCATACTTGTAGTCGGGTATTCTAAAACTGCTGCAGTGGGGTACTAAGTTTGCTCCTTTCTTCTCTTAAATATGAAACATCATCACAGTCTTTTTTTATTTTTTCATGCTAAGATTTACTTTATGTTGAGGTTGGATATTTCTGGGTCTCAATTTCATGAGGTTGAGCCATTAGTAAAAAACAAATAGCTAAGAATTTCTTATCAGTGATTATACAGTATATATCTAAATAATATAAGTGGATATTCATCCACCTGGCTTTTACACTGTTAGGTGTATTTAGCATCAACATTTGCAATGCACTGTCTATTTGATTGTACTTTTTAGGGCTTATAATAACAAAATACATTGCATTTTCACATTAACAGATAGCACATTGTAAAACTTTAGCACCACTGTTGAGATACTGTATATATACTAAATGTACCTTTGGTTAATGACTTTTTTATCACTATTGGACTCATTTGAGTTTATCCAGCATATTAATACGCTAACTCACTTTCTCGGTCACACCCTTGATCTTGTTCTTACACGTGATATTTCAGTTTAAAATATTGATTTATGTGATGTTTCTTATACTGATCATTTTTCTGTAATGATGGATTTGAATATTACTATTGATGTTCCTACTACTAGTTGTGCTCCACGCTGTTCTCGCTTTTTAGATTCTTCTATTATATCAGATTTTAAAACCATATTTCTCTAGTCTTGATGTACATGTTCAATATGATGGTATCGATGATTCTGTTTTAGAATTTAATTCTTCTTGTAAAACGGTTTTAGACTCAATTGCTCCGCTCAAGATACGCTGTAATAAGGGAAGACCTCCCTGGCTAAATAAAACTACGCGACTGCTATGCCATGCCTGTCGAACTGGAACGGAGTTTGAAAAAAGATGGACTTCTCTATTCAACTTCAAGGTTGCAGTTAAGACAGCTAAACATGATTTCTTCGCTGATTTAGTATCCCGTCATTCTAAGAATTCTAAGGTCTTATTTAATTCAATTAATCCGGCCATTCACCCTCATTCTATGATGGGATTAAATAGTACTGTTCTTTCATATGAGCAGTTTCTTTCATTCTTCGTCAGTAAAATTCATATAATCCACTGTGGTATTGTTCCAACTGGCTATAAACTTCCTACTTTTAATCATGGCATTGTCTTGGAATCTTTTGATCTTTTGATCTTGTCTTTCACAGTTAAAAAGTACAATTGACACCATTAAACCTACTCTCAGTCCCCTTGATATTGTACCACCACGCCTCTTAGTAAGCCGTTGATGTTCTGGGTCCATCTTTCCTAGCCATTATCAATGGTTCTATTAGTGAAGGGTTTGTGCCCTCATTTTTTAAACATGCTGCAGTGCGTCCCTGTCTAAAAAAGGCAGAATTAGAACGTGGAGTTTTAGCCAATTGCCATTTCTAGCTAAAATATTAGAAAAAATTATTTATAATGAATTGGTTGATCACCTTAACTCCAATAATTTATTTGAGATCTACCAGTCTGGCTTTAGGTGTTATCATGGTGTTGAGATGGCCCTTCTGAAAGTATTCAATGACATCTCATTATTACTGACTCAGGTGGCGCTGCATTCCTTGTCCTCCTTGACCTGTCCGCTGCTTTGAAACTATTGACCATGAGATATTGCTGTTGTGGCTTGAACATCTTGTTGGGCTTAAAGGGGCTACTCTTAACTGGTTCAGGTAATATCTAATTGGTAGACACTTTTCAGTGACTTTAAATTCCTCTTTTGCGTCTACTGCTCCTCTTAAATGTGATGTTCTTCAGGGATCCATTTTGGGTCCTGTTTTAATCTCTATATACCTTCACCCTATTAGAGCTATTTTTTAGGAAATCTAACATTTCTTTTCATTGCTATGCTGATAATACACAGGTTTATATTCCCATCTGCAACTCTGCAATGAATCAACTGCACAACTGTATTTTTGAACTAAGATCTTGGATGGCTAATAATTTTCTTGATCTGAATCAAAATAAAACGGAGGTGCTTATAGTGGGTCCATCAGGTGAAGTCCAAATTGGTCTTCGACTTTTCGGCTCTTTCTCTGTCTTTTGCAAAACTCAAGTCCGCAATCTTGGTGTTATTTTTGACAGTAACCTCTCTTTTGAGAAACAAGTTAATTCTGTAGTTAAGAATTGCTTTTTCCATCTTCGTCTTTTAGGTAAGATCAAGACTTTTTTATCTTCTAGGGATCTTGAGAAAGCTACTCATGCTTTTATCTTTTCTTGCCTTAATTACCACAACTCACTATATTCTGGGATTAGCAAATCCCTGATATGCAGGTTACAGTTGTTCCAGAATGCTGCCGCTCGCTTTTTAGTTGGGGGAAGAAAGTCTGATTTTGTTTCTCCAATATTAGCATCTTTACACTGGCTGTCTGTCAGTTTTCGAATTGATTTTAAAATCTTTTTGCTAGTTTTTAAATCTTTACATGGGCTTGCTCCTGCCTATTTATCTGAATTGTGTGCTTTACGCCAGCCATCTAGAGTGCTTAGATCTTCTGGCCAGTTGTCTCTTGCTATCCCTCAGACCAAGTGTAAAACTAAGGGGGACAGAGCTTTTACAGCTGCTGCTCCTCGCCTATGGAACTCTTTACTTCATCATGTAAAGGAGTCGTCTACAATTGAACTGTTCAAAACAAGATTAAAGACTCATTTCTATTCACTTGCTATCCGTGACCTTCAGTAATACTGATGGTTTTCTCATTGTGATTATGTAATATTACTTCTATTTATTATTTACATTATTTAATTTATGTTGATTTATTTTATTTGTATTTATGTTATTTATGTTAATTGTATGTTTTTTCTTCTTTTATTGTAAAGCACTTTGGCCACAGCATTACTATGTTGTTTTAAATGTGCTATATACAGTAAATAAATTGACATTGACATTTAATGGGTGCGGCATGGTGGCGCAATGGTAGCGCTGCTGCCTCACCTTAAGGAGACCTGGGTTCACTTCGTGGGTCCTTCTTGTGTGGAGTTTGCATGTTCTCCCCGTGTCTGCGTGGGTTTCCTCCCACAGTCCAAAGACATGCAAGTTAGATGCATTGGCGATCCTAAATTGTTCCTA
The DNA here is from genome assembly GCF_016835505.1 of Polypterus senegalus. Taxonomy (NCBI): domain Eukaryota; kingdom Metazoa; phylum Chordata; class Cladistia; order Polypteriformes; family Polypteridae; genus Polypterus; species Polypterus senegalus. Next base: position 140,882,789 of record NC_053158.1, on the reverse strand, counting down.
GTGTGTGCTTGGTGTGTGTGTGTGCATGCCCTGCCCGGGGTTTGTTCCTGCCTTGCACCCTACAGACCCACGTGACCATGTGTTAGGAAACAGCAGATTGGAAAATGACTGACTGTTGTTTAATGAAGACAACTTAAACACTGTAGCTTAAGAAGGAAAAATTAAATAGAAAAAATATCTGTATCATATTAGGTAACAGTTACTCAATGTTTGGTGTATTCTGAATTAATGTTTGAATTATTACTATATATTTTGGAATGCGTGTAATAATAAAATATATTGCATTTTTCTTTCTAGCATCACAAATATTGACAGAGCTGTAGAGATTGATATACAAATGCTATATAACTAAGACAACAGACAAACTGACTCTATATCTTAATAAAGCAAAAATATATATAAAAAAAAAATAATGATGAATAAGATTAGCTCTCCCACTAAGTCAATTTAATGTTCTGGTGAAAGTAGCAAAATGAGGGCAGGAAGAAAATCAAGTAAATAGATAACACATTCTATAAATAGTGTGTTCTGGCCTCCCAGTCGCAGTCAGACCGTCAGCTGCTTCCTTTGGTGTCACAATTAATGGGCTCTAATAGGACTAGTAATTTGTCTAACAGGTTTTTTTCTTTTTTTTTTTCTTTTCTGTTTTTCACAATTTCAGTTAAATTTGTCATCTTTAAAAATAAAAATTCAATGCATTTTGTTAGTGTATGTGGAAAATACATTAAGAAGGTGTTAAGAATGATACCCTTGAGTGAGTTTGTCAGGAGTGGCAGCATAGGTATTGTGGACTGCAGTGACACTTTATTGAGTTAATTTTAGTTGGATGACCAATAGTCTGCAATGTATCATAGACTGGGTCAACTGTGTGGTGTATTTACATAGCACATAAAGAAGAAGGACGCCTCACGCCTGGACAAACTGGTAAGGAACAGTATTATCTCCAGACAGAGGAGCAGCTTCAGCGACAGACTGCTGTCACTGTCCTGCTCCACTGACAACCAACATCTATCTATCTATCTATCTATCTATCTATCTATCTATCTATCTATCTATCTATCTATCTATCTATCTATCTATCTATCTATCTATCTATATATATATGTGTATATTGTAGCGGACAGCTGGGGTCCTTGACTGGGGGAGATGGCATATTCAGGGCAGTACCTTACCCGGAACACGAGAGGGCAACCCCTCCCCGGCTCACAGCAGGGCCATGTGTTTGGAGCTTAGAAGCTCAACCCTGCTGGGGCCCATAGCCACTGCCAAGGGGTGCCTGGACAGTTTTGTGCCCTAGGTTGTGGCAGAAGTTCTTTTGGAAGAAGATCTGGGAGCACCTGGAGCACTCCCGGATGCCCTATAAAAGGGGTCATCTGACTCCCCTTCAAGGAGCCAGAGTGGGGAGGAGGAAGACGAAGAAGAAGAAGAAAGAAGGGACTGAGCATTGTGTGCTTGTTTGTATTGAGGTGGCGAGAGAGGGAAAAGTGCTGCCCCACGAGAAATAAATGTGTGTGACTTTGGACTTGTGGTTCTGTGCCTGTCAGTGTCCGGGCCTGGGGAACTGTATGCTGCCACGGTATTCCACAATATATTTTTATACAGTATATATATATATATTGTCACACTTGGTTTATAAAATTACACAGATTCATTCAAGGTTTTCAAGAAACATAAACTTTATTGGTAAACAGCATAGTGCATAATAAAGCATAAAGCAGCGGTTGTCTGGGGGAGAAGTGAGACAAGGCAATAAGCAAAAAGGACAGGTGCTGTACAGGCTTTTAAATATATGAAGCGCTACGCGAGAAGCATATCACGCGACATAGCAGCAGCAGCCTAGCATCTAACGGATCAAAGATGAAGTAAACTGTATTTGTTCCCATTGTATCAGCATTTAAGAGGGGGTTTCGGAGGAGCGACTGCGTCTTCTAGGGGTGCGTTCAGCCCCTCACTTCACAATATATATATATATATAGTAATGTATATGCATATGTTAGGATCAAGTCCAAGTCCAAGTGTCTGTTAATGGTATTTCCATTAGAAAGCCACGATTGAGCTAGCTCTCTGGCACTCTTTGTGTTGTCTCTGAATTTTACTTTCACAGTGTCCCAGTTAAACATGTGTCCGATGGAACTTGGATGGAACTTGGTGGAACATACTGTATGTGTTTAAACAGTGACCATGGGTCTTTCCTTCTGGTGGCATTGCAATGTTCCTGTATATGTGCTGCAGGTCTTTTAGATGTTTGTCCAAGGCCTGCATTTATGCAAGTCAGCATGATAAATACAGTGTTGAAGTTTTCTGATGCTATGAAAAAGTTAGATGGAGAAAATCAGCAAAATTCCGACTGTACTGCAGTCATTAAGTAATCAATAAGAAGCATATTACAGTGGTCAAGAAAATATAAATGAATACATTGATTAGCCTAAATTTTTAATAAAAGATAAAAAAAGATAAAATTCTAACATTTAATTTGAACTGATTTTCAACAGTTTTTGCTTTGTTGTACTCAGAAAAATATAGTCATGTATTTTGAAAATGTAACCTTAACATATGTGCTAGTATTCCTTTAAACATCATGTACTGTATATTTTTAACATGTTTATGTGTCATGACAAATTCTGCTTCTTGTTCCTTGTGTAAATGTGAAAAGGAGTCAACAGAACTTATTTTATGTATAGAAAATAATGACATATGCTTTATCATTTTGAAATGTGTTTGCATTTAGCATTCCTAACATAGTGCTGCATTTAAAGCTTATTCAGTTGTCAACATTTCTGAAGGATGAAATTCAATATTTTCATTTTTTAAGAATAGCTCAGTGTAAGTATAAGAGATAATCAAGACCAAGACAAGTTCTGCTATATATAGAAGAGTGCAGGACCTGAAGGTGGACTGCAGCCAGAGGTCATCTAGCTAAGATGTTGAGTCAGCAAAGTCTCCTTAGAACATTTCATTTGAGGGCTGGGGATTAGCTCATTATTACAGGTGAAGATATTCAAAAACAGTGCTTTTTTACATCTTTAAAATATTGTTTAGTAAACTTCTTTGGTGGAAAAGTGTTTTCAGGAAGTTAAAGTATGACAGGATACGGAAACAGGGCTTTCAGCAAAGCCCTTAAACACAGAAGAAGACTGGCACTGGGAACGCAAATAGACATACCAGTAAAGGCAGAAGAGCAACACCGTAAGTTAAGAAGTTCCATGTATAGACTGTGCCCTAGTAGGGACACAAGGAAGGACACCAGTGAAGGAAACCTTAAGTCTGGGAGAACATATATAATCATTCCCTACAGTTGCTAGTTTAACAGCAGATCAGCAAGAGTCATGGATTGATACAGAAGTTATTGTGACTGTTGACAGGAAGGTAGAACATTGACAGGTCAATTGAGGGCACGATATGAGTATAGATTGGATGAGTCGAGATCAACATGCCCATGAATATATAAGGTCTGTGAAGACTAGTAAGTGCTCCCTTTTAACCTTCAGTGTCATATTTTCGTAAAGCAAGAGTTTAAAGCTGTTAAACATTAGGATTTGTAATTCATACAGTAAACATCTGTGATAGAATTTTACATAGATAGGGAATGTGACTTCAGAAAGAAATACATTTACATGATAAATTGACTTATGTCATGTTCCAGTGTAAAACTCCCCCGTGTGCCAAAAATAAAGGAAATGTGAAAAAATTCGGATTATTTACTCTGATTGTAATATGTGCAGAAAACATAAGAGTTTTATGTAAAAGTGTCCTAAGTAGTTGGTATCTGATGAAAGACAGCATACCACATCAAAAATGGCCAATAACCAAAAACACAACATGTAATCATAAATTGTAGACAAAGTTACAAGCTAGTTTACTACACCTGAAACTTTAAATGGAAAAGCCTTAAAAACTTTTTTTTTTGTATTCCAAATCTTGGAAAACCAGGAAATGCATAATGCTGACCTTTATATTTTCACAATGGTGTAGTCATGAGTCGTGTTTTATTATAACGATGCTTGGAACAGCACCCAATTCATAGCAAACAGGAGGCCATATTTACAAACCAGTTGCATGTCAGTATTAGTGATGAGCAAACCCTGTGGAGTTTTCTTCGACGTGACTTTGTTGAAATTCTGCAAATGCTCAGGAAATTTGCCAAACAGTCAATAGGGAAGAAAGGTTATAACTAGTTTTAAGCAGATTATAATGCCAGTTTTTTTAAGCATCCTTGAGGACTAGAGAAGCATTTGCGGACTATGCGGGACCAATAATTATGGCAAAAAGTGTGATTTGAGCTGTGAGGCAGTGCCACTGTGCCTCAGACAACAAAAGACACAGACAGAATGAATACTACAAACAAAATACAACCAATAACCACAAAATAATAAGTAAATAAAATATAGATCATTGCTCTCACAGTGTTCTAATATTGTGTCTCTCATTGACTGTTCCACACAGTAGCAACTTAGGCCTGGCTTGTTCCACTGTTTAAAGTCATGGCTCCAGATGTAGCTAGAAAGTCTTTTTTGTTACCCATGTATCTGTGCAGGTGCTTCACACTCCTTTCTTCCATCAAGAAGAAAGAAACGCCTTGTAAATGGTAGTAAACTTTTCATTATTATTATTATTATTATTTCACATGGTGTCTTTCTAATTTGAAGAGTGGAAAGAGAAGAGCTCCTTTAAGGCTAATTTTGAGCTTATAGCTGAGCATATGGCTAATTATGCATACAAATTAGCCATGTTTTGTTGCCAGGGATCTGTGTTAAATATCCCACTGTAATACTCATTATGCACAGCTAGTGTATCCCCTAAATGAAAATACTGCAAGTTCATTATTTATTTATTTTTCTTAAGTGGTATGGAAATCTGGGTAGAGTAGAGTAGATTTTTAATCTAATAAAGATTATTGTTATAATTAAAAATGGCTAAATGATAAAAAAATATGTTTTTGTTTCCTTTAAGTATATTTCTCACATTAATTTTGCTAAAAGATAAATGTGGAGCCTATCCCAGTAATCAATCAATAAATATTTAACTCTACTAACTGGCATTGCACTCAATGTGTACTGCTTGTCTCATCCTTTTGATATTTTCTGGTGTTCTTAGAGTTATCAGTGGTCTAACAAACATGTCCTTCACAATAGAGTACCAATAGGTAGACATTAATCAAATCACTTTTAAATAGTGCGTGTTATTTTTTGCTTGCCGATGCATGTTAAATTTACTGAAAAATCTTTTATGCACCTATGTTACAGATTTACATTCAATGTAGAGTATGTCGTAATGGTGGACAAATGAGTTGTCATAGTCACATAGTTGCGGTGTCTGGTGTAGCACTCAGCATAGAATTCATGCCTGGATGATCTTAGCTAATTTTACTTCACAATCGCTTGGCAAAACCATTATAAATTTGGCCACAGTCCATAGTTTAAGAAACACTTTGCTAGAGTGCTGATTGGGTCCTGACATCATACATGCCTGAAGCAGATTGACAATGACCTTACATTAGACATGTGTGAAAGTTCTGTGCATAGCTGCTACTGTTCTGTGATGTCAAACTGGCCTCACAAAGCATCATGGGTCGCTGGGAAAAAAATATTTGCCTAAACCAGCTGCACAACAAAATATTTTGGTGAATTTCACCAATCAACACAAGTCAGTATGTTTATAGCAACATTACAGAAAAATTAGCCTGGTGAATTATATTGAGCATTGCACTCTATTGCATTGGCAATTACTCTGACGGGAGTTGCCATTACTTTGAAGCAGCTGAAGCCAAATTTAGTCACATTGCACTCTGCTTGCCAATTATGTATTAACTTTGTATAAAGAAAAGGTGCATACTAAAACTTACTTATTACCAAAGTCATAACATATGCAATTCTACCACACACTGTATAGCTTATGAAACCATAAGGGTATTGTTTTACTGAAATGTATTACTGGACTGTTCTACATAAAGGCTCTATGGTTTATAAAATAAAAAACAACTTTTAAGTTACTAAATCAGCATCAGACAAATGCAATTAATTTTGCAGGCTTTCACCCTGTTCCACCTGTTTGTGTAGGTTGCAATGCTGTTTTGTTTACTGTTGGAATACCTTGTGTTTAAAGTGCCCACCTTCATAAGTCTCATAACACCGATTCTTCTGAGAAATGTGGAGGTGTGGTTTTGAGCCACCTTCAAATCGCACACTACATCTTTTATATTATTGTTTCGAAAACACTGATATATGTATGTCCAGTAGAAACCTTTAGCTGTACGAATGGACCAGTTTTAATGTAGGAAAATTAAATGTTGAAACTGCAGTTCCTCTTACTGTACTGCCCTAATGCTGCAACAGAAACTACAAAAACCAATTATGATGCAATTAATAATTGTACGCTTAGCCTGTAAAAAAAATCATTCAGCATAGAATGCACAAAGTCTGCCTGGAAACCACATTGGAAAATTGACATGAGATAAATGAGCTGAAGTACTCTGGTTGTTATCTTCTCCAGGTTGCTTTTGGAGTGTGCAGAAGTTTGAAGGGTTGAAGGTTACAGAGGGCTACAATTCTAAAAGTCACAGGTTGCGCAGGTCAGTGGTTGTGGCACTCCAGTATGTCTGGGTCCTGCGATTATGGGGTTTTTAAGTACCATAGTGTGCTAAAAGTTTTATAACTTTAAGATAATATTGTTTTAGTAGAATAAACCAGTCAGTGTCTAACTAGTTGCTTTCTCTCTTTATGCTAGAAATATCTGGAAACAGATACTGGTACTGTCCAAGAAACACTTTGTCACAGACTGCTACAGCAAAATAATGAAAACTAAAAGAAAGAATGTATAATAAAAAGGATAAGCAAGCAATGTAACATAATAATAAGTAGAAACAAAATATATATTGCATTTGATTACAAAACTTATTAAATAGAGTGACACATTGAATATTGATTAAGCTTCACTGCTGCATACAATGCTCTAAGCTATAATTTGTTTTCCAGCTTGGCCTTCTTACCAAAGTTCTGTTATCAGATGTGTGAAAAGCTCCAGAATAATTCATAAAGAAATTTTTATTTGTGGTTCTTCTATTAAGACTTATATTATGACCAAAATATATAAGCTAATAAACAATTATATAAACTAATAGATTGTAAGATTTGAGACTTGTTATACAAAGCATTTCAACAGTGCTAATATTGAAAGTTAACTGGTCATTTTTTATTTCAAATCAGTTAAATTCAATACAATTAAAGAAAATAAATTTTATTTATAGCTAATTTTAAGTGTTATGTTCAGCAGTGTTTAATGAGAGATGTAACGGAAATCCTAATTTGTGAATCGTCAATGCATATTCATTTTTTAACTAAAGTTAGTAAAATACTAGTTTACGCTCCCCGTACCTGGACATAGACAGGCACAAAGAAACAAGTATAAAACCACCACACAGTTTTTTGTCTTTCTTGCCTTTTCAGCACACAGTGCACAAATCACCAACAAATAATGCTCAGTACCTTCAATCTCTTTTGTTCTTCCTCTTTCTCTCTCTCTCTCTCTCTCACTCTCTCTCTTCACTTTCACCTACACTCCACTCCATGTAAGCTTTGTTCTTGACCTCTCGACTGGCTCCTCGAACAGAGTGAGGTGGCCTCCTTTATAGTGCACCCGGCAGTTTACATATTTGTAGGTATAAATGTACAAAAAAAAAAAAAGTATCACATATCTTAAAATAAATTTTTATTCCTGTGCTTTCAACTCCTATTAGGATTTACCATCAGAGGAACATTATTAGACATACAGGAATCCAAGGCAATATATAGCAAATAAGGAGTGTAGGTTAGGTGGATGCAGGTTTGGGAATTAATGAGGTGGGTGGGTTTGGAGGGTGTTGGTCATAAAGTTTTATTTATGTGTATGATCTTCTTTTCAAGCCTGCATATGCTGGGTTCATGTACAAATGTCTGTTAATGGATTTATAGTATTAGCCTTTTTAGTTTAGCATTAAACAGACATTCCAGTTTTAGAGTTTTAAGGCCAGAGCCTGTTTCTTCAGCATGTGGCACAAGGCAGACCAACAAGAACCAAACTTGCACGATCATATAGCAGACTCATGCAAAATCAAATTGAAACCCATCAGTCATTCTAATGATCAGGAAGCAATCTAAAATATACATAGAAAAGACAACACAGACATGAAGACAGTGTGTACATTCTGCATAGACAGTGAATAAGTGAGAATTTATACCACTCTCTATGAGCAGTGGCACAGCTATGCTAAACACTATTTTGCAATCCTTGTGAAACTTCCTATTACTATAAAATTACTTTGATTTTAAGTATTACAACTTTTGAAGCAGAATAGTTTCATAATAAGTCAATGGATGTGATTTTACACATTCAGTAAAATTACGTTTATAAAAAAACAGTACATTAACTGTAAATTAACTAATTGTAAATCAAAACTGAGATGTGTTTATTGAATGAAAAATAAATATGTAATATACACCTCAATCAAACAAAACTAACAAAGAAGCAGCTACTTTAGACATACAGTATACTCTTATGCCTTTAACAATCATTTGATTTAATTGTTTGAAATTTTATTATTGTGCGTCTTTAATGAATTACGGTGGATGGAATGAGCAGCAAAATCACCTGCAGCTTACTTATATAAAAATATCCGGAGAATTAAACTGGAAATAAAAGACACTGTATACAAATGTGCAAAAAGACTGATATGCACAATGAGAACAAAGTACTACAGTAAATAGTGGCCACAGTAAATCCTTTAGGAGACTCCAATTATAAAGGTCAAAAGCACAAAAGGCAAAGGAAACAAAAAAGAATTTGTGAGAGGTTGGAGCCATGAAAAAGGTTCACCTTTAAAACTGACAGCTGGAGAATAGAAACTGTTCTCTTAAATGATATACTGAATTAATTGAACTACATGAAATATTTCCTAACTGGTATAGACTAACATTGATAAAAAAAATGCCAGTGCCACTTGTTACAGTATACAGTTGTTATATCTGACTGTTATCTGACTTTGCTTGGCAGGTAAATTTCAATTTTTGGAAATGGTGGAAATGGTTAAGCACCCAAAATGCTGGACAAACTTACATTAAAACCAAACTGTTTAAAGAAACTTAAATTGAGGTTTATAAACTTGTGCACATACCTGTATTTCATATTTTCTGGATATTTTCTTTCTTAGCCATATACTTATGTTTTCCTCATTTTTTTAACAGAAGATATTTTTATCTAGGATGAGTACATTTTAAATGACGCTCATAGAGTCAGATTCTGGTGAAAAATATCTGTTATTAAAACTCTAGTCAAGGAAACAACTTGCATAATGTCTTTAGCTGGTTCATACAGTAACTAACATAGCAAGGAAATGGCACTAAATACAAAGCTTACTGTTCACCTCTGAGATGAAAGTAAATCCTCTAAATGTATTCAAATGACCTTAAATATTGTCAGTGCACAGTGTTGCACACTTAGATAGCTGATTTCATGCAAATTGAATGTAAATACTACAGATGTAATTTACATCACCATAATAACATATTGGCAGCACCATTGAGTTTATAATATTTTCTCTGTTTTAGCAGGTGTTTTCTGAGTACTCCTTGCAATTGTTAATTTCCAAAAATGAAAAAGCTAAAAGTGCCAAAATATCTTTTTCATGTAATACTCTGATTATTTAATTTATCAAATTCAATTCTATTATTTAAAAATAGATACAAAATTTAGAAATTTAAATGAAAAGAACAAATCTTAAAAGTCTAAATTAAAAGAGACACAGAAAATTCATGAAAAAAACAAAAGCACTGAAAAATAATCAATTAACCATAATTGATAATAATTAATTAACAAAATAACAGCTAAACAAAGATCTAAGAAAAAGTAAAAAAATTCTGAATCCAGAAATACCTGTATAAAACCACAAAAGGAAAACCAAAGACAATCTAATTGGACTAAAGACTTCAAGCCTGACAGAGAAGGGAAACACGAATGGGAGACAAAGAGCACAATAGCAAGACACAACCAATGCCACAGCAAAGCGGTTGTGGCAGGAGTTGTCTTAGGACTCTCATGTAACTGCTGACTGAACCAAGTCAGCACCAGAGAGTTCTATTTAACTGAGAATAGGCTAAAAGAGTGAGGACCAATAGCCAGTACAAGACAAAATGTAACCCAAGAACAGGTAATAAAAAAGAAAGCGAGACTAAATAACAAAAATTGGAAATAACAAAAAATCAGACTAAAATCCTAACACATCCTTTTTCCTCCCACATGCAGAATGTTTGTGGATTCAACAGTTTAGTAATTTTAAATTGTTGTAGATCAGAGTCCCTTCCATGGTTAGTGCCAAGACTGCAGAGGTAAAATATAGAAATTCGATTTAATTTTATTGTCATGTATACACAATACAGTGAGATTCTTAAATGCATATCTTCCACACAGTTGTGACAGTAGTATAATGCATAGAAAAGAGTATGCAGTGTACTGCCATACATTAAACACTGCATTAGACTACATGCATGTGTAAATAAGAAACACTCAGGAAGTGTTTATTATGAGTTGCTGTTGGTTAGCTTTATGACTTGCCGAATAAGCATGTCTTAAAAAGAATGAATGAATGACTGAATGAATTAGTTATGTGCTATGGAAATATAGAAAATGCACTTGTCTGTTATTTCTGATGAATGTAAGGAAAGTATTAGGAGGTTGTGCATTTTTGTATATCTTAATCAGATTAATAATGGACAACACCCAAATGTACATTAAACCACAGCAAGACTAACTGTTGGTTTATTAAGTTACTGTATGTTTCTGTGTTTATCATTTCAGGATGACAAAGACCCGAAGACAATCTCCTATTGTATTATTTGGTCTTATTTTAATATGGTACTAGTGCGGTAACCTCAAGTACATTACAGCCCCATGTATTGACTTAACTTCTGTAACCTGAAATATTAATTTATATACTTATGATTCTTAATGATTTGCTCCAATTACACAAACCCATTCTTGTTTACTCTCATATGTGGCTCTATTCAGTTCTAATGCTAGCTGTGTGTTACATATTCACATATATATGTTTGTGTTCATATAGAATAGTCTCCTAAATGAACTACTTAAAAATATGTGGCTGAAAGATTTAAAATTGAGTCAATTTAGTGTGCATTTCATTTTTTACTTCATTACTGTTATTGTGTTTATTCAATATAATTGAGAACAGCCAATCTCATTTTAGAAAGACCTATGTATCTCTGTGGTATCATTTCGTTCTCATGCCTATATAGAAAACACATCTATAGGCCTTTGCTTTTCCCTACTGCACCAGGTGGCTCAAATGTGAACCTCATTTCCTCCTTATTATTTGTCAGAATGACTCCTGTGGGTTTTACTTTTTCTCAGCAGTTTCTGTTTGTTTTGTAACTCATGTTTTTTTTTTAATGCTCAATGGCAAATACACATTCTCATTCTGTGGTAATTGAGATAAATTTCCAAGTATTTTAATTATTGTGGCCCAGTTATCATCAGGTAACAGTCTACTCTGCTTTAGCTTCAAATATTGCTTTTATTCTACTGGAGTATAGTGACGGCTTAATAAGGAATCACCTTTGCCTTTCAGAAGATAAGCAAAGGATCAGCTGGCCAACATTAAATAATAATGCAGTCGATGGTCCAGTTTTTAATATGTGACCTTTACCAGGGGGCATTAAAGGGCTAACTGCAAACAAAGGGAATGAGACATTTCATAAATAAGTGAAGAAGGAGCTTTATTTTGACATTCTGTTTATTAAGAATCAATGCATTTGCGTGGTCTTCAAATGTATAATTTTAATTAATGGTTCTAGTGACTTTTATTTAAAACAAAAAAGAAGAGCTTTCTCAATCTACATGATCAGTTCGAGAAGATGTTAAAGACACATTGTTGTATCTGATAAGAGAATAAAAAAATCATCCTCATGCTGGCATAGGATAAAATAAAAAAGTAATGGTACATATAAATACTTTGGAAAGCAAAGGGCAGTAAAATATTTGCAGTAAAAATATACATGCAATCCTGGAATAAAATATGAAAGTACATGAATAGTGAAATGAACACAGTGTTTTTATGTGAATTGCAAATCAGTTGCCGGTATGACATATTTTAAAGGAACAAACCCATATATTTAAAATTCTACAGATCTTTTCCTTGTTGTAGTGTGAGCTACGTCTAAAGTATAAAAGTAAATGTAAGCAGGTGCTTATATATAAGGCTATGAAGCTGTTTTTGGAACCTTATTCCTTGTTCAATATAACAATGACTACAAAGAGGTAGTTTAAATAATTACTTTGAATAATAGTGTATTTATGAGGGGAAACATGAACAAATAGTGAATCCCAGTCTTTGAAGTTGAATTTATTCACATCAATGAGCTGTAAAACTGTAGGTGAATGATCTTTCATAGCTAGGGCTAGACAGATACTGTCAGGATAACTTAAAATGAATGTATTTAGATTAACAAGTTAAAGTTGGATACTGGACCATGATGAAGTGAAAACATAAAGGTAAAAATTAGTACTTGTGCTAGTGATCATGTGACTGCTTTGTCAAAAGGAAACAATTAGCAGAAACGATCACATGTAAAATTAATGGAAATTGCGTTGGTCAAGGGCTAGATAAAAGAGATGATGGTTTAGACTAGTTTTACCCAAAGGTTAGAATTTACCGGAACTGCAGGAGGTATTTGAGAGCATCTGGAACAATAACCTAGAACTAAGTGAATGTTACTGTGTGATTGCTTCCGGGAGCCTCCTGAAACCAGAACCACCTATAATGTATCAGAGGAAGAGTGATGACAAATGAGGACACAAACAGTCAACAAGGTTTTAGTGAAATGCTTGTATTTACAAAACCAAAGAAACAGTGTCCGAAAGTACAGTGCAAATCTCTTCAAATAAATAATCCTTAAATGATGTGAAACATGAGGTTAAAATGTTCAAAATGAAACAATAGATAATTTAATAAAATCTTTTTTAAAACCATGAGTCCCAATATCCTCTCTAAAATGTGGCGTCTCCTCAGCTTATCCCATCAGGACCTTGCAGCAAGAGAGGACGCCTGCCAAGATGTGCAGTCATCCTTTAATCCTGGGTTCGGACCCCCACCAATAATCCCTAGGACACCATTCTGAATCCCACTCCCATCTCCCTCAGTTAGTCCCCTGTATTGTTCAACAGGAGTGCCCCTTCTCCAGCCCTGTCCTAAAGTGTAGGCCTGTCGCTTGCTTCTTTGGGGCATACTCCCGACCACCTGCCTTTCTTCACAACACAGACTCTCCCAAAATTTAAATTTACATTTACTTATTTGGCTGATGCCTTTATCCAAGGTGACTTTATAACATTTATGATACAACTGATAACATTTCTTTTGTTTTTCGAATTGGATTACAGACAGGTCAAGTGACTTGCGCCTGGTCACACTGTCAGCAGTGCGATTTGAACATACAACCTCAGGGTTTAACGTCCAAAGCCTTAACCACTACATGTCCCTGCCTCTTTCTTCTCCCTTAACCCAAGTTCCTTTTTTTACTTCTTTTCTACTGTGCAGGCTGTCCGTATAGCCCCATTTGGGTACAAGTGCTGTCCTCCATCTGCTTTGAGGTGTGAATGAGGTGCTTGACTGACCCACTCACATGTGCACGTGAATGCATGATCATCCAAGCACACTAATCAGTCTTGGAGCGGCGTGTGCATACTCACATGTTCATCTGCATTCGCTTGGAACCTACACATTCCAGGACTCCTGGTTATAAAAAATCATACACTTTTGCACATTGTTTCTGCCTGGTAAAAGGCCTAGGTCAGGGGTCCTCAATCACGGTCCTGGAGGGCCGCAGTGGCTGCAGGTTTTTGTTCCAACCCAGTTGCTTAATAAGAAGCTCTTATTGCTCAAGTAACACTTCTGCTTCACTTTAGTTGCCTCGCTCGTTAAGATTATGAACCCTTATTGCTTATTTTAGTCTTGAACAGCTGTATTCTTGGTTTTTAATCACTCCTTATTAGCAATAAGAAGCAAATGACAAATGAGACCAGCATTTCTCCATTTAGCTTTTTACCATTTATTCCTGTGTGTATTTATCATCCTCTATTGGGTTTAATTAAATACTTGGAAGGAAAGTGAAGAGAAAAACGGGAAGGACTGAGAATTACTCCTCCATTTTAGCCTTCAAATCATTTGGATGATATCCTTAGAAAGGGGAAGAAAATCTAGGATATGAGAATTACCTGACATAGCAGAGTTAAAGCACTAACAAGTGGAGAAATTAAATTATTGGCAAGAATTGCTTTCTAAGTAAGCAACTGGGTTAGAACAAAAACCTGCAGCCACTGCGGCTCTCCAGGACTGTGATTGAGGACCCCAGGCCTAGGTCATTCATGACAGTGACTACTAGATTTCTGATAGCTGTACTTACCTTAGACCTGTGAGATGTATGAGCTTAGACTCTTATTAACTAATTTAATTACACTCATAAATGTTTTATTAAATCGGTTCTTTGTAAATACTGGTTTCATTATGGCATTACGTTTTATACTTTACTTTCATTGTATGAGGTTTGTCATATCAAATTCTATGCTTCCGGCATGTTATAGCATTAAAGCTAATTAAGCAAATAATAAGTGTTACTTTGGTCATTTTTTATCATTCCAAATTTTCTGTTACTGTTACTCTGAACTGAATAAGTAGGAACTGCAAAACAGATTGGTAGAACTATATATTTTTGTTTTTTACTATATGAACAATAGAAAAATAAATTCCACTAGCATACAAACAGTACAGTTCAAGTTTGAATATTTCAGTATTAATCCATGTTTTTCTATAATTCTGTCCATCTGTTTTTTTTTTTATTTCTGAACATCCTTTTCCCATTATAAATGCTAAGGGACAATCAAACTGCTTGAGGATTATTGCGAGTAGCAAAAGACCAAGAGATGGTATTGGACTGAGAATAGCCAAAGTAAGGGGGCAAAACCAAGTCAGGAAACCAAAAATCAACCTAGTACAAAGACCTACTTGGAAATAAGCTAACTATACTAAACTGAATGTGTCATTATCCGCCAAGGGATAGTAAATACTGAAACCGTCACATCTTTACGATGTCAAATGTGAAGCCTATAATGCAACAATCGAGGTCACATGAAGCTACCAACATTTGTTGCTTAAATAGCAAATAGAAGGAAGATATATAAGATAAGATACAAAATCTATAATATATATATATATATATATATGATATAAAATCAACTTTCAGAAAAAAGAACAAACAAAAATGCGATCTGAAGGTTTGAAAACTTCAAAATACACAAAAATCGCATAAAAACTTATTATTTTCAAAACAAGATGATAGAGATCCCATGACTCTGAATTGGATGGGGATGGATGTATCATACGTATTTTGTTACAAATAATGAATAAGATTAATTTCATTTTACCAGATGAGATACTCATTGCAGGTGTGACCTGTTGGATAGGGGATCTTACCTGTGCCATAGTTTTCAGTAATATAAGATAATAATTGTAATATGGATGTTTGTTACATTTACATGGTTGTTTTGCCCTCACATACTGTATCTCCATTATAAACTGCTCTCATAAGTGATAGGATGAGTTTTTAACCTTTATCGTCTAACTGTTTATAACAGGAACTATTGTTTTTGCTTGAACACAGCACTACCACTACAAGTTACTATAATTAAAACTGATTGAACAGTCACAAGAAATTAAACAAGGAAAATTTAAAGTCTGAAAACATTCAAAGTGATAAAAGAAAAATGAAACTTGTGTTTCTATTCTTGAGAAAGAGTTACAGACTGTAGATTAGAAAGCAGGTCATAAGTCAGTTCTAAACATTTATGCTATGATACACAATTTCATTCCAGAACTTGTTCCTATGAGTCACCTGCTTTTTTGTCTGCTGTGCACAGTTGCATCCAGGAAGTATTTAAATTTGCGCATTATTCTTGTTTTACAACTGATAGGTAAGTATAGTTCAATGTCAACCAGCACAAGAACAGGTTAAAGGATTTCTTTAAAGTTTTTGTTATAAACTACTTAATCATACTGTATAAACATAAAATTACTCTTCATGCTTTTTCTCCTCTTAGTTTTTAATTCTGAAAAGTGTATTTAGGGTAAAGGAAATATGGGTATTGCTTGGTTTTTACAAATAAAATTCAATAATAACACAAGAAACAGAGAAGTACAAAAATAATTTTAGTTAAAGATTTTAATAAAGGGATTTATTAGTGTGAACCCAATTAATAACTAAAAAATAATAACCTACAAAACGAAAAATTAGTTGAATGTTAATTACTGTACATCCCTACATACATCTACTGAGGCGTTGTAAGCCAATTTTAGGGTTGCAGGGGGACAAAAAGCCCACTTAATTAAGTTCTACTTTGTTGAAGGGCACATTCAAGGCTACTTCACATTCATTAATTAATACAAGATAAGTTTGGAATGGCCAATGAACTGTTGTTTTTTTTTTGTCGTCATTTTATGCAGCCCAAAAAACTAACTATTAGGAGAAAAATCTGTGCACACTGAAAGAGAGTGTACAAACTTCATACAGATATTGGTTAGGCTGTCAAATGGTGCTGTGAGACTACAACAGAAACCTCTACATCCCTGTGAAAAAATAACACAAAAGTTAGAACTGCAAGGTTTCATCTGTGGAGCCTTAATCAGGTTGTATCACATAAAGTGATGGAAGCAGCATTTTGAATAGATTGCAATTTAGTTGTATTTCATTTTTATTATTATTTTTTGTATTCAGCCTTCTTACTACTGCATACGTGCTGTTTTTGTTATAATCAATCATGATTTAAACTAAGCAGTGATCTAAAATTATTAATTTAGTAGGATCTATAACGATTGTTTTATGCATTGATGGCTCTGATAAAATGAAAGCAACCGCTAACTTGTTGTAACTCCCTCAGCTTCCTATTTTGTTTTATGAAATGTCAGCAGGTTTGGAAGTTTTATTAGCTTCGTTTCTAATCAATTTAGGCCCCTCACCATAAAAATGGGAATGTATTCCCAGTGCAGTGGCCACAGCCAACTACCAAAAGGGGAGAATATTACAAATTAATCAGATTTAGAGATTTCTGCATAACCGCTCAGTGCGGGGATTCTTTAATTGTATTGTACAACGTTGTTATGATTGACATCCGGCTGCACCGATAGCTGTCTATTGAGTGCAATGCAGTAGTCAATTTCATTTGGATTTTTAATATGAGAAATATATTTTTTATTTGCCTATTTACATTATTTATAGACTTGTAACCCTCTGAGGATTATTCAGAATTGCCTTTTAAATGAGTGGAACTTTAAAACTCATAAACATGTCCTGACAGCCAGTCCTCCTAAAAGGGTCCTTTAACTCGTTGTTATTTTCATCGTCAGAAAAGTATGGAAGGTGGCAAAAGCTATTCATTAGTTGCATGCTTCATCTGCTTGTTATCTGAGAATAAATTTGTGAATTTCAAGTGGGAAAATTATAAAGTGTTTTTTTTTTTATTTTAGACCAATCACAATTCTATCTTGTAGTGTAATAATAACAAAGGGCTGTCCTTAGTCACAATGATTCTGCTCAAAACTTTGATTATTTTCAGAGAACTAGCAACATGCCTTATTTAGATTAAGGTTTTGGCAGTTAAAGTTTATAAATTGGAAATAAAATATTTACTTCTGTTCTTTATTTTTATTACTATTTTATATAGAACAGGTTAGTGCTGTGCTAAAAACTACTGCCTTACTGATTCAGGATTGTTCATTTCTTTTCCTTTCTACTTCCTGTCTTATGGCATTTGTATGCTCTTTTTCCCACTGCCTGGGTAGCTCAGCTCTTAAACATCCAAAAAAGGTGTAGGTTAGGTTTAATGGTGACTCTAATTTGGCTCACTGTGGACATATGGCTGAATGCCCCTGCTGTGAACTGGTGTCCTACCTGAGGCTGGTTCCTGTTGCTGGCAGGATATGCTTGAGCTCTCCAGCACTGTGAATTAGAGTTAAAGTGAAAGGCCATTCATCCTAAAAACAATCATACCCCTAATTTCTCTAAAGTAAGATCAAGTTGAGTTTTGAGGGTCCCTAAAAGTTCTACTCTCTACTGCATTACTTGGTAATTTATTCTGTGTGTCTATGGTTCTCTGTGTGAAGAAAACCTTTCTAAAGTCTGGAGTAAAATTTACCCTTAACAAGTTTCCAACTTTATTATTGTTGAACTCAATTTAAAGTAACAGCCTGGATCCACTATACTAATGTAACAACCATGCTCACGCTCAGATGGCATCAAGTTACACACTCTGGCTGAGCTGGAGCGAAATTCAGACCTATTCATTCCATACCTGCCCTCCACTCAAGCTCCAGGTTGAAGCAGAGAACATATATAATTCACAAAACAGCAAAAAACATTAATAAACACAAAACGTCCAATGAAATCGCAGAAAATGCTGAGATTGAGAAATGGATGAAAGCCGGCCAAGTCCCAAATAATTAAATGACAGAAAACCACAATACAGACAGTGCTGTTTCGAAGTATGAACCCAATTTGTTTCACTGATGATTCCAGAAATGAGTCCAACAGCCTTGGGATGTGGCTGATAAAAAGTCCTAAGTCCGTTACTTCCGCGTGTAACAGGATCAACAGTGATGTTCTGTGGATGCCTTTAATGCAGTAATAGCAGTGCTTGATATGATGAATCACGGTTTTTCTTGTTCTTTGAGGTTTCTTTCTTGTTGACAAACAATAGTTTAGTGCAGTTCCACCACCATCTGGTATGGAGTGTCGATCAGAATGTTCTCAGTACTATATCTCACTCAACTTAGTGCCCTTCAAAGATTGCAATAAAAATTGATAGCATGCATCTCCTCATTTCTTCTGCAAGATACTGCATCTTTCAAGATAAGATTCACTTTCAGTTCCTTGATGTTTTCAACTAAATTTTTTCCTGTCCTTGTCATATCTCTGATTGTAATATCATGTTCTACTGTTTCTACTTTTCCAAAGTATTCACATAAGTCGGTATGATGTTTCCTTATCCTATACTGTAAAGTGAACTGTTTAAACTAGTGTGTTCACATCTAAGTCTTGTTATCGGTCATTCATCATTTTTTTTCTCCCTGTACATCTCATTTCTCCCATTTTCCTCTGAAATCTGCTGGATCACAGTTGTCCAATGCTTTGTTTTTGTCTTTTTTATTTTGGAAATGTGAGGTCCTAACTTACACTGTACACAACCCAGAAGTAACAGAGAACCCCTCCTCCTCAAGAGTCAAGAGCTGTGCTTAGTCATGTCCATGCAAAGGCAGTAAGACAACTCTTCTTCAGGTGTATATATATATATATTGTAGCGACCCGTGGGTGAGTCTTAAAGTTTTTAGAGCCGAACTCTGCCGTGCACCTCTCCCAAGCTGTAGGCTAGCGGACTGCCAGCGTTATGCACGCAGCTGCACCCAGCTCTTTAGGTAGCGAGCACTCGTGTCCCATACACTGCACGACTCCGAGTGTCTCGGTAATAATTGCTTCGATAGAAATCTTAGCAATACACAGGTCTGTCCTGTTGTATCTCTTTATTAGAGCAGATAGTCAGCAAAAACAAAGCTTAACTCATTTGCTTAGCCATTGCCAAGGTCATTAATGAAGCCCTCTTTCTTATTGATGGTAACTATTTACATTTAAATAACCCCCGGACGGCAATAACCCAACCCACCCCACCAGTTGAGCACAAACACATACAATAATTACAACAGGAAACACACTTAGATTACTTTGTTAATTTAACGCAACAATAAGCTCTTACATAAATTACCCACAATGCTATTTACATAAATTACCCATAATGCAACACGCCGCCAGCGCTGGCTGCCGGGTCACTACAATATTATACAAGAAAAAAGGTCAAACAAACACAACACTTATATATACTAAAACAAACACGATGGACATTTTATGTAGCCCTTCATAATTCCCCCTCTGTCTATGTAACAAGCTTTGAGTAAGTTGCAAAAGTGCTATATAAATGTAATCATTATTATTATTAAAATCTTCAATCAAGTAACCTCTTATTTGATCTCCATTTGTTAGGATAAAAAAGTTCAACTTCTTTAATTATTCCTCATAGCTCATACCTATTACTCTCAGAATCATTCTTTCTCTTCTCTGGGTTCTTCTAGTTCTGTTATGTCTTTTGTGTAGCTCAGAGCCCAAAATTACACACGGCACCCCAGGTGGGGCCTCATCACTGAGTCATAAAACTGAAGCATAACCTCCTTTGACTTGCACTCTGTACATATTGCTATATAACCTAACTTTCTTTTAGCCTTCTTAATGGCTTCTATACAATATCTAAATGTTGATAATACATACAACAACATAAAAACACTTTCTCAGTGGGTTTACATGAACACATATAACTTGATTAGGGTGGAAAAACTTGTTAAACCAGAAGTCTGGTTTCTTGAAAATTTGCTTTGGCATGGACAAGTAATCTTAAAATTAAAATGTGCAAAAAACAGTTACATTTCATCAATGGCCACTGTGAATCTGAAAATAAGCACAATACCTGTAGTAGTTTTCTGGTGCTTTATGAATATGTTTAGTCAAATTGATGCTTTACAGTATTTATGGGTTTATTACCAGAATGCATTCAGCACCCTGTTATTGCTTGGACGTGCAATTAAGCCCTGCAGAAGACCCACCTGGTACACAAGCTTCTTGCCTTACACCCAGTACTGTTTAAAATTATAATAACTCAGGACAGGTATTTTTACTTCACTAATTATTGCGTTAAGTTACTCATTACTTTAAAAAGCATAC
Organism: Polypterus senegalus; assembly: GCF_016835505.1. NCBI lineage: Eukaryota > Metazoa > Chordata > Cladistia > Polypteriformes > Polypteridae > Polypterus > Polypterus senegalus. Next base: position 140,861,940 of record NC_053158.1, on the reverse strand, counting down.
TTGTTCATAAAATGCAAAAGCATTATCTTTAGGTTGGTCCAGATCTAATTATGCAATTTTCATTACGCTATAACTTATTAAGTTTATTACACAGAAAATCATCCAAAAAATCCCGGACCATCGAGAAGTATGCGAACTGATGACATGAAGAATCGTCTTTGCGCCGAACTGGAATCGTCCCCGCATAAATCAAAATCATCCAGACAATCTGGATCTGCATAATTAGATCTGGACCACCCTGTATATAGAGTTCTATAAGATTTTTAATCCCAGACAGTTTCCAAAGATTAAATACTGTGTAGGTTTAAGAGGGCTGAAAAAGGTGATTATCATGTAGAGGTGCAACAGGATACAAGCTTCTCTGCACTGAAGTGCATCCTGCATTGTTCCATATTCTAAGTGATTGATGGACCATTGGATTATTGGTATATTGACAATAATTTATATTTACTGGGACACAAAGCAGTATAATGAAGTACATTACATTTTATTTCTATTGCAGACCAGGTTTATGTATATTCATCAATTTGTGTCAATGTCAAGGGGCCTCATGTATAAACAGTGCATACGCACAAAAATGTTGAGTATGCCCATTTCCATGCTCACATCGAGATGTATAAAAACTAAATTTGCCGTAAAGCCAATTCACATTTTCACGCTAGCTCAATTCCTTGTGTATGCAAGTTCTCCACTTGGTTTTGCAAACTGGCGACACACAACGTCAAAGCAGTACTACTGTTCCTGTGTGGTTTCCCTTTAGTTTTTAGATTCACATCCCTGAATACACATCCCTGCTTTATCGAATACATTGAAAATAACCGCATATCATTTATTAGTTTAAGGTATCTCATTGTAATCAATCCATAACCATACAATGGTGCAGCGAATGGCCAAACTATTCTAAATACCATCACTGCTTTAGTGTTGTTATTCCCAGTACACCAATGAGTATTTAATCCACTGTATCTGAATGTGGAGTCACAGCTGTACAACAGCTGATCGGATTATCGGTGTACAGCATCTTGCACACGCTGTCTTAGCCATGTGCGCAATCTATTTGAACTGTTCCCAAACGCTTCAGCAACTTTCCTGTAGGGACCTTTCAGAAACAGTTTCATCCCAAGTGCTCTAAACGCACTCAATCATCCCATCAATTGCTCCTGGTAGAACTGTTTGTAATAAGTACAATCACCTCACTGTAAACTTACACTACAGTTATAATATTGCACAACCTGAGACACTTTATAAAGCGTGTATTTACATATAATGACGACTGGCTTCTAAGTCGATATAGATTTCCAAGAGCTATCTTCTTGGAGCTCTTGGTATTATTTTTAAGATGAAATGCAGTAAAGCATGTTCATTACATTATACAGATAAATTTTAAACGTCATTAAAATAATGTATATTGTTAACAATTAAACATGTGAGGACACAGTGGCGCAGCGCTAGCGACGAGTATGTTTTCTGGGATTGGCGCGACCTGGATGGATAGATGGATGGAATAATTAAACATGTACTACAAAGACATTTCAATGTTTCATAAAAGTTTTGAAGAATTGGTGTTCTAAGCTTACAGATGGCTTGGCATCTATTACAGAGTTGATCTTGTGGTGATTGAGTACTTGGAGAAAGAAAAGGAAGGACAGGAAAAGGAGGTTAGTACGTGACAGTATTGAGACAGTATTGCTGCAGTATATTGTTTCATTGAAGGTCGCACACGGCGCAGCAAGCATCTTCGGGGAGGCAGGAACAATCTTTAGACAGGGCACCAGCTCATCACTAATACTGCGCCACCATGTTCCCTTCTTTAATACATGCTTTAATTCCTGTCATCATGAAAATGATATCAAGTATACATCTTAATATTTAAATTGCTCAGAGAGCTGTAATATTATGAATTTAATGTAATATCACTGCTTAAACCAACAAATAGTACTTTTTTCTTTGCCTCCACCTGGTATTTGCTGGAATTCTTCTTTTCCCCTCGTGTTTTTGCCATTGCCTTTTCACAGAACGCTGAGCTTAAGGGCTATTTATATTGATTTGCATATTTAAAGGAGCGTAATTCTGGGAGGAGTTGGGGAGTGGCAGCAGGCGTGTGCTAGTGCGTTTCTTTTCATGCTGACTGGGATTTATAGAGTGGAAGAATGTGGAAGTTGGCGTATGCATGAGGCCCCAGGTCTTTATAGGTTGTATATTTGCCGGCCAGTAATAAAATTAATTAAAAGTTAGGTAGTGCCATGCCGCTTTCTGCTTTAGGTCGTTGTAGAGTTGCCCTTCAGATGCGTGGATGTTTTGAATTCCAAATAAATGAGGTTATAATTGAATCAAATTTCTTTTTGTTTGTTAATGTATATGGGGATGCTCTGAGATAGAAACAGAAGCTTGGCAAGGATGTTCTTCTTGACAGTATTGATTCTCCTTGCAAATGTGAGATAGAGGGTAGACCATCTATTCACATTTAGTTTAATTTTTTTTCCATATTGATAGCAGAATTGTGTTGAAAAAAGTCTTTGTATTTACTTGTGATGTTTAACCTTAGATATTTTAAACAGTTCTGGTAAAATAAATGGATAGGTGTCCAGTCTAGTATTCTGTGGTAGAGAGTACACTGGAAAAAAGCACACTTTTCTTCAAGTTAATTTTGATGAACGATATCTTTAGAAATTCTTCTAGTGCATTAAGAACTACTGGTAGAGATGTTTGTGGTTCTTATATATACCATACTATATCATCTGCTTATAGTGATATTTTCTGTATAAGTGTTTCTCTATTGTATTTCTAAAGTGAATGGTGAATGGCTCAATAACAATTGCAGAAAAAAATAGTGATAAAGGCCATCTTTGTTGAGTACCATGTTTGGTTGTTAATACCACATTGATAATACAGAAAGAGTCTTCTGGACTGGTATAAAGCAGCTTTATTCATGCATGTACTGTATGTTTAAGCCAAACCCAAAGTTGTGGAATGTGGTGAATAGGTAGTCCCTTTCAACTCTGTCAAAAGTTTTCTCTGTGTCCAAAGATAGTAAGATCTCTGGTGTGTTAGATATTATAGGTGAATTTATTGCATTGAACAGACACTGAAGGTTTAAAAAATTGTTTTCGTCTTTTGATATTACATAAGGAAGTTCTTTATCAGTCCTTCTGGCTAGAACTTTGGAGAGTATTGTAAGATTGTTTTTCAGAAGAGAAATTGATCTGTATGATGCACATTGTAATAAGTCCTTATTTTCTTTGGAAAGACAGTAATTAATGCTTTGCAAAAATTTTGAGCAAGAATTTTGTTGTCTCCAGGTTCTATATATGTTGCTAATAATAGTGAAGCTAACTTAATTAAAATTTTTTTTTATAAAATTCCACTGGGTAGCCATAAGGGCCTTCTGTTTTTCATTTTGCAGTAAGTTTATATCATCCAGTATTTCTCAAAATGTTAGTGGTTTGTCCAGTTCCTCTGCACAAAGAATATCTAGCTGTGGTGTTTGTAGTGCTTCAAAACACTCCTTAGATTTTGACTTGTCTTCTTGACACTGAGTGGAATATAAGGACTTAAAGTACTGCCTAAATGAGTGGGTTGTATTTTTATGGTCAATACTTTTATTTCCATCTGTGTTTCTGTTATTGCGTTGTGAACTTCCTGCTTGTGAATTTGTTCAGCTTATTAGCCTTTCCTCTGTGTTCCTAGTAATGATGCCACAATTTAAAGATGAATTGTACTGTTTCCTTTGTTATCAAGAGGTTATATTCTGATTGTAGAACCAGTCCTTTCCTATAAAGTGCCTCATATGGAGATCTGGTGTATTCTTGATATATTCTGGATGTAGTTGGTGCCTGATCTCCCACAGCTAATGTGTGAAGGCGTTTTGTTTGATAATGTGTACACATGTTTCTCAGTCAAGGTTATCAAATATCAATTATGGTCAATGTCCTCACTGACTCCTGATAGTCTTGAAAACGTTTGCAAGAGTATCATTTAACTGTGATTAATATTGCTTTTTCAGATGGTGAAATCCAGATTCTGCATACTGGAGGCAAATCCATTGTAGCGTTTCCAGAATGAGAACACTCACCCTTTAGCTTACTAAAGAATTTTAGGTGGTAGGGGAGAAATGATTGGTTCCAGAAGATTGTGACTCATATTTGTGAGCTACAGTGGAAAAATCATCTTCCATGCCAAAGAAAAAGAGGGCAGTGTCACTTTGCACTTTGTTATGCATCCTCTACAACAAAACTCTTATTCTATGAATGTTCTTCCTTCACTGCTAGACATGTCTAGAGACCTCACCATCCAATACACATATTTTCAGTGATGTTCAAAGATCTTTAAATTATTTTCTGCCAGGGTAAACAAAACATCTCTTGCCCATTTTCTTTTTAATATGGGGATGATTCTTGCTATTCACATCTGATCATCTTTCAAGATCATTCTTAAAGTTCATGTTTTATTTTGTTCTTTCATCAGACAAGAGAAGGTGTAGCTGGCCTGAGCTTACATATGGCCCTAAGCCATGCAAAACCTGTGGTGGATTTCTAGCAACCTTATGACTCACATATTGATGCTTCTGCATCCTCCATTCAAAGTTGTTATTGGTAGCTCTTGCACTGTCACCAACCATAGGAGATCTGACAGTAACTTAATCTTCTGAAAGCATGCTTTGAATTTTCCTAGCCAGTCAACTTTCCTTAAACGTTTATGCATTATTTTTAATACTGCTGGAGTTTATTTTGTGTAGCAACTGTGGCATGTGCCTAAATGCATATTGAGACTTTTTATTTGTTTTCTTACTGCAATTATTACAAGATTTATTCTTCTTATGGATAAGTTGGAAGATACTACACAGCTTATTACATTTTATTTTTCCTAACACTTGCCCTCAAGTTGCAATTGGTACTGACATGAACCAAAGCTTGTATTGTATTGCATTGATTGTATTGATTCTTTTAGATTGTTAAAAATGGTATTCCTTCAAAGTTAGTCCATAAGCATTATCCATTTCCATCTAAACTGTTGTCAGATTTCCTTTGTGGAACTTTGCCTCATTGGTTATCTGATTAACAATTCCAGTTTGGTAAAGACACCCAGAAAAGGCTGGGATCTTCAGTTATTGTGGGGATGTATCAATATACTTGTTATTTAAACCTTGTGTTGTCACAAGGTCAACTCAAAGAAAATCTTTACCATCACATTAACAAGTGAGATCATTCAAAATGATTTAATAGTAGAGAATATCTTCTTCTTCTTCTTAGGAGCAAATCTTTACAATGCTCTTTTGTAGATTTAATGGTGTGCTTCTTTCATATTTTCCAAAGATGTAGAAACAGTTTCTTATAATTCTTGTATATCTTGTAAGTATTGTACCTGAAACTTAGAGCGGATCATGATTGTGTATTCTTCATCACATTCTGGTCATCTTTCTTGCTGCACTGATCCAAGGGTCCTTTTTAAGAGCAATTCCCCTCACCTGTCTCTCTCTCAATTTTCCGATGTATCTCTTTGAAGTAGTCCTCCACTCTATTGAGTGCTCACTGGTTGCTTAGAATTGGCTAGCCGAAGTCTTTAATGAGTCATACTGTCTAATTTTCTTATTTTTCTGTGTTTTTTGTCTTTTGCCAGTCTTAAAAGTGATCCACCTCAGTCACAGTTTTTCTATTCCTTTCTGATGCTCTGATTTGGTCATTTTTGAGTGGAATGTTCAATATTTTGATTTTTTTCTTCAACCTGGATCTTTCCCTTATATATTAGTTTGCATATTAAGCTGCTATTTCAGTGTTTCTGTTGCTACCACCAGTTGCAAGAGTGGGGTATGTATAAAGGTTTAATACAGTTTATATAAATTTCATTCTGCATTCCAATTGATTTATAGTATATTTACTGTATATTGGGCAGCATGGTGCTGCTGCCTCTTAGTTAGAAGACCTGGGTTTGTTTCCCGGGTCCTCCCTGTGTGGAGTTTGTTTGTTCTCCCCATGTCTGCATGGGTTGCCTCCGGGTGCTTCGGTTTCCTCCCACAGTCCAAAGACATGCAGGTTAGGTGCATTGGCAATCCTAAATTGTCCCTAGTGTGTGCTTGGTGTGTGGGTGTGTGTGTCCTGCAATGGGCTGACGCTCTGCCCGGGGTTTGTTCCTGCCTTGTGCCCTGTATTGGCAGGGATTGCCTCCAGCAGACCCCCGTGACCCTGTAGTTAGGATATAACGAGTTGGAAAATGACTGACTGACTACTTTATATTTATATACTGTATACACATTATTGATACGCAATTTTTTTACAGGGTGTCCTCTTTCTTCATACTATCTCACATATTTAACAGATCATTTGTGACAGTGTCTCACTGTACAGTTTCTTCCCCATGCCAGCATTTGAGCGCTATAAGACACCCAAAGCTCAGAAAGCAACCAGGGAGACCCAGGTAAACAAAGAATGATGCATTTATTGATTAAAAAGGCCGCTGAGGCATAGGTAATGGGTAAATATTGGTAAAACTTTATCTGATGACTACATATTTATCATAAGAAGGTAATATTCTATTTAAGACAATTTGAAGCAGTCACATATATCCAGTGCTGAGTATGTGCTAGGCTATATGCACTGCTTCCCACTTTGCTTAAGTCCTGCTCCAAATAGCTATTAATGAATCTCTACAAAAAGTACTTAATGGTCAATGAAAACCATGATGCTGCTGTTCAATACACTTCCTCCAATTAAGTTACAACCTGCAATAAAACCTCCAGCCACAAGAAACAAGCTTTTTCATGATATTTCCCTCTACTTACTGTTTACCGATTTTCTTGAGGAATAAGTAGAACTCATCAGGTTTGTTACCGGGTTGGTCTACTGTTGCACCTTAAGATTAACACACACATACATAGATATAAGCATACACACAGACCCTAACCATAAAAGTACTGTATGAAAGATGTATTCACATGCACGTTATTCCCTAGCGCTTTAACCCACACAAATACCATAAGAATAATACCTGCACAGTCTGCTTTCCCTAGTACTTCATGAGACTCATTTATCATAGGCATGAACAACGTACAATGTTTTAGACATATCTCAAACCAAAATATTGCTTTTGGTCTCCAAGAATATATTTGAACATACAAAGGCTCAACATTTGGCTTGGCTACAGGACATTTATCAACCAATGAATGTCTTACTTTAATGCACTGTTCTTTATTGGACAGAGGTCTTTGTCCTCAGCTCGATAAAGCTTGCAGCTTGAATCATAGGGCACTTCCTCATTGTTCCAGGTGCTCTAAAAATTTACTCTGTTTACTTCAATCACTCTAGATATGAAGACAAAGTATAGAAAGTTAAAAGCTGTGGTATTTGTTAAAGAACCATAACACCAGTAGAGAAAAGCATAAAAGAAAATACGGATAGCAAAGTCTGGATATATATATATATACACACATACAGAGTCTTTAGAAAAGCCTTATGAAAAGTTAGAGATGTCAACGATGAATGTCCCAGGGTGGTGTTGATTTAGCAATCGATATTTATGGAATGCTTTAGCTGACGATCAGATGAAAGCAGTCGCACGTTGCTGGTGCCCTCTCTTGACGTTGCTCTGTCTTTCCCTGTTAACGTCACTCTGATCCTCTTCTTATGTCACTCTGTCCTCTTCTGATGTTGCTGTATTCTCTTTTGATGTTGCTCTCTTCAAATAGTTTAGTCCGTTATATTTATTTTAAAATTCCAAAGGAGTTTCACAACATGCGATTGTTACATACACTTGATTGGCTGGCTGTCAATATAGTGGATGAATTTGCTCAAACTCTTTAATCAGTTTGACTATATCCGTTTCCCAAACAATAAAGTTTTTGATGTTTTACTGTAAGAGCCTTTCTGTCCCAATGGCAATTTCCAGTCCCATGGCATCTCCTTCTGTTTGCAGGTTGTAAAGTAATCGGATACAGCTTGAAGCATCGGCATGTCTTTCTTTCCCAGGCTGTAAACCAATTGCCCATCTTTTCACAGGTAATGAAATAATCATTACAGCTTGAGTCGTCCTGGATTTTTGCTCCATTTAAACAGATGCTACTGTGATCGATACTGGTACAATTCAGGAAAACAGGATGTTTTGATTTTAAAACTGCGCATGCAAGGGTCCTGTATTTAAATTAATCTTGTTTGACTTGAGCAAAATATAATAGAAATATAGACACAAAATAGCAGATTTGGCTCACCAGAACATTTCATTTTTTCAGAAAAAAAACTCTAGTTAAGATGGATATACAAACAAAATCTGAAGGGGTTGCAAGGCCAAAAGACCACTCAGTTCCTTCTGGGCAGTTAACCTAACATAAATGTTCTTAAGTCATTCCTCATTGTTTCCAGACTTAGTCTGAGAGGATTTGATGAAGTTGGTCTTGTAAAATAATGGTTTTTTAGCAGTTTTTAAAAATGTTCCATAGTATTAGCCTGGCATATATTAATTGGTAGAGTATTCTTGTACATAGGTTGCATAACAGCAAAAGGCCATTTCACCTTTTCTTTTAAGCAGACCAGCATTTGAAAATCTAAGGTTAAGACTGGAAGTATAGGGGGTTAGGTATTCCAAAATATTTTTAGAATAAAAATTAACTCCAATGTTTATGATGTATTGTGGCATATTATCTTTTTTTAGGTTACAATTTATATTTGATGGGAAAGATAGAGACTCTTAGTCCAGTTTACAATGCATCCTATTATTTCTCAGGGGAGAAACTGCCTGGCTGAAAGTTATTTTGCTGTTTGTCACATTCTATTGCTGAGTGTCCACAGCAGGTTCTTACCACTCTCTAAATGCTGACTTTAAAACCCTGTGACACTGTACTGGAATGAGTGGGTCCAGAAGATGAGTAGATATTGGTATATATATTGCAAACTGTGTTGGACATTATTTTAATTGATTGTTATTATCATATATTTGGTATCACCATGAATTGTACATAATGGAGCCTGAATATTTTTAAATAAGCCAATATGCAGGATCAAGATGGAGTACCATTGTTGATATACTTGTATTTACAAATGAAGCACAAGTGGGTTAAGTCACTTGATCAGAGTTACGTACAGAGTCAGAGGTAGGAACTGAACTGCTTTAAAGTCCACCACTTTAGCAATATACTGTAAAGTATAATATATACTTTAGCAATGCCATATAATAGCAAATTATTGATAAATGTGTATAGTGCTATAAATCTATCTGCATAATTCTCCTTAGGTCAGTATAATTTATTTCTGTGAATTTGATATCCAAAGTAGGGTACACACATTGTCAGAAGAAGTTTTATCATTAAAATACCTTGCTTAGGTTCCTCCTAGCAGTATCTACTACACATTTAGTGTTAAACCTAAAGGTGTGTGTACGGACCCTCATCACTGTGGCTCTAGAAGAAAAGAAAACATCTAGGTAATGCACTTCTTTCACATTCTTCTACAATAACAGCATTATTAAATAATATGCTTAATTGTTAATTTGGTTTACCCACATGAAAATCCACCTTTATACAATTCAGTAGACAACTTTATATACTGTGTAAGCCATTCACAATTAAGGTAATCAAAATACATATCTCTTATTTAATTTACTGAAGTATTTAAATAGATTGTACTGAAACAGCTTTAAATAAATAAATGCACCTTTTAGGCAATATTGCAATAAATTACATTTACGATTCACAGCCCTTTACCAGTGTGTTCAGTGTAATGTGAATTTAATGTGTTGAGGTCTATGCTCTGAATCAGATAGAAAAATACTACTTAGAAAAGATGTGATTTTTTAATGCAAGATGGTTTGTTTGCATATGTGCAATCTGCCAGCAGAATCCCCTGAGGCTGTGTGTTGTCGTATTTTGTAATCGGCGTGCTCATTACTGTTTCAATATTTAAGATCTATGCTGTCATCCTTCACAGCATTGTGGGTTTAACAAATTTGAATAATTGTTGCTCATTATACCAGCTAGCGTTACTACTGCCTGGTATACTGAGCACTCATGTATGTAAATTGATGTTTAATGTGCCCTACATTTGTTCGGGTGATATTATTCAGCTTCAGTTTCAGCGCTGTCACTTTGCTATATATCTCCCTCAATGAGCCGGACAGGCTGAATGAAGTGGTAATTTATGCGGCTGATGAGTGATTTGAGAGCTTGGGTTATTGATAAAGCACTTAAGCATATCATTTCCAACTTGATGTTATGTGACATCACAGAGTGGTAATGTGCTGCTTCCCCAGGCAGGGGATTATTAAACTCAAGCTTTTCTTTTTCTCTTCAGGAGCCAGAGGGAACACAGCACAGTCAGAGGCAAGCAGTAATACTGTTGACCATCATCAGACCAGCCAATCACACTCAGCCTTTCCCGTTGGGCCCCAGGTAGGTAGACCTTGTTTGCTTAGAGATGTAGAAAATTTGAGAATCTGTCTGGATCATCAGTAAGACGACAGATATGAACTGTAGGTTGCAACAGTTTATTATGTGCCTGGATAATGAAGAAATAGGACATGTTGCACTATAATTCCAAGGGCATAAAGCGTATCTGATCATGTTGTTTAATTATGGTTCATCTTTTGTATAGGGCCTGTTTTTTCTACTGTATGTATTGATCTTATAAAGGAAAATAAAGTCTAGTGATAATTCCTGGGTACTCTGAATGAAGTATATATGCATATGTACATGTAAATATCTTGAATATTGTTCCTATTTGTGCTTTACATTGCACTGAATATTACAAGTTTCCTGGACCTTTTTTCAAAATATCTTATACACCTGTATAATGAAAAATAACAATGCTGTATGTGTTTTGAATGCATTTGCCAATCATATACTATATACACTATTTATTTACAAAATTGGGGGGACTTTGTACTATAATGCTGGCTGAGATTTCAGGGACCAGACAAAGCCTTACAATGAGTTAACCTAATAAATACTAGACAGACACCAATGGCAAACAAGGCAATGCCTTCCTACTTCTTTAGGTAAAAATGAAATTAAAATTAAGTCAGCTTATTCAGTTAATTTGTTAATTCTATGTTATCTACCTTTAGCAGTTAATTTTATTTCTTTTGGACCTCTATGAGATCGCTGTTTCTGGCAATAGGGCCAGGATTCAAACTCAACACTCTGCAGCTACATTAGTATATGTACTACCATGCAATTATTATTATTATTATAACTTAAATATGGGTGAAAACTGAATGGTTGCATGTTTAGAAGAACAAAGATTTATATGCAAATTGTTATGATATATGTTTTAGTCTTTCTAATATAAAACATCATTTCTCCAAGTTCTATGTTAGATTATGTCTAATTCAGAAGACTTCTGGACAAAAGTGTGATTTTAAACAGATGCATTAAAATATGTTTAAGAGGTTCTTGTCACCTAAACTAACAGCTGATTAAACATCTATTCATTCATACCTCATTAATTCAATCCAAGTTCTGATTATCTGTGGCACTTTAGCACAGCCACAGTAAAATCTGTAAAATAAGGAAAGTTATTGTAATTTATTCATGTTATTCAAAGAAACTTACCTTAAAGTTTGCCAAACACACACACACAAACACATCTGGTTTATCCTACTTTGCCCTTGGTTCTCCTCTAAACGCATGACAATCTTCTTTCCTGGGATCATGTGGAGTTGATTTTTGAGTCGATTCATCCCTGCAGCTCTCTTACCAAGAGGTTTTCCTACTTTTCTTGTGAGTCACCTTCTGGCCTTAGTGTCAAAGCACTCCAGTGATTTTTAATAAACATTTTAGTAGCCTGATAAGCTAATAAAAAACAAAAAAACACATCTAAAATGTGTTTTCCCCACAAAAAAAAATAAATAAAAGAAAACTTTCCTTGCCTAAAAGGAAAGTTCAAAATTAAAATAGATGGCATATGAATAGATGAAAAATAAATATAAAATGGAGAACAAAATCGTTTACTAATTTACCAACTTGTTGATAAATTGGTGATATTTTGTTCTTAGCCTTGCTGCAGCAATTAAAAACAATAATACAAATTCACTGTAATGCATGTTCATAGCCCAGGGTATCTGCTGGAGTCTGTGCAGTGTTTTATTACCTCCGAAAATAATCAGAATAATCCACCTTCGTAATTTACTGTGAGAAGCTGCACATCTTGAGTGTAATAGGATGACGACGAGTGTTTTCACTTCACTTAGTACTAAGTCATGTTTTTCTTTTTTTTGTGTGTGTGTTCATTGTGTTTTTTATTTCTTGTGGAATGTAATAGTATTCAAAGAATTCAAAAATGACCATGTAAAATGTGTCAATAGGATCTTAATGGGGTCTAACTTTGGAAATAGCCTTATCAGCCTGAATTCTGTCCAGTGAAAAATGTTTCTAGGGACATTATTGTCATGTGTAGAGAGCAGAGTGTGTATTATAAACATAGGAATTTTGGCAGTGGAAGGGAAAAGAAATGGAGGAAACAATACATGCTTACTGAAACCCTACTAGAGCCACTCTTTAAAGTGCAAAAGAACTAAGCATAATAGCATAAAAAAAACAAGATTTTGCTGTACCAAAATAAAAAATACAAAAGGGTTAATTTGAAAAACAAAGCAAACAGACTGGAACACAAAATAAAATTGCTTAAAACGGCAAGATATATATTGAGAATTTTGTGTGAAAAAATAAATTCAAAATAACAGAGTTGGGCTTTCTGAAAAATGTCAAAACAATTTCAAATTTCACCATACTTCCAGGCCTGCTTTATTGTAAAGCAACATGTTAACCAAGATTACGTGACACAACCAATATCTTCAATAGCCATTTTTATGACACTGCTTCATGATGGTGGTTGGTATGACCCTACAGTTGCAGCTTTCTATGGATCTGAGCTTTTTAATTTGACAGTGGATAGAATTGTTAAGGTCTTGGGAAGACTGCTGGTAAACAAGCTACTCTGTACCTTTTTTAAAATAAATTTTGTCAAGGGCTGATAATCTTGACAGCTGAAATTTTCTTATGCAATAGAAGGAAAGTGTTCTGTTAATGCTGTAGGATGACATTTTTTTCTCAATTGTTAATCTCTATCTGAGAGTTCTTATTGATTTATACTGTAGTCTTCAAAGTTTGTGGTGGAAGCTGAAGATGAGAAGGAGTCTTGCTTTAAAGGTAACCAACTGTTAAGAGAGCCACTCCTCTTTCGCTTTTTGATTCTTACCTCCTGGATATTGTTTGTGAAAGCAGAATTCATGCAGTTGGGTTAATCTATGATCTGGCCTCCAGAATGAAGACTGATATTGAAAACCCTAGGCAGCAGATAAAAATGAGGCAAGTAGCCAGAAAATTGCTTCAGATCGATATATATTTCTGTATTTCTGCATAGATGGATGCTGAAAGAGGAATTAAGTAGCAGAGGTGCTCTTGTTTTCTTAGGGGATAATATTTTTCTTGTTGAGTAGCATCCCTAATAATATTCTGGAGTGACTCCACTGATAAAGAAGCCTAGTGGAGCAGTCTTCTTTTTTTTAACTAATTAGCTCACAAACTGACTTCTACATTTATGTTCAATACAGAACCATATCAAACACTTTTTCAAAGACTTTATGACATATTGCATATACTATATTATTTTCTTTGCTTTTGTCTACTATTTCATCTAACAAGTTAAAACAAAAATCCTCCACTTAAAAAACTAAGGTGGCTGTTATTAAAATTCATTTTTTTAAATAAGTAATATTTTAGTTTATAGTTTTCATTATTTTATGAGACTAGCTGTCCCCTGTGGCTTTAGTGAAACAGGACAAACTTTAAAAGTCAATAATAATAAAAAAGTAATAATTTGCATTAAGAATAATTTATATTGATAGCTTTCACATCCAAAGGCCTCTTGATATACAATATTTTTGGTTTTGCTTTCAGGGGCAAGAATGTAGCTGTGATCTCTTTGCCAAAAATGTAAAAAGGTGGCAAAGTATCTCTGGCCAAGCGGAAGGCAGGTACGCTCCAGCATCAAACATTGCCACTGTATCTGATCATGTTCAGCTCTTTCGGGAGAGTGTCTCCTGTATAGGGAGAAGAGCATGTGGCCATGATATTTTTGCCAATGAGCAGGTACCCCCTAAAACACACGTAGCTGTGATCTCTCTCTCTCAAAAATGTCAAATGTTACTCTTTAACAATCTGTAAATGATAATGCCTGCTGAACAAATAGGTATCTCTAGCTAAGTGGAGGCAAGGTACGCTCCAACACGTGGCGAGAGGTAGAGCAACTGGAACGGAAGCTGGTGTGTGAATGAGGATGGCCCTGCCTGGCTCCCTACTCTTGAGGTCCCGCCTCCACCTCCCCTTGGCCTGCAGCCTGTCTCTCAGATTTGCACGAATAAATCGGTGCCTCAACCGAACTATAATACTTAGTACAATGAGAGAAGTCTCAAAATCAACCGGAATGTTCATGCAAATTATATAAAAAAAAACGATCTAAATCCGTTAAGTAGTTCTCTTGTAAAAAGTGGACAGACATACAGACAGATGTTGCATTATATATATATATATATATATATATATATATATATAGATAGATATATTTAAGACCTATTGATCTTTAATTACTGTAATTCATTTTATTAACTTTGTCAAACATTTGAATAACATTTTTCATTTTTTTTAGTTTTCTAGATTTCTACTTAGCTGTAAAAATATTTTACTAGGTATAAGTAAATTATGAAAATGAAATAACTACTGTAAGGGTTTTCCCTATCATGAAGCAAACACTCTACTTGGTAAAAGTATTAGCTCAAATTGCTTTTTGATTTAAATTTAGCACTTAAAAACTGAACAAATGGAAGCCATATAATTGGACCCTTACAATGTATGAAGTAAATGTAAGCTCAACCTTTCTCTTCCAAGTCAAATATGGTCCATTATGGGGTTAGTGAAAATGAGAAGCAGTTTATCTGTAAAAGATGATGCTAGGTTACAAGGTAAGTCTGCATTAGCCATTGTTCATTTTATGGATGCTTTGTAGTGCAGTTCGAAGCTTTTCACATGTATTTCTATGCAGTGCTAAAGAACAAGCAACTAAGGAAATAAAAGGATAATGACAGCATGGTGCTGCACAAAACCTTACCATCTAATACAGCGCAACACCCACAACATAAATAACCATGGGAAGAAAATAAAACTTAAATTTATATTAGATATACAGTATATTAGACACAATACATAAATGGAAAAAATCACAAAAATAGAAAACAGCATTTTTCCTTTTAACAAATGAATGGTAAATTTACAACATATTTTTTCAGACAAAGACATTATTACTTAAACTCTGACAAGATGTCACAGTATAAATTATTGTCTACAGTTTCACACACAACTTTAGCTCTCTAAACAAAAAAGTAATTTCAGAGTGAATCTTTGAATAATAACATTTGGCACAAAGCCAGTGGTCAAATGTATGCAAACCTTCTATGTGTACCTCAAAAGCCTTATACCATGGACACCAGAGTGATATATCGTGCTTATAGTGTGGTTGAAGGCTGTGCTTTATGTTGATGAGAGATCTGTCTTTTCATTTTGCATCAAACAGTGTTTGTACATGGCTGTCAGCTAATGCCAAATTCCATTTGCCATTAGCCATTTCATGACAAGGCTAAACATGAGCTTAGATTTGACTACAATTTTGCCACATTCATGCTGGATCAACAACCTCATGCTAAGACAGAAAGCAGGCAGGATCTGATTTCATATTAGTGCTTTGATATGAAGCTACTGATAATTGTTGAGCCATGATTTTCGCAAAACACTTCTCTTTGAGAACCTGCACTGTGTTTGCGGCATCATTGCTAACAAAATAACATTTTCTGATAGCCATGGTAGCTTATTTGCCCCTCATATGGTCTTCAAGCCTAATTCTGTTGTTTATGCTTTATAAAAATATCTGGGGAACACTATAGCTTCTGATATGTCTCTGTAAATAACTGGATCTTTTTTCAGACGTTTAAATGGCTATCATCTTCAGAGAGTCTTTGATTCACATTATGTGGGGAACTGTAAGTGTATAGTAGCTGAATGTGAGGTTAACCGATTTTATTTCTCTGTATTACATTTCACCATTATAGTGGTAATGGGTTGATTTTTATTTACTTTTTCATCAAGCATTTCAGAGTTAAGCCTTGCTATTCTCTGTTTTCAATAATACATTTGTCACAATAAATAAATGTAGTTTTGATTTTTGTTTTCATGCAGCTTTTTTATTATTGAGTTGTCTTTGTCCTTTTGACAATATAAGCCAATGCAATAGACCTCACATTAGGCTGAAATGCAATCTTTTCCAATTGTAAGGCCTGTAGCATGATTTGGATGACACACAATTCATTCTGTAGAATTCTTCTATTCATGAAAGATCAGCATGAATAAAGTGAAATGTGCTTGTGGGATTTACTCCTCATCTCCCACCAGGTAAATATTTTGTATAAACAGAAGCAGCACATTTTGAATGGAAGGCATCACAGAAAACTACAAACAGAATAATGTTTACTCTCATTTACTGGCTATTTTAACTGCTTTTAATTAGGGTACAACTTAATAATTTAGTATTTGCCATCAAGTTGTAAGACTTGCCTGGACACCACCAGTCGGAAACCACATCTTTATCAAAAGTCACATGTTTATTCATCACAAGAATAAAGTCCCAAACACCACACAATGCACACAGCAATTAATCTCCCCAATAAACCTTCTCTTTGTCAGTCTTTTAGCCACCAATCTCCATCTGGGAGCTTCGTCCTGCTCCCATTCCCGACTCTAGCTCCCCGACTGTTACGAGGCGGTGCCTTTTATTCCCGCCCGGATGTGCTACAGGTGGCTGGTGACGATCTTCCGGCAGCACTTCCTGGTGTGGCGGAAGTGCTGCCCTTTGCCCCGGAAGCACTCCGTGCATCCCTGGCAGGTTCATCCGCCATCTTGCCTGGTGTGGCGGAAGTGACAGTTTCCCAGGTCCCATGAGGCTTAAGGCGTCCCCTGGCGGTGGCTACGGTTCCCAACATGTCAGAACCTCATTTTCCCTTCCCCGTGGTCCACTTTTTGTCCACGGCGGTTGCCTCCTCATGACCCGGAAGCTATTAATGTCCCTTTCCGGTCCCTCCAGGCATCTCTGCCAGGTAATGACCCCAGCAATCTGCCACACTGCCCCTCCGCCAGCGAAGACTTGTCGGTCGCAGCAGCCTGTCCCGCGAGAGTATACTTTGACTGAAGCGGATGTAATTTGTCGTCTCCCAAGGCCTGGTCCTATAAAAAATAAAAGAAACACAGGGGCGGAGACGTTGCCCTGACTCCACTGTCTTTTCTCTCATTGGAGTAGGCCCAATGCACTCGCAGCGGGCGTCTTGTCACTTTCCGTAAGCTCACATCTCCCTTTGTAGGAAGAACCGGCTTTCCTCCAATGATTCTTCCTATTTCTCTGGGGCCTTCTGATGGCTTGAGTCTTCCTATGGGAAAGGAAAAGACCCCTTGCCGTCTGCGCCCCTGCAGAATGATGCGAGACTGATTCTGGCTCCGGTGGTAGAGCACTAGGACTCACGGCACTTGTCAGCCAGTGTCTTGGCTCCACCCCTTCCAAGCGATCAGCGCTTCATGTCGCTTCCACTGTTGGAGACGCAACTACTCGTTCTCTGGAACTGCACAATACTGGGAAACATTCGCTCGCTTCTCCTCTTTGCTTTACAGTATCGGTTTTATTTACCTTTACTGCCACGATCCGTCGGCCAAAGATTCCAGCATCGCGCCTCTGCCTCGTGACGTAACATCTGACGTGACGCAACCGTCTTACCCTTCAGCTCGTCCATGCGGACTCAGAGGTCGTGTTCTACCTGCTTGATCCTCTGCATTAATTGAATCATCCTCTCCGATTCTTCTCGATCTTCAGGTAGAAATATAGCATTAGCCAGTGGTGGACTTACCTTACAATCGGTCCTACTCACCGGCTTTGCTTTCTGGAGTTTTCTTCCAGGATTCCTCGGACCCTCCCCTTGCTTGAGATGGACGTTCGCCTGCCTCTTCATCAACCAATCCCTGACGGGAGCATGGCACACACCGTCCAATCTCTTGCCTGTCACGGGGGAGGGACGTCTGGTCCGCAGCCATCTTGCTTCTCCTCCAGAGGGAACTGCGTGACTCGCTGCCGTCCTTCTGCCTCGGCTGCTGGAGACGTGGCGGATCCTTCCCTTCCTCTAGCAATGCCGTCCCGGCTTCGCAATTAGGATTGGCACATCCCAGCCAGTAACGCGGTTCCAGGCAGGCTCCTCTGGACGCATCAGTGGTTGTGCCTACCGTAGTCCATCCGGTGACGACGAATGCTGGAGAATCCCCCTCTCCACTGGCTTGGCTGGCATCCCTCATCTCCCTCGGGTGGAAGATGGCACTTTGGTGAAGTTCTGATGGCCTCAGGGTGATTCGCAGAACGTCTGCGGTGCAGGTGTTGACCATCTCCCTGTGGTGCATGTGTGTGGCCGACTGAGGTCCCGGGCAGCTCACAAAAAATTTATTTGAAGGATTCCCTGTCTTGGAACAGACGGAAAGTCCCTGTTCGGGCGCCATTGTGAGACTTGCCCGGACGCCACCAGTCGGAAACCACATCTTTATCAAAAGTCACATGTTTATTAATCACAAGAATAAAGTCCCAAACACCACACAATGCACACAGCAATTAATCTCTCATATAAACCTTCTCTTCATCATTCTTTTAGCCGGCAATCTCCTCCTGGGAGCTTCGCCCTGCTCCCACTCCCGACTCTAGCTACACGACTGTTAGGAGGCAGCGCCTTTTATTCCCGCCTGGATGTGCTACAGGTGGCTGGTGACGATCTTCCGGCAGCACTTCCTGGCGTGGCGGAAGTACCGCCCTTTGCCCCGGAAGCACTCCGGGCGTCCCTGGCAGGTTCATCCGCCATCTTGCCTGGTGTGGCGGAAGTGACAGTTTCCCAGGTCCCATGAGGCTTAAGGCGCCCCCGGGTGATGGCCATGGTTCCCAACAGGTCAGAACCTCTTTGTCCCTTTCCTGTGGTCCTCTTTTTGTCCAGGGCAGTTGCCCCCTCGTGACCCGGAAGCTATTACTGTCCCTTTCCAGTCCCTCCAGGCATCCCTGCCAGCTAATGACCCCGGCAATCTGCCACAAAGTATAGATTTGCAAGTTCAAACAAATAATTACAATTACTTATTTGTTTGTAATTTTGGTTCATCAGCAGCAATCCCCTGATAAAGATCTTGTATTTAAGAATTCATTTAAATAGGAGGGTACAGTGGTAATTAAAAAAGTGATAAAATGGTTTTGGCCCAAAACTGAAATAATTTCTTTGGAAGTTAGACCAAATATTTGGTGTACAGGTTGAAAAAGAACTTTAAAAGACTTGTTGTGTCAAATGTCTCATGTTTGTGATAAGCTTCAGTCAACTGGAAACTCTGCCCCCCCAATTCTCATGTATGTATAATTATCACCTATTACAAAAAGAAAATGTATTAATATCAGCACCTCCTAAATTTAAACCCCCCATCCAACATTAAATGTTTAAATAAATAATAATGAATAACATCAAATTAATTTAAATATTTGGATATAAAACAAGAATCAAACCTTTATATGTACATTGTCAAACCTGCTTAACCATTTTCCATCTTTTAGTTTTATAAAATTACATTTTTGTATGTTAAAGAACAATTAAGCATACAAAAAGCAACACTCTATTTTATATTAAATTCAATTGCAATATTCCAAAGAAGATTTGGATTATACTAATTTTTTTAATATTAAAACCACTGTTGCTGGATTAACATTTTTCAGATTAATAAAGTAAGACAATCAGAGGACAATGACATATAACAATAGATTTTTCACTAAACATTGCTATCTCCTCTGGTAATACTGTAAATTCTGTTTTAAGTCATTTAGGAGGAATAGTGGTGTCCATGCTCTCTGACAGTTAGGCAAAGACAATTCCAGGTGGTCACTGTTGACATCACTTACATGTAGGGTCTAGGCCTGGTGAAATTTTGATAATAGTCATCAAGATAAGAAGATAAGTGTATATGGTGTATGGTTTTCTGTTGAGTTACACCATGCTTTGCACAGATTTATGAGACCTATATTTTGTCAATGACTAAGCTTCATTCTTTATCAGAAATGCATTGACAGGTACCTTTCCCTGCTCTCTCTTAAATTACAGTATCTTGGGGTGAACATTTTGAAGGACAATGGTAGTGTAGAAACACTACATATATCTTCATTATTCCAATGTAATATGGCGTCTACCATCAATATTGAAGGAAGATTAGGAAAATAACATCTGGAAGGCATCATTTAAAAATAAATCTGATGTAATTGAAAAAGATGACTGTCATGCATGGGTTCAATCGAAAGTAAAACAATTTGATTTTAAGCTGCCCCCTATACTTTCGTACAATATTCTGAATGAGTGTAAACCAATGCATTCTTGCTTAATTGCAAATTCATTTATTCAAATTCAGAGATGAAAGTACAGGATCAAAGTCTGGGAACACCCTGAATAGCAGTCTATGTGCCACATATATTTTTAAGCATGTGGGAGTATACTGCACATGGACATTGTGTGAGGGTACAAGCTCCACAAAACCAATGACTAGGCATGGTGTTCAAGCTCAGTCTGTTGGATATGTGAGGCAGCAGTGCTAACCATTGTGCCATTAATGGATGCAAAATTGGATGCAATCATGAAAATTCACCACCTTTCCCTCCAGGAGGCAGTCTCTTGGAGCACTTTTAGCACCAAGTTCATTCCACCATGGTGTGCTAAGAAGCAACTCAGGAGGGATTCTCTGTCCACTGCTATCAGTCAATTCAAAGCTTCTACCCAATGTACTTGATAAGTTTATTTATTTATGTATATATTTATTTAGTTAATTATCAACGGATTAATTGATTGATTGGCTCTATTATGTATACTATAAATCTGTAATCTTGTTTTTTATGTTTCTGCTGCTGTATGCATTTAATTTAAAAACAATTAGTTAACTTTAGCTAATCTAATCTAATCTAATCTAATCACTATACTGAAAGCCAAATATACACTTAAAATCCATCCATTCATATTCTAATCAGCTGAATTTTAATTACAAATGTATAATTAAGTTTAATATACTTGAGAGTTGATGAGTACAGTTTGAATTCACTTAATGTGAAATACATTGTATCATCTTGATACACATAAAAGCAGAATCTGTGTTTGTTCCAAACTTCTCAGAACTTTGAATTACTTTCAGTTATATTGTTGATCTTGCTATTAATTTATTTAAAAATCTAAAGAACTGCCTTCTCCTCCCAACAAAACACTGAAAGTCTACATAATGTTGCAAGGGTTAACTAACTGTAAAGATACCCAACACAAGAATGATCCATAGCAATCAGTTGTGAAAACCTTATTCCTACTCCTGACTAAGCATTTTTAAGAGTGCAGAAAAAAGGATCGATTTTGGGGTATGTTGCTCCCCAGCACTGGTCAATTCCAATCTGTCCATGTGTATATGCACCCTGTTTTCACTAGAGAACATCTTCAGCCTTAGACAACATCACCTGATCTTTTCAGTATCAGATAGAGTCAAACTCATGGGCTATCTAAATTATCAGAGCTGCCCATTGGATACAGTAAATATTGATTTTTTCATATCCTACTTTCTCTATGACATATACTGTATCTTATACACTATATCTTTTCTTATTCTTAGCCTTTTTATTGCCTCCCCACACTGTCTGGATTACATTCTGCAATATGGATCTTTGTCTGCCCTTTATGAGACCACACATTTGCATTAGGACTTAAGATCTCACTAGATTGTCACAGGTATCTGTCCAAGAGTTGTATTGTCAAACATTTCATATTTCCATAGTATTCTTTGTCACCCACTTGGAATATTTAGAGTCACATCACAGATCCTCTACAATTTCTTCCTTCTCTATTTCTTTAGTTCTTTCAGTACATTAGCTTGCTGAGTGTAACCAGTGTTACTCCTCCTCCTCTGCAACTGAGGCTGTACCTTTGTAACAGCATGCAGAACTATTACGCTAATGTACTACGTTTTGACATCTTAGTTTACAGCACAATTTATCCTGATCAGTTGTCAGTCACCATGATGTCATTAATTTCCATTATAGACAATACAGCTTTTCCACTGTTAAATGCCACCTTACATCCAGGATGCCTATCTTTTTTAGCTGCATTTTTAAAATGCCTTTCTCTAAATTCCAGAAATACATTTACAAAGGAATATTTTGCAGGATGAGTTACAGAATGAGCTGGCTTTAAAAAAAATCTGTGTTTATTAAAAACCAGCAAAATAAGACTTCATTTTTCTGACACAAAATAGGTTATATAAATTAACAGTAATAATAACAATAATAATAAAAGCTATCCTGGCTTGAATGGACTTTTGTTGCATTTTGGTGATTACTATAAAAATAATTAAAAGTAGCATGTTGTGAGAAATGATAACCACACCCTTAATGACACGTTGGCTACTAATTCAAGGAGAATGCTCTCTTTGTGTTAATATTGGCATCTGTGATTTTTGTTCCTTCTCACAGTCAAAAAATGGTTAGTCTAGTCAAGTGGTAACTCTAATTATCCTAATGTGTATGCCTCTGTTTGTTTACAGCCAGTAGTACTTTGGCGTACCTTCATTGACTGGTTACTTTTTATTTTTATCAGGATGGGCTACTGTTATGCTTAATGTGTAATTAAGAAATCAAAGTATTAGAAATTCATCAAAATCATTTTGTTCTATCTTTAATATCTTTATAGGCACCAAGAAAGATTTAAGTAAAAGCATTAGAAGATGTAAACATTTTATTACTTTCGAACTCTTGTTAATTTGCCTTTTTTATGTCCTCTCCTTTTCAGCCATTATTAGCTGCACAGCAGCTGGCCTCAGCTGTGGCAGGGGTGATGCCTGGAGGGCCTCCAGGTCTTAATCAGCCGATCCTCATTCCTTTCAACATGGCTGGCCAGCTCGGAGGGCAGCAAGGCCTTGTTTTGACACTACCTACTGCCAACCTGACTAACATTCAGAACCTCGTGGCAGCAGCAGCAGCAGGAGGCATTATGACGTTACCACTGCAAAACCTTCAAGGTAATTAACACTTAAATGTAAATTGTAAAGCTTGTTTGTGGACGTACAATAGATGGATGAGTAATGTGTATACATTTAAGGAAGTAAGCAGGGGACCTATGGAAGATTAAAAATGTTTTTGGCTTTAATGTGTTTGAAAATGTTTTATTACAGGTGGTGTACAGATTCAGACGAAATTCCTGATGGTTTACTGCCTGATATGGGGCGTACATGAAACCTCATAAATGACATATATTTTACCACGAAAAACTGAGTCTTCGTGTCTGGTGTTTTGTAAATATTATATGTAGTACATACTGTATACGCATACTACTATTTTATACCCAAGTGGACCAATATTAGAAAGTTTGGTAGTGATGTTTAGCACAGGCAATATGGTAGCACAGAGTTAGCATTCCTGATTCACACAACCAGGATCTACATGGGTGTAGTTCATGCCTTGATTGTTCAGGAGCTCAGGTTCCATTTTGCTGGAAGTTGACATTAAAATAAAAGAGCAATCTTATTTAAAAAACTTTCAGTGGATTTAAGTGTGAAAATATGCATGCTGAAAAAAAATAAATATATAAAACCTGGTGTTCTCACATTTCTAAGCAGTTTACTTTTATAAATCACAATCATTTTGTAAATGTGCATATGCAATCATGATGCTGCAAAACTTCATCGGCTAGTAAAGCAACCTCCCGCCTGACACATTGAGTCCCTGAGATTATATTCATCACTTTTGAGGTTTGATATGTTTTTCATGTCAACACACATTCAAATAACAGCTCAATGAAATGAGTTATCATACATATGAGTCATCATTTAGCTGATTTGGCTGCATTTCCCTACTTAATCAGGGGTAGTTGATAGTCGATTGAGTGATGGTGCTACATGGCACTTGCTGCTTCATGGCGGACTCTAATCCCAGTCATCGATCGTATGTGTGACAGGTGTCTGGTCACACTTACAGGTAATCTAACTTAGACACCATTTAAATATCTGACTACGCCACCCAGTTTTATTAAGAGAATGGGAACACCAGAAATTTACCAATAATAGCACACAGGTTTCTTTAAATTGGGCGGTGAGTAAACACACAATGAAAGACACAACAGTAATTTCAGGAAAAGCAACAGTAACTTCTATTACACCAGACAATAATAAGTACATTAAAAAGATAAATGAACATAAACAAAATCTAACAATATCAGGAACAATATTCCTTTTTTAAGAAAGGAAAGCACACAGTCCACCCTCTAAAAGTCCATTAAAAACAAGGATTGGAGGATACAACCTTTAGTTGTGCAGAGTCCAGTTTGCGCACTGTGTTACCCCAACACTTAATCGTTCAACTGTCCATGGATGCGCTCTGTTCACCGGGCACTCTTTTTACAACAGAAGTTTTGTCAAATCGTTGAATGCCTGTCAGCGTCTCTTCGTCATTCCTTTTTTTCCACTCTGGGCTCCTTGAGTTGCTGTGATCTAGGCACGCCTCATTTCTCATCTGACAGCTTTGCTCGGTCCTTTCATGCGGCTTCCCTCTCTCGCTGGACCCACAACTGGTGTCTCCTAGTGGAGCTGTGTCTTCCTCCCTGGAAGTAAGTGTTGCTGTCCTTGTGCCTCACGTCGTGCCAGCCACGTACCCTCATCTGCCTGCGAGCCCCTGTGCTCTGTCTGAGTGTCTTGGCAGCATTCTCAGTGGACTGTCTCTCCCTTCCCTTCTCCTGCCCAGAAGCTTAAATCTCCTTCAGTCCCTGCCATTATCTGTTCTGGACAAACGGATTAAACAATGGCACATCTAAATTTCCTGGGTTTAAAAATTAATGAAAATACAAGTTAACAAAATGTATTGTTACCAATCATGAATAAGTACAGATATTCTGATTAGAAACCAATAGCGTCAGACATATAATCTCCAAGTCAGGTAAATACACACATCCTCCAAGGAAGGAGCAGGTCTGTTATCACAACTTAGTATTGTTTGTATACTCAACCAGCCAGACTTCAAAGCGGTGACTCCTTTGCAAGACAGCAAATACCTACAATCTGCAGACAGCCTTTTAACTTCTCACCCCCAGTGCTAACAATGGCTGCCTATTACCTGTTCATCTGCTGGGTTTTAAATGTAATATTGACATGTTTCTTTTCCTAAGAGAGAAATGGAAAGACTGTACAAAAAAGTCCCCTTCTGACATATGTCCTAACTTCATGGCACTTCACAGAAGACAACCACCCATCAATCGGGCGTTGAAGCTTTGTTACACTCAATGCTTTTTGGGAGACCAGATCCTACACCCCAAACCCCCAAGCTCTGAATGAGCTAATGCTTTTGGAATTTGCAAATGTGTTGTTCAGAAGTACTCCTCAGCAAAGAAAAATTTGAGGCGATATACTATAGTTGCCGCCATGTCGGCATTCAGAAAGTTTCCAATTTTGGAATATTTCGGATTTGGGAATTTTGAATTAGGGATGCTCTACCTGTATACATTTAACTTAATCATTGAAAATGTGGAATGCAAGTATTTCTCTTTAAAACTGCATCTTCATTTAAGAATATTTGGCACCAGTTTATACAATTTTGTCTCATTTGTGTCTTATTAAAATGCATTTTGAATTTCTAGTTTAATTTTTGTTAACATTTCTATGTGAGCAAAAAGACAATTCATTAAACCCACAAACTTATCTACTTAAAGTAAAAAAAAAAAAAAAAGTGTCACTTGCTGAGCTGTTGAGGTAATTTTCAAATAATTTCAATTACTGCACTGTTTATTGTCAATGATAGATAGATAGGAACTTTAGTAATCCTGAGGGAAATTGCAGCATATTTATCTAAATGGATTATAATTTCACAAAGATCACTAGTCAAAGCAGGATCTACATTTTGCATTGTGCTGTTTAGTGTTTTACACCCATGATCCTGGAGCATTTCCTCTACTTTCTTCTTTCTTCTCTCTGCATTAAGTTCACTCCTCTTGTTATCTGCCCTCCTGGCTTTACTTAACTGAACATATTAAACTTTAATGGTCTATGTTCTCTTTTGATCATAGTTGTAAATGGTTTTCATTTTAATGTTTAAAATATTGTCCCTCTTATACCATTAGATTGAGCTGAAGAACCTGTCAGTCATAAATGTTAGATGAGAGAGGACACACTAATGCCACAAAAAATACGCTTGTATAAATTTGGAGAGTGCATGTAAAGCAGGAGGCTGACGATTAAAATAATGCCAGAACAGCACAAAGTAAAAGAAAATATAACAAAGTGAAGAAAAAAGACTTAGAGCAGGATGGTGATAAAACCTTTATGGACAAGCATGCATAAATAAAGTCTTCGCTCCCCCAGCAGAGTGAGCAATCAGCAGCCTAATAAATTCTGTCATATATTTAGAGTCACTCATCTGTTGGTAGTATTCTTGTGCCTAGATAACGTGTTTTATTCCAGAACGTATGTCATAAAAAACAAGAAAAATGTATTCCAAAGGCTACAGAAACAACTTTAATTAGTATTTTCGATTTTTCATTTCAAGTCCCATACTGAATACGGTAAAGTTTTTTTAATTTGTAATTTTTCAGTGGGAGTAAACACAACTAAGTAACTAAGTGGGCTATGTTTGTTTAAGTCATTATCATTTACTAATGTCAAACCACTGATGTCTCCTTAGCTGGATGCGTGCAATATAGTATGCAGTTATTTCTTTTTTTGCATTCAGGCATTCAGGTCTCCTTTATTTGCATGGCAGATCAATTAACTTTATTAAGTAAAGACATTCACAGCTTCATTAAAGTGTTAGTCTGTATTTTTTGAAGTTTGGTAGATACTAAAAATGCTGTAAAACAATTAATAATTATAATAACATGCATCTGTGTAGTTGATTCTTTTGCACTTGATTTCCCTACAGAAATCAAAATCTACATATGTTGATCTGTGCTGTATCATTGTGTGAGACAGAGTTAGCATTGGAACCTCCAGATTTAAGCTTACCAGCTTGAAGTAACACTCATAATTAATAATTATAATAAATTGTTTATGCTATTGTACTTGATATGGACAATTCAAAATCCACTTCTCCCAATCCACATTTTAATATTGCATCTTTAAGGTACTTTATTCTACAGGTCACACAGAAAATCGGAAGTAGGCTTCAAACTTCAAGTCCAAATCAGTAGTCACTGGGCCATTGTGAATAAATTACAGCTTTGGTTTCAAATGCTTTTGAAGCAGTGTGATAATGGCGTTCTAAATAGCAAACTTTAAGCAGCAAATATTCACGATGGAAGGGTGTTGTTTTGGATTACATTTATTTCAAAAAACAATGGTATGGATAATCTTTTTCCAAATTAGATGAGGCAAGAAATACGGTCTAGCAGTGGTCAGTGATAAAGCCACTGCTCTTTACAGTTTAATACATGGTTTAGTTAACAATGTTGGAAGCACAAAAATGACATTTACAGATGACATTTACCATATGGATGCATAAATACTACAAAATGTTACATATTGGGAAGGCTAGAGCAAGAAATTAGGCTTAATGAGAAAGACTTGTGGGCATTGGTCGACTAATAGCTTCCTCCACCAGAAAATACATTTAAACAATTTAAAAGACTAGGAGGACATTGGGTTATATAGCTTCATGTACATTAAAAACCTTGGGAGTTTATACATAAGCATGTAATGCACTTATAAAACTAACATTTAAATGCCATGGGCAGTTGTACTCTTCACTTAGTAAGAAGGACATAATAGAGTAACAAAAAGAGAAGGGCAACCAGAGTAATTACGTTACCCTAAAATATGAGTTGTGAGGAAGGCTTGAAGGTGTTGAAATATTTAATACTGGGGAAGTGCAGACTAAGAAAAATGTAAGCAAGATGAACAACATATGTATATTACTAAATTCTACAGCAAGATCTTAGACACACAGAGAGAAACTGGTTAAAAGTTCATTTCACAGTAAAATTAAGAAACATTTTTTCCAACCAAGAACTGTTGGCTCAGGAATTGGGTTAATTGATAGTTCAGTTGAATAGCGTCTTGGGTACCTTCATAACATGACGTGATATTTTAGAAACATTATCACAAGGGAGTAGAAACTGATTGTCTATACTGGGCTGAAATATACAAAGTATTTTCTTGTCAGAAATGTCCTTAATTTTTGTATTCTTTAACATTATGGACTGTAAAACAGGGCAGCACGGTGGCACAGTGGTAGCGCTGTGCCTCACAGTTAGGAGACCCAGGTTCGCTTGCTGGGTCCTCCCTGCGTGGAGTTTACATGTTCTCCCCATGTCTACGTGGGTTTCCTCCGGGTGCTCCGGTTTCCTCCCACAGTCCAAAGACATGCAGGTTAGGTGCATTGGCGATTCTAAATTGTCCCTAGTGAGAGCTTGGTGTGTGTGTGTGTGTGTATGTGTGTGCTCTGTGGTGGGCTGGCACCCTGCCTGGGGTTTGTTTTCTGCCTTGTGCCCTGTGTTGGCTGGGATTGGCTCCAGCAGACCCCTGTGACCCTGTAGTTAGGATATAGCGGGTCGGAGAATGGATGGATGGATGGACTCTAAAACAGCTTTACATTTTTGGTAAAATGGTGATCTTGATGTAATTTTATGAAATTATTGTCTGTTCAGCATAAAGGAAACCTAACAAAACTAGCAAAAGAGTAACTCTAAATAGAAAGTATTCAAAACAACAAACTAGATTCAAGGAGCTTTTTATTTAGAGTTTTTGACTTGTTTTTTTGAAAACAGCTTTAGGCCTCATCATGTAGTATGTAACAAAGAGCTTGATTTTATCACAATTCAAAATTGAAGCCATGATGGTTTCTGCTTCTAGGCTTTTGTAAGCGTTATATGTGAATATTTGTAGCAGACTGGTCTACAGTGTATATTTCAACAACACTGAAAAAGTAAATACAGCTTACTATAGTGAGATTTTGAAAATAAAAGTCTAACCTTCTGTTAAAATACAGAATTATTCATAAAGTAATAATAAATGGTGTGAACTTATTTTTGAAATATTTAAACCATTTTACAATATACAATGGACATTTGAGAGCATTTTGAAATAGCTCAGCCAATCACTACCAATTAATTTTATGACATTATCCAGTAGTTTCTAGTAATGATGGATTAAAAGCCAGAAGTCTGCATGACCATCATCACCAAGTCCTTCCAAGAGAACCCTAAATCCAAAGAGGACTGTTTCATTTATGTTAGGTAGAATGCCCAGAGGGGGCTGGGTGGTCTCATGGCCTGGAACCCCTGCAGGTTTTATTTTTTCTGTCCAGCCGTCTGGAGTTTTTTTTTTGTTTTTTCTGTCCTCCCTGGCCATCGGACCTTACTCTTATTCTATGTTAATCAGTGTTGTCTTATTCTAATTCTTACTTTGTCTTTTATTTCTCTTTTCTTCATCATTTAAAGCACTTTGAGCTGCATTATTTGTATGAAAATGTGCTATATAAATAAATGTTGTTGTTGTACTGTAGTGTCTATACTTGGTCTGAAATTCAAATATAGATTTTAATCACATTTCCTTCATTTAAGTTTTTTAAAATAAAATATATTTGATGAAAATTTCCTGTAATTTTCCTTATAATGATCTTGATTGTTTTTTCTAAATTACTTTAGATAAGGGGATTGGCTCCAGCAGACCCTCGTGACCCTGTGCTAGGATATAGCGGGTTGGAAAATGACCGACTTTAGAGAGGGAGTTAGCCACATTGACTGTGCTGAATAAAAGCATAAGTAACATCATTGTACATTACATGAATTTAAAAATCACTCTCTCAAAGAAAAGTTATACTGTATATATTTGTAATTTTATCAGATATGAAGTATCATTTAATATCAACTTAGGATCTTCTAAACACATTTTCTTTAATTTTCAAAATTAAGTAAGAATATGGACAGCTGACAAGACTAAAGAAATGTTTTAATGTCCAGATAAAAAATCATGCAGTATGTTTTTAGAATACACTATTCCACTCTTTTATACTTTATTTCCCAAGCTTTGTTCTGATTTTAAGAGATCTTTGATTGTATGAATTCCAGATAACCCACAGTAGCTGTGGCAGTTTAGCAGATGGCAAATCATTTCTGTTCATTCTTGCTGCAAATGGCTTTTTATTATTATCATTACTTGTATTGAATAGTAACTGCTTTTCACTGGTTAACAACTGTTATTCTTCTCTATTGCACTAAAGCAAATGTTTTGTTTTAAGACTTTCATAATGTGAATTATTATATCACAACAACAACAACAACAACAACAACAACAACAACAACAACAACAATAATAATAATAATACAATTCACTGTAGCTGTCCTGCAATACATTTTTTAAATTGAGATAGATTATTAAAGCATGTTGATGGTGAACTTTTGTGGATAAAAAATGATAAATAATTTTACTAGTATGTACAGTATCTGAAAATAATTTAGCTACTCTTATTTAAAAAAAATCATAAAGTAAGGAGTATAACAATCAAATTAATGTAACATGTAAATAAAAGTAAAAAAATTCTACATTCAGTAAGATAGCAAGATATATTTGTGTTTTCTCATATATATAGCTTTACATCATGGTTCCCTTTAACTCTTTCTTCAGAGAGTCCAATTTTAAATTAGTTATTTGGAAATGCTGAAATTACATTCTTAATTAGTTATTTGGAAATGCTGAAATAACATTCTTAATTTACTAATTACACAGAATGAAAAATGCAGTCCTATTGTCATATTCATTTCTATGTATGGATTTAGCAAATTTACTGTTTTCGATCAACAAATTTCCAACTCAGGATGAACCAATAAAATAATATCGTTTAATAAACCTGCTTTCCCAAGGACTTGTTTTCTAGGTAGCTTTAGCCGAAATGAGCACTAAAGCGTGCAAAGTAGTACTCAAACTTGAACAAGAAGCTCACTTAAATAATAAACACTCACTCTTATAGGGCCATTTCAGAGTAAACAATGTCATAGCACTGTATTGTGAAGAACTCAAATAACTAGTAGTATAACCTGCAAATTCTGCAAATAAACATTTACCCAGTGTCCAGCTGCTGTGAAAAAATTGTTCTATTTAGTAAACCACTGAGTCTTTATTTTATTTATTTATTTTTTTTACCGTGTCTTGTTCGGCTGTGAAGCAATCAGAATTGATGTCTGAATGCTGGCGACTAGCCTTACAGTTTTTCTCTCAGGTGGAGCGTTACAGCTTCTGCTGACGTCACGCCTGATACCAAAACTTTATTAGAAATATTTTCAGATGTTTTTAAGATTCGAACCGGACACGGAGACAAAAGTGAAAGAAAAAGAAGAGAGAAAAGGAGGAGATGGAGGTAAAGGGGGAAGGGGGGGTTTTCATATAGAATAAGCAATAAATGAACCAGAGTCCGCTTCTAGACCTGCAGAAAGAGAGGGGAAAAAAAACAAACCACAAGACAAAAACATTGCTGCATCAGCTTCATGAAGATATATAAAAGTAAAAATGTTTGGTGACAATCACACAGTAATTATTACTAAGGCATTTAGGGCCAACCACAGCCTTAGGTCATGTGCTGAAGACGTCCAAGTCATGCTTATGAAATCACCAGGGGCCTCATGTATAAACGGTGCGTATGCACAGAAATGTTGCGTAAAAACGTTTCCACGTTCAAATCACGATGTAAAAAACCTACACTTGGCGTAAAGCCACGCACTTTTCCACGGTACCTCATGCCTTGTCGTACGCAAGTTCTCCGCTCGGTTTTGCAGACTGGCGGCACCCAGCGTCAAAGCAGTGCTACTGTTCCTGTGTGGTTACTCTTTATTTTCCTGACGCGGCTTTATAAATACACTGAAACTAACCGCATATTGTTTATTAGTGTCTCAGCCACTGCAAAACGTTTTAAAGCCTTTCCTGTACAGACCTCGCGGTTCAGAAACAGTTTCATCCCAAGAACTCTAAACGCACTCAATCAATTGCTCCTTGTAGAACTGTTAATACTTATAAGTACAATCACCTCACTGTAAACTTGCACTACAGTTATAATATCGCACAACCTGAGCCACTTTATAAAGCACGTATTTACATATGATGACGATATCATTTTTAAGGTGAAATGCAGCAAAATATGTTTATTAAATTATACAGATAAAACTTTAACTTCATTTAAATAATCTATATTCTTCACTGGGAGTGTCGTTAAGGATAGAGTAATTAAACATGTACTACGAAGATATTTCAATGTTCCTTAAACGTTAACTTCTATTACAGAGCTGATTGTGTGGCGATCGGTTACTTGGGGAAAGAAAAGCACTGACTGCAGTGGCGGCTACACCAATATATATTGAATATAACACAGAAAGAGAAAATAACAACACAGCTAAAAACACAGCGTCAAATTTCGGCAAAAGTTAAATGCTTGTGTCATGAGCACGAGGCGGCTATGCAGTGTCTGCAACGGACGTGGCCATCCACCGTGCATAAGCTACCTTACTGACGGCGGGCTAAGGAGCCACCGATTCTTCCTCTGCCCAGTGCCACCACAAGCCTAGAGCCACCCCTGACGTACTGCTGCAATAAATTATTTCATCGAAGTGAAACACATGTTTAATAACGTGCTTTAACTCCTATCATCATGAAAATGACATCACGTATACATCTCAATATTTTAGTTATTCAGAGAGCTGTAATATCACGAATGTAATGGATTCTGTGTCCAGTTGGAGGAAGAGAGCCGGTTTAAAAAGCAAGTAGTGATTCACACACATAGAGCACATAGAAGATCAAATACAAAACAAAGCATTTAACGTGCTACTTTAATTACGATGTGATTTGAGAAACTGGTTAATTAAACGATTTTAAGATGAAGTTTATGATGTTCTACTTTAATGACAAAATAAACTACGTGATTAAAGTGGAAATGTCGAGATTGAAGTTGACATTTCGTGCTTTTTCCCCACTGTGTGCCTTTTTTCTCTGTACCCTAATAAGCTTTTATATGACACTCAGACAGTGGGCTACAACTCGTCTTTTCACGGCGACTTTGATATGTGACTTCTTTTTTTATTTCCGGCACTGTGCGATTTTGTGAACGTGAGCTTTCAAGTTTCTCCAACACGCTATGTCACTCGATCAACTTCCTTTTGTTGATTATACCACGGTTTATTTGAACTAATAGTATGTTTTTTCTTTGCCTCTACTTGGTATTCGCTGAAATTCTTATATTTTCCCCTGTGCTTTTCCCATTGTCTTTTCACAGAAGGCTGCACTTAAGGGCGATTTATATTGATTTGCATATTCAAAGAGGCGTAATTGGGAGGAGTTGGGCGTTACATAAAGTGCGTGCACGAGCGTTAGTTTTCACGCTGATCAGGATTTACGTAGCGGAAGAACGTGGAAGTTGGAGTACGCACAGATTCCTGCATCTGGATTTTTCTGTGCGTAAGCACATTTCGGCTTTTGTGCTTACGCCATGTTATAGTGCGAGTTCTACGCACGGCGTTATACATGAGGCCCCAAGTGAGCACCTGTGTGCGTACGCACGCTTGTATGTCCAATAGTGAGTGTGAAGGGCCACAGACCTGCCCCCAAAAACGTGCGGAAGATGGAGGGAGTTCCAAGCCCAGAGATCCAGAGGTCACCCCAGAGCGCTGGAGACCCCAGGAAACCGTCACCAGAGAAGCCCCAACCCCTCGAGAGGCGCAGAGGATCACCCCGGGGGGCCACAACCAGCAGCTGGCAGAGTCCCGGGAGATATCAACGGCAAACCCCAGGCCGCCCGCAGCCGCTCACCCCAGTCGGCAGGGCCCGAACCCAGCAGCCTGGGACCCAAGGCGACCCACCCGCCGAGGACCCAACAGAGCCCAGGGACCCAGATCCCACCAGGCAGCCACCGGGAGCGACCAGACAGATGCTTAAAAAAATATGTGGCAGGGGGAGGGTAGGCAAAGATGTTGTAGCATTGCCAGATGTCCCAGGAGAGGGGAGGAGTCCAAAACCCCACCTGACATATACAGTCACACACAAACACAGTCATACACTCCCTCCCTCATGCTCTCATATACACATACAACCCAAGACTTACAAGGATGTACGCCAGACACCCATTCACACTCCCCATATACACCCTACTAAATCTGGTCCCGGTGCTGCTGTACCGAAGGCCCAACCACTCCCGGACGCCAGAGTTAGCCCCGTTCCGCTGGGGTAATAATGAGCAGGCACCCCCGTCCAACGCAGAGTAAAGCCACCCCACCACTCCAGACCACAGGCAGACGGCCAGCTCCCACTCCTAGCCTCCAGCCCCGGGCAGCTAATTGAGAACAGAGGTGTGATAAAACCTCTAGTCTCCCTCCGCCGGCTCCAATGTAATATTGATGTGTGTTGATAAGGTGCATTTTGTGGTTGGGGGAGCGCGGGCAGTACTGGCATCATGTGGCCTACACCAGCTGATGCCAACACACAGCCCCACTTCCCCCCCAAAACCCTCCGTGACTAGGTGCAGTTTTAAATTGGAAGTGGGCACCGGCACTCGGAGTGAGGCTGAAATTTCCCCCCACCGGATGCCGTTGAGTGTGCTCACTCCCAAGGCCCTAAGTGTGCATTTGTGTGGAATGTTGTTTGTGGAAGTGTTTAATGTGCAAAAAATCACATTTCGGGAACAATTATTCAGCTTTAAAAACCTGACACTGACAATATGTGTAGTGGTTGCAAAAAGTGCTGCATCAAAATGATAGTTTAGGCCATAAAATCCCAAGAAAAATAATAACGGAAGATATTTCTTTTAATTTATTTTGTCTATTGACCTTGTCAGCCTTCAAGAGCCTAAGAGGAAGGTGTCAATCTCTATAGCGTTCTAACATTTATAGAAATTCATCCGTCTTCATTGCTTCCATCGGAAACCCAGCATTGTGAATAATCTTATTTAACTGTAGGATGATTATAGCAGCAAATCTTGTTCCTTTGTATTCCCTTTCGAGAAACATGAAAAAGCTTTCAGAATCTACATAAAAGGAATGCCCCACTTATGTATTGTAATGAGTACAAATGTCAGTAATAATCAAAATGATGTTTCAGTTAAAGTGCTCTTTTTCCAAGTATTGTACTCATGTTATGGGCTTAGGTATGACAAAGATTATGGAAATCATCCCCCTTATTATAACACCAGAAATCCACTTCCAGAGGGAACATCAAATATCTCTCTGCTACCTAGCAGACATCTGGCAGAATCATTTTTTATCTGCTGTTGCCATTCTTAACAGGCCTCTTAGGGGTTGTTTTTTTCAGGTACATGGTCTTTTATAAATAATTATTTGAAAGCTAAATTCATAAAACATTTTACTTTTATACTTTATTTATCCTTCCTAGGGACCTGAAGTAGTTACTTGATTTGCACTAAAACAAAAGCAAAACCATTTGAGCAACATTTATTATACTCACCATTTTGTTTTATCTTTTAAAACTTCTAGTTGGTATTTTTTAGATAACAAAGTTTTAAAATTAACAAGAAAAGAAAGGTTAAAGAACAGTAACATTTTGTTATGTTATTTTTTAAGTCCATTTAAGTTTATTTATTCATTTTCAGGAGATGCTTTATTCATTGTAGTCATCTTTGTTATACTCACTGATACTGAACAAATTTTGAGTTGCCAAGTAAAATAAAACATATCATGCAAGGAAAAAAGTACACATAGTGCATGGCAAATGTGCAAACTCCATGCTGACAGTAACCAGGCCACAAATCAACTGCAGGGCACAATGAGCTGTGCAGCAACGAGGCCTGCCACTGCATGACCATTCTCACCGAATGTACATGAATTCTATGAAGATATGTTCTTTAATGAATATTTCGTAGCATTAATTGTATTTGTGTTTCATTGTGATCAATAAAATGTCCCAATATGTTTTTCCTTTTCTCTCTTGTGGCTATTTGGCATGTAAGTATTCAACTAAATTTTCTAAATAACAATTGTGGCCTGACTAACCAGATTAGAATAGCCACATACAATGGTACTACTGAATAAAAATTAAATCAGACACCATGAAGTTTCAAGCTGTCTGACATTGCCTACTGTCATTCAAAATTCAAATTGCTTTGGGATTAAATCAGAAAGTCATTGTAGATAAAGTGATCCTCTACAAGCATTCATATACATATGTGTATAGCATAGTGGCCATCCTTCAGAAAGAACATCTCAGTATTTCTTTTTTGGCACCCATTGCAAGTTCATGTTTTGGACATGAACCTGTGACTGAACGTACCTTAGCCTTTAGCATGGAGGGCTCAAACAAACAAGTAGCCAGCTGAATAAAATGAATATTCCTGTAGCCCAGATGGTTTCTGCAGCTGTTGAAATGAACATACATTTTTGGAATTAATTCATTGTTTAATCTTTTCAAATAAGATAATTGTTATTGTATGCATTTTTGATATGCACATACATACACTATATACAGGATGTATCTATATTTATACATACATCTATCAGTCTGTCTTTCTATAGTGATATATTTAAACACAGAGACTGTATATAGTGTATATTGTAGACTAAATATTGACTTTTGTGATTCTAAATTTGTCTATTAAATTAAGTAACCTACTAATAAATAAAATTTACAACTGCCACACATTAAAATGTGTGTAGAATATTCTCAGCAATACATTCTCCCAATACCATTGATATTTCTTTAGAAATTCATTCAACATATTGTATGCTACTCAGCGTGTAGAAATATTTTGCTATGCTTTAATTTCAAAATTTTTTACCACTGTGTATTCAAAGCTGGGATTTCATGGTTAAGGTTTGCTGAGTGTGTAAGATAGCTCACAAGAGAGATATTTGAATGAAATAACAGAGTTAAAATTTATACCCCTGACCCCCCTGCCTCTTCCCCTACAGCCAAGCATTGCAGAGCTTAATGCAACTAGCTGTACAAAGGAACAGTGACACAAAAAACTCAACGCTGTAATTTGATTGATTTGTTTTGACAGGAGACAAATAATTGAGAGTGAAAGGTGCCAGCAAAGAAGAAATATTGTACGAACCAGATTTGTAAGGCAAACCCAGCAGCAATTCTAGTCAGATTTTCATTTTCTTCTGATATCCCACTGATACCTGGCACCAGTTTATCATCTGCTTCAGATAAGCAGCAAATGACCAGTGAGGCAAAAATTTACAGTATGAACAAAGAGAGAGAGAGACAGAGAGAGAGACAGAGAGAGAGAGAGAACAATCACACTCAGATATGAATGGCAAAAATATAGGAAAGGTACAACAATTAAAGGTAGCTTTTTAAAGTACAAAATCAGTTGTTATTTGACTTTATTAAGATATGCAATTAAAATACAGTTTGGCACTTCCTGTACAAAAAATCTCTTTTCTAGCTCTATATGCAAAATAATTCACACTTACTATTATTCTATTTATTATTATTATCATTAGTAGTAGTAACAGTAGTACTGTCACATGTACACAGTTTTTACAGTATAAAAAGCATATTTATGCTAAATTCATTACAAGACCTCAAAACTTATTTTTCATAACATATATAATAGGATTTGGTTTACAAGTATCATAAGCCTTGCAGTGTTTGACAGCGCCAAGCTCTAAATGAAAATCAATATCAGCCTTAAATTCCCAAGTGTAAATTAACAGTAACTAAGTTTAACATAAGAAGAGAAAGAAGAAGTAGTTGGAATAATATAATTATAGTAAACCTAATATAAAAAAGGGCTTGATTTCAACACGCTTGTAAATTTTAAACTGAGGTCCATCTTAATTTATGTTTTTAAAAGTGATGTTTCAAAAAAGTATGAATAAATTATAAGTAGCTAGCAGGAAATGAAATAAGAAAATGAGAAATGAATACTCTGGGTTATATACTATAGCATAGCTGGAAATACCCCTTTTAATATTGCGCATAGTTTTGAATTCTTATTAAGTGATGTAGTTTCACAACTTTTGTAGAAACCAATGTACTAGAATGTTATCAAAAATACTATTGTAAGTTAAACCAATTGACAGTAAGGCAAAGGCTTTAGCATAAACAGGCTCTACGATGGACTGGCTTCATGTTTAGGGAGATGCTAAGGTGGATTAAGTAGCTGAAGACTAGTTCAGTATTTGAAAGTGGAGAAATGATGGTGGCTATACATTGGGCTATGGAGCACAGGAAGAGAAGGAAAGGTCTGGCTTTGTTAACTGTATCATTTTTATAGTAGGACTTACTCAGGGTTTATTGGTAATGGAAGTGTCCATTCCTTATTCCAAACTTTATCAGTATGTTAACCTCCATTTTCTTATGCTTGTTTGATGTCAGTTAATACCTTTATTTTTATACTTTGTGTCTGCCTTCATTTTAGTATTTCTGAAGGTGTACCTGGGTGTAGCATCACTATACAGTACAGTATGTTATGCACTGTACTCAATTTTGCTCCTAACCAAACACCTGCCAACTGTGTCTCCCGATGGTTTGTACAAGGACACACCTGACATCTCTTTGGTAATTAAACCTAGTATTTAAGGTAGCAGTGTACATTCACTCTTTCACCCCTTGATCATTATTAATGGATTACTGTCTTCTGTTTTCATACTCCTCTTATTTCTTGGACTTTACACACGTTTCTTTATTTTTCCCACTCACAACCTGCCTTAATCCTTGCTTTGAGCCAAAACAACAGTGGCACAGACACCTTCCAAATACTGTTCCTATTCTTTCTTTTCGGGTCTGGTCATACAGTAGTACATCTCTGCCACTTTAAGATCTTGCCCAATTCACAACTCTAAGCTCGGTGAATCACTGGCAATAAGTGGCTTTTAAACCCCAACCAAGATTATTACTATGACAGATTCTCTGAATCATTTGTGCAGTCAGGAACTCCCTAAAAAAGTACTATGTTCCTCCTGAGAGCTGACTTTGGTGGCCTTATTTCTCCCTCTGTCACATATTATCTTAAGGAAAATAATTTCTTTAGCTTTTCAATTTTAAAAATAATGTGTTATCCTTTAAAATGGATTTCACTTGGTTTCACCCCTTTGATGAGGACACCAAGACCCTATTTCCACATGTGTGCTGGGAAAGCTGTACAGCCAACCAAAACAAAATTATCACAAAGTGCAAATAATTATTGACTTACCCTTATATCTTTCTATTAAAATGAACAGATCAGAGTTTCTTTGAGTGGTAGGTTATTTATTTTAAGGAGAAGATGATGGATAGAGAAGCCAGCAGCAGTTTAATTTGGTGTACTGAATAAACAAACACTGGTGTCCCTTCAGAGGATTGATCAAAGGATTGGAACCAACAGAAATTCACTTTAAAGGACAGAAGAACAATACAGGATTTTTAAAATTGAAAAGCTAAAGAAATTATTTTCCTTCACTAAAACCTTCTCTAGTAATGGATGCACTAGTCAGAAGTACCTGTCACAAAATCAGTGGATGATACCCGAAAATAAAATATAAACAAAACAAAATACAAATTATTTTCTACATACAAAATTCATAGAAACCAATGAAATTAAACAAAAGTAATATTATGTCCAGATTCTTACACGTATACTCTTAAAAGGCCAATATACCTGACCTGCTCTGCTATACAGAGCTGCATCTGTGCTTGGTGGGCATCCTCCACATAACCTATCATTATTCAGATAGTCAGGGTTATGGCTAGGAATCCCTGGACACTTCTGAGTCACCTATCTTTTAGCATCATCAGGGAATGTTGTATGTTTTTCATAGGTTGCAAGTATCTTTTATTTCTGCTGGTGCCTTCAACTGTCCCCACAGGCAGTTGGAGTAACTTTCTCATTATCATTGGGTTTTCTTATTCAGGAGGATTTACTGTCTGGCCTCTATATATGTGTGTATACATACATATATTTATAGTACATATGCTTTATGTATGTTTATGTGTGTATGTACTGTATGAGTATGTAAAAAAATACAATACCACTCTGGCACTTTGACAAAGAAGGTATTCCCTCTACATGCAGAGGCTTCTGAGTAGCATTTAACTGTATTTTGTGTGATAACTTGTAAGTAAAATCTCTCAGTTCACCATTGGAAGTGATAGATAATGGTGCTTATGAAGGAATATATATATATATTCCTTCATAAGCACCATTTTCTAAGCGAAGGTCTTACGGTTCCCGTATTTGTAGCTGGAAATCCACAAAGGGAGAAGGTGAGTCATGGAGGGTGTCCATAGCAAATGCAGACTTTAAAAGAAGAACATCCATATGTAAAATAAGATTTTCTAACTAACAGCCTCCAAACCCCATTTTATTAATCCATCCCCCCTTAATCCCACCTACACCCCCCCTTCCTCATTTGCTATATGTTGCCTTTGAATCCTGCATGTCTAATCATTTTCCTCTGATGATGACTCCTGGTAAGGGTTGAAAGCTTAGGAATAGCAACTATTTTAAGATATATGACTCATCTTCTCCCTTTGTGAATATGTTGCTAGAAATATATATATATACAGTATATATATTTATATAAATATATATATATATATATATATCCTCTTTAATAAAACCCCAGTGTGCATCCAGGTGTCCGTGTGTGTGTGTCTTCTGGTGAAGTGCGCATGCGCGGGGCCACATGGCACATGTTCAGTCTCTTCCTGTGCATTCCCTATGTGTACAGAGAGAGAGAGACACACACACACACACACAAAGACGTGCACACAGGTGTGCGCGCACACGACAGACACAAACACACACAGGAGCGCGTGCGACAGACACACGCACACACAGGCGAGACAGACACAGAGGCGCGCGCTTAAGAGAGACAGACACACATACACGCAGGCCCGCGACAGAGACACACACACACACACAACAACATCATTTATTTATATAGCACATTTTCATACAAAAAGTAGCTCAAAGTGCACACAGGCGTGCACGTGCATTGTTGCAATGTTACTTTTCTTGGTTGTTTATTAATTTCCGGATTTTTCAAATGTTCATTTTTTTTCCCTGTGCTTAAAACTCATTAAAAAAAACTGTTTTTAGGGAGCGGGTCGTAAGGCTATAGCGCAAACTCTTGCAGTGTTAAGTTTTCCCTGTTGTTCAAGATTTTCTTAGTGTTATTCAATGTTTTTACATTTAGTTTACTATGGCATCGTGCATTCAATGGTATAATTAACTATATTTATGCTTAAAAACTTAAAAAATATATATATATTTACAGTTCGTATGGTCTGGAACGGATTAATTGTATTTGCATACAATCCTATCAGGGAAATTAGTTCGGTTCACAACCAAATCTGGTTACAACCAGAGTTTTGGAACGAATTATGGTCGTGAACCAAGGTTCCACTGTATTACTGTCAGACAAAATTACAGGCATTTTACAGAAATACAAACCAGTATTACTGAGAGAGAAAATTGAAGGCACATAATACAGTGACACATATTACAGCCACATACAAGGTCCCTTTCCATTTAATATAGACTATTCCTACTAATGTTTATGCACTACTGTTCTAGCGCCCGTTATTGTAACGGGCTTAATGTCTAGTGTATATATATATATACATATATATATTTTTTTTTTCGTGTGACAATCCAGCGGCCACCTAGTATTCAGGCATCATGTTAACTCTGAGTTGGCTGAGGTAGATAAAATGTGTCAATCCAGCTGATATTGAAAATTGTAATATAATTGTGATATTGTACATTTAAAACTGGTATAATAACAAAAAATCAGGAATATGGTGCTATATAGAGACATTACATTGCAAAAAATGTACTAATGCTTGACAAAGAAATGTGACTTGTCTAACGTAACATAATAAAAGTGGCAAAACTCATCATTCATATGGGTCACCAGCTGTGGAAACTTTTATTAAATTTTTGTGTGCAAAAGTAAACATGGCTTTTTTTAGTATTGTTCTTTCAAAAATCTAGGTACATGTATACAAAGTCCTGTTAGGCCAGATTGTCAAACAGAAATTTCAAAAATACTTTGGGTGGTCGCCACAAACCGTTGGGATATCACTGCTCTAGGTGATGGGGCTCTGTTTGAAGCTTAAAATGCAGCGATCAGCCTGATATTAGCTGAATATTAACTGTTACATTTTCTCTCTAAGCATAACCTGAACATTATAAAATCATGCAACAATTTATTTGAG
This sequence comes from Polypterus senegalus, assembly GCF_016835505.1. Classification (NCBI taxonomy): domain Eukaryota; kingdom Metazoa; phylum Chordata; class Cladistia; order Polypteriformes; family Polypteridae; genus Polypterus; species Polypterus senegalus. The sequence continues at coordinate 140,819,726 of NC_053158.1, read as the reverse complement.
TCCTCCAAAGAGTACCACTTTGCAAAAGCTGGGTACTTCATAATGTAAAAATATTACTTAAACTACTGACCATAACTTAAGGTTAACTATAACAACTCTTAAACAGCATACTGTGTTAAACAAAGCCACATTTCTACAATAATGGAAAACTGTGTATGATATTGTTTGTTTTTGAAATGCTTATATAGGAAGTGACAGGTTCCAAGAGCAGTTTTCTGGGCTTTTGTCAGTTGAGATGGACATTCACTACATTTAATATATTAACTCTTTACTAGTTGCTCTCTTGCAGCATTGAAGGATAGCTCAAGCATATGCTATACATTCCTTAAAAACTTGAATGCAAATATAACTAAAACAGCTGCTCACAAAATAAGGATCAATTAAACTGTAGGTAACATTGCACATTTCAGAATATTATTGCTAAATATATTGGCAGACACTCATTTCTACATAATACTTTATAATTACTATGCAATGAATGTAATTAAAAGAAAAATCAGTTTAAAAAAGTCTTTAGTTGTAGAACTAATAAAGAATATTCACTTTAGTAGACATTTTACTTTATAGATGTACCAGAAGCACTGTGTGGAATTAAAGAACCATCTACATTTAGAACAAAATCCCAGTTTGCAGCGATAATCTTCTTTATATAACTTCCCAATTATTATTTTACATGTATTCTTCACAGCTTCTGGCCACAGCATGTGTATTGTTGCTCTTGCAATCAGAGTTTTAAATGCACATATAAGACTGCAGGAGACAGACACACACATGCTAGTGCATTGATTTATTATCAAAGACCAAACACGCGGTATCTTCTTCTTTCTAAACAACATGATGTGATTTTTCTTCAAGTTAAACTGGCTTTATTGTTGACTTCAAGGCAGCGTTGACCATAGAAAATCATTCTTGTATTTGTAAAGTAGTTAATTTTCAGCATTTACATATGAATAACAATATAAACCACTTAGACTTTACAAACTATGACACAATATTATGTTCTCATTAAAAAATTATCCACATGAACTGTTTCTTGTTAAATTGTAGCAGTATGTTTTGCTGTGTTTTTAAACAATACCTTCTTACACATATTTTAAAACACTGCACATTCTACATTTAGGATTCCCTTTAAATAGCTTTCTTAAAAATGTGTAGCACAGGATGATCTGTGAATCAATATGAGATGACTGATTTACAGATTGTTTTCCCTGTTCCTTTTCTTCAAAATGCTTTGCCTCTGTATTTTTTAGGGGTTTCCAAAAGATTTTCACTGCGTAAATTAAGGATGTTGTGGAATTTGCTGAAGCATATTCTATAGGCTTTCAGGAACAATAGGTAGTCAAGCATTTTAAATGAAAATTGATTTGTGATTTACGTGGTCAGTGGAAAGAAAATTAACTTACGAAATGTTGTAAATGAAATATTAGACAAGTAGAGAAAACGTAGATGGTGATCTGCTGGAAGTGAAATTCCCATCTGGAAGAATTCTGTGACATTTTTACATTTATCTGTGTTCTGCATGAGTTGTAATGTTAATGGTAATTTTATGGGACTGAACTGAAATGAAAATGGTGTTATCGCAGATTGCCTACAATATAGGATTGTGTTCAGTGGAGAGTCCTGTATCCTTTTCTCCATTTTCCTATAATATGACTCATTGCACTATTCAGCTTCTGTTGTTGAATGCATTCAGCCTTTTACTCCAGGTTATTAAAGGAAGAGCATCAAATTCTTACACAGACAAACAACCACCTTTCTTAAAGCAACAAAGTGGCTGTTTAACATCTACTGTGCTATTTAGGACCCCAACCAAAGTAACATTTTTAATAGAACCATTGCAATGAGCTCTTGATTTAAGATTTCAGTATCTTGTAATATAAATAAATGTCAAATAATAAATTAGCAGTGTATTGTATCTAAAATTGCATATGTAAGAACAACAACAATTATAACAATAATAGGTTCTTTTTTACTGTTGTATTAACATATTAGAGCATAATAATGTGAAATTGTACATTTCTTAATAATCCAAAAATTTGGCAGTTTTTAAAGTTTTGTTTTTTGGAAAGTTCATTATTTTGTTCAGGTAGCAAAACTTTTTGTAAAGGACATTTTTGCAATATATGCTGATTTGTAAAAACTTAATCTCCTATTGCAAAATACATTAAATCCATCCATTTTCCAACCTGCTGAGTCCAAACACAGGGCACGGGGGTCTGCTGGAGCCAATCCCAGCCAGCAAGGCAAGAACCAATCCCAGCCAGGGTGCCAACCCACCGCAGGACACACACAAACACACCAAGCACACACTAGGGCCAATTTAGAATTGCCAGTCCAACTAGCTTGCATGTCTTTGGACTGTGGGAGGAAACCAGAGCGCCCAGAAGAAACCCACACAGACTTGGGGAGAACATGCAAACTCCACGCCGGGAGGACCCGGGAAGCAAACCCAGGTCTCCTAACTGCGAGGCAGCAGCGCTACCACTGCACCACCGTGCTGCCCTTAGATTAAATCATGGCAATTAAAATATATAAATGTAGAAACAATAATTTATATTATAAGAAAAATAATTGATAGAGCTGTACAGTGGTTAGGACTGCTCCCTCTGACAGTTCCAGAGATGAAGGCTTGATGTTTTTCTCCCTGTCTGGAGTGGCCATGTTCTTCCTGTGTATGTTTGTGGTTTTATTGGGTAAAAATGTACTTTAGGTTGATTAATGTCCCTAAACTAACCTGGTTTGAATAAGTGTAAGTGTGAGTATGTGCATGAGTGTACTGTATAATAGACTGGTATTTGGCTCAGCATAAGATGCTCTTTGCACCTAATAGGCTTTGAGTCCATGCAGCTCTATAGAAAATAAATACAATGATGACTGTTTAGTAAAATTCTTTAAGTCATAATATGCACAAGCTTAGCTTCTTTTTTTGCATTTACATTTTATGTAAATTGCTGCGACAGGTTTGAACGACAGATGAAAGCGTTACACGGAGTTAACCAATTGTTCAGTCAATTAAACCAATGTGTAATTGACTTTTACAAACACAGGCCCAGATGGAGGAAATTAAACACTTAATTAGCAATAATTAGTGGTGACACCATAAGTGAGGGGTGACAGCTTACATATGAGAGCTGCTAATGAAGAGCAGAAAGGAGTATAAACAAAGAAAGACAGCCGATGAGTGTGGAAAATCAGAAATATTATACATTTAATTGCATTCTTTATGCTGCTTCAGATAAGCAAAAATTTTTATAATTAAATTATAATATTTATAGAAATAGCTGTCCAAGGTTGGTGAAATAGGATCCTGGTCGCTGTGATCCTGATTTCTGGAACTGAATATATACATAAATGTATACATACATATATATATATGTTTATGAATATTTATATAGACTACTGCATGTATATTTATTAGACTGATTTTACAGACGCAAGGCAGAAAACAGTTCTAGAAACATTGGTGCACACACACATCATGCAGTGGTCATCACCAATTAACCTAACTGAACTTGGAGGAAATCCAGACTACCTGGAGGAAAACCCACAGAATATCTGGATGTAGACTTGAAACCAAGCTGGATCCTTGTGGTGGCAGTTCTATTCATTTTACTGTAATATTAATGCGCGTGTGTGTACAGACATATATAAAATATGATGCCCAGCATTCATTACATTAAATTTACGGTACAAGTGGTTTTCCACAGATATTTAATTTAGTAGTACTTATTTGGGCCAGACATAGCAAAATGGTAGTGCAGGAGCCAAGCCTAGTAAATATGTTTAATTGCTGTTGATAATATGGCATATTTCAGACAAAATAAGAATATTTTCATGAAAATATTTAATAGTAATTACATATGCTGTCAACAACTAGACCAAAACTGTGATATGTACTGTTGAAAATTGCTTATGCCAGCAAAAATGCTATAGGATGATTGGTGAGGCGTACAGTATGCTCAGCTTCAGATATTATAGCATTCATAGTTGCTGTGTTGTTTGGTTACTAAGTGATGAAAAAGCCTTGTATTCACAGAGATTGCTTGCTAAGTGAAGCACCACAAGATCTTTGCTCAAGTGATGCAGTTTGTTATAATCTTAATGCTGTCTGTTTCTCACAACATTGCATTTCTACTCAAAAATTTGCATTGGTTTTATCTATTAAAGCTATGATAACTGACTGACAGTTTTGATATCACATTAAAGAAGAACAAGAGGACCTCCACTCTGTGATGTACCTCATAAAATTAATATGAATAAGATAATATGTGCAAGCTTTTATTGTTATGCCAAAATTGTCCTATTGGCTACGTAAAAAGACAGAGACAATATAATGACTTGTGGCATCTTCACAAAATCAATGATGTGCCATATTGGAAGATTCTGTCTGTTGCTGACAAAAGCTGTTCCCACCTTTAATATTTAACAAGATGGTTCTGTAGCCTCAAAACTCAATCCCCGCAGATTGTGAATACTTTGTTTCTATCCATTAACATTTTGTTGGATGTTTTATTAGTGTAGGATTTGGGGTGACACGATCCAAAAACATTCTTTGTTATGTAGTCCCACAGCATTTACCACTCATCTCTTGTTCTGTTATCCTTGCATTCATCTGACTGAATGGAGACACAGTCCACAGATGCAATACACTTGTAGATTCTTGCTGTTGCTAATGTGGTTTTCACTACAGGATGACTGGAGATCATGACCTGTGATATCATCAAGTCAACAAAATAAAGGTTAGTGGCACACACTTTCTGGTTATTTGAGATTTTGGATAAAAACTGAATATTTGGTGTGTCTCTTGCTTTGATTTTGTCCTTAAATAGCAGCTTAGTTTATCTGGCCACGATTTTTGTCTTTTATGTTTGGATTTGGGATAAAGATAAGACTGACTTTGGGTTTAGACTTCAGCTTGTCATATCAGTTTTATCTGTTCTCCTGGTCCCTTCATAATAATTTACTTGAATTTTCCATCAAGCAAAACACAGACATTTTTACATTTTAATGAACAGCAGGAATGCGGGAGGATAATATTTTAAAATAGCTTATGGCTTTTGCAAACTGCTGTAGCTTCTGAGAAATAACAACAAGAAAGGGATTCTTTGGAAATTGATATAGCATGTGTAATAGCTGAGGTGGCGTTTATTATCATAGGATGCTGAAAGGTCAATATTAAGTATTGGTTTCTTACTTCTTCTTTCTGAAACTAAACCCTTTGGTGAATTTAATCAGTAAATGGTTAGAAAATTAACCTTTAAAAACATTATCATTGCAGAAGGGCAAGATTCAAAGGAAAGTGCTAAATGGAGTCTGTGGTTTGTAATTGTAGGCTTCAGTATAATTTTCCTAATTAATAGTGCTGATCTTGGAACAGTTGCTAGTTTGTCTGTAGGCAGGATTAATGATTGCTGTTCTGCTACAGTATTTTTGGCAGGTTCAGAGAGAGTGTCAGCAGGGTAAAAAGGCCCCCGGGAAGACTCTCTAGCTCTAATGATCCTCAGAGTCCCCGATTTGACTAACCACAAGTACATCACGGCTAGATTAGATATCATCTCCACAGACCACAAAGCCGCTCACAGCAGTGAGAGATGCGAGGAAGAAAGAGATCTATTTCACTACACCAGTTCCTGATTGAGAAAGCTGACTTTTAAGTACATTTCATTTCAATAGCTCAATTGCTCCCTTTCCCTGCTCGCTTTCCTTCACTCACTCTGTGTAGTTTGTGCAGTGCTCCCAGCCTGAATGTGTAATTAGATTTTTGTTTATTGTAATTCATACTCAACATTGGTGCATTTTCTACACTTGCACTTTCTTATCTTTCTATCAGAGTTTAAAATTTTCACTAATAAACTGTAAAAGAAATTATTTTTAGTATAGAATAGAACAGTGTTAATATGTTATAAAAATGTGTCACATAAAATAGTTTAAAGTGACAGACTGTAATAATAGGAAAATAATTTGGAAATTTTGTTAAATTTTGGTAATACCATGCTAGTTTTATTTTGCATGTTTTTAACAGAATTGAGGCAGTCAGAGGGAGACATTATATTTCAGAGAGACACAGTAAGTCGGGCAGTACTGTGACTCAGTGATTAGCACTGCTGTCCACAAATCCAGTGTCTCAGGTCTGAAGCAGGCAACCAGTCAGTGTTTCCTCTCCATATATGTATGGATTTTTCTTTGAGTGCATAAGCTTTCCTTTTACACCATAAACAGGTATCTGTTAAACTGATCTGGTTATTGAAAATACGCCATGTGTGACTGTGGATGTATATATGAGTGGGCTCTCTGTTGAACTGGAGCCTTGTCCAAACTAGACTTCTGCCTTGTTCCTGTGTTTTAGGTTTAGGCTGTGGCTCCCTGTGGCCCTGAACTGGACAGTCAACTTCACACATTTTTAAAATGTGATAAGACACCAGAGTACCTGGGGAAAATTGTCACAAACGAAAGGAGATTATTCAGGCTCCGCACAAGCAGTGAGCCAGTCAAAATTTAATTCCCCACATCACACTCCATTTCTATACTGGAAATTAATTAAACCTGCCAGTTAATTTTAAATTCTGCTCTTGGTTCTTTTATCATTATCATGGGAAAGTACATATGTAACTACCTGGCTGCTTAGTCACCAGACACAGAGAAAGGATGGACACAGATAGAAAAGTAAATGAAGAGGAAAGAAAAAGGATTAAAGGTAAAGACAGGTCAGTTAAATGAAATAAGAGTTACAAATGGCAGAGCTGGAAGGGTTTTTAATTTAGAGGTATATTTCTCGATTCAGAAGGAGTGGTTATAATTTAATTAATCCTAATTCTGAGTGACTAGATAGTGTGGCAGGCATAATGAATTTGTTGCTACAATAATTTTATCGTTAGAGATAATGAGCAAAATGTTTTATGGGATAGAAATTTGTTAATCTCTACACTTGTTTATTTTTCTTATTTGTTGCACAAATGCAGTAAATACAAATGGGGTGAAGTTAACTATATAACTGTAGCTGTCATTTTTATTTAGCTGCTGGTAAAGAATAAAGACATTTAAGATTCTTTTGAAGCAGGTGAAGTACAATTAAAGAGAAATGAAAACTATCCATCCATTATCCAACCCGCTATATCCTAACTACAGGGTCACAGGGGTCTGCTGGAGCCAAGCCCAGCCAACACAGGGCACAAGGCAGGAAACAAATCCTGGGCAGGGCGCTCACACACATACACACACCAAGCACACACTAAGGACAATTTAGAATCGCCAATGCACCTAACCTGCATGTCTTTGGACTGCGGGAGGAAACCCACACAGACATGGGGAGAACATGCAAACTCAACGCAGGGAGGACCCAGGAAGAGGACCCAGATCTCCTAACTCGAGGCAGCAGCAGTGCTACCCACTGCGCAGCCGTGCCACCCCAAATGAAAACTGTGAACACAATATAGTTTGCTTAAAGCTAATTCTACAATCAGAATATTTTTACATTCTAAAAATATTCAAAAACTACATGAGCATTAGTTTCTGATATTGCAGACAGAGTTTGGTCAAATCATTTAATTAGATGATGGGTTCAACTGATTATAAGAACTTAACATTTAATTGAAGAAACTGGTTTAATTGAAAGCATTCAGCTTTTGAGGATCAATGTTAGCCATCCAGGTAGTATGAAGTAACAGAAAAAGAATGTCTTTTTTGGAGGAAGTATATTTAAAGGTGAGACTAGACTGAATTTGTACATTGTGTTTGAGAAACAGGTCACAAACACATACTCTACAATTCACTACACTAAATACATCATGAGTTGGTGATGAGGGAGGTGGTGGTAGTGACAGACACTGTCAATGACTTGCCAGTTCAATATAAGGTATGACAAACCCATACTTACTCACAGGAACACTTTGGAGTTACTAGTCACATGGAGAACATGCAAACTTCAAACATAAAGTAAGTGTGGATGCAGTCTTCTGGAGATGTGACATATCAGTGCTAAACATCATGCCTCCATGCCGCTCCTTGTAACGTGAAGGGAATTATTATAAATAAAAAAACAGATGGCACATGTCTTCAAGAATGTAAAAGCAATGTATTGCACCAAAATGAGTTTGTCTTCTTAAGTGTGTTTTTTTTTAATTTTATCAAAAGCCTATCAGGTTTCACTGTTTTCTTTTTTAAATTCTGCTCTTGGATCTTTTATCATTATCATGGGATCATTATCATTATCATTATTTATCAAAAGCCTATCAGGTTTCACTGTTTTCTTTGCAAGGAATTATTAAAACCAGACAAGTCTTAGCTGGAATGAAATGAAGCAGCCTCTAACATTCATGCTCTTCTTACATTTTTTATTTTTTTACTTCATGATTTTGCACCTTGTCCACATCTTGAGAAAGCTTGTAAGTTTCTAGTGCATACATTTCTTCTGATGATATATTGTCCTGGTGGAAAATTTCATTTACTGGCTGTGCCCTTTGCTGAACCTGTTGCTAGTCAGCGAACATGATAAGCGTATAAGTAGCAAGCTACTTCATTTATCATACATCGTTTTAGACACTCAAATATCTCATATACAATTCAGCAAACTGCAGTGGTGGAAACTACTAAACTAGCAAAAATCATCTATCTAGTAAATTACAAGTATAAATAAGTGGATTTGTGTGTGTATATATATATATATATATATATATATATATATATATATATATATATATATATATATATATATATATATATATATATATAGACACACTGTGTATATACATGTTTGCATACACACACAGACACATATATATATCAGCACACACCCGTGACCCTGTAGTTAGGATATAGAGGGTTGAATAATGGATGGATGGATATATATGTATATATTACATCTGGGAGTTGATAAAAAATTAAATGATCTCTTAAATTTATGTAATTATTTGTGATTAATCACATTACATTAAAACATGTAATTATAAAATTAATAACATAAATCATGAAGTAAATATACACTGAATCACAAAATTAATGTTGAATCAACACAAAGGAATTCAAAAAAATGAATGGCATAGTTTAAATTTAAACAACATCAAAATACTACTTAAGCAAGTACAACCTGAATTTGAATGCCTTCCTAAAGGTCAAGTTGAAAAGAAAGCAGTAAGAAAATAAGGTCAATGTATTAATTCTCAAATCGGCATAGCATATGAGACACAGAAGTGTCAAAGTAAAAATTAAACAAAATAAATGACCGTTGACTTTGAATACACTACTAAAGACTGATTTATTTGAAAGAATATGTATTTCTTAAACGGTCATACATTAAAACTTGTGTTAAAACTCCACAAATACTCTCCTTAATTGTTCATCACCATCAACAACTTGATAATTACACATTACACAAGTATTTTGCAAGTGGTGTGCCATGGAAATAACAGTATAGTACCCCAAGGCCCAGTCCCGAGATAGACATGCTCCTCAGGTGGTTGAGACCTGTTCAGGGGGGTTAGGACTAGCAGAAGAATCCAACATAAAAGCAGCTCCGTGATTGAATTTTGCGGACACAACCCAGGGAGAGCACTTTAGCAGCCAGGAGACACATTGAAGGTCCATCTGCCTGGATGCATGTTTGCTAGCGATTTTTGGAGAGCCAAGGGCCAGTGGGCATACAAGGTCCCTCTGATCCTGAGTCAGCAGAGTGATGAAGACAGAGGACCACCTGTAAGAGTAGGGAAAGTATCAAAGCCTGCAAAAAGGATTTCTCAGAGCTGCCTTTTTTCAGTTTAGTATTTCTGAGAGATTTAATGCTTTTTTGGTTGGTAGAAGTGTGGTGTATCTTGGGATTTTTTTGGTTTACTAAAATTGTGCCACCAAAGATAAAATGAAAAACACTGCTGTACCCCTTTGTTCCTGGCAAGGCAAAAATAATATCAATAGCTGCTATCTCACTTAAAAACTTACACAGTGCATTACTTGGACAGTTATGCTGCATTTTAGGCATAAATTAATGAAAACTGTAATAATGGGTAGGGATAATCATTACACTTCTATTTTATAGAATGTTGTCATTATATTAGGGCAGTCGAGACTCTAAGCTACCTGGCAGCCTGGGGAGTTAAATACAGAGGTAATATGGACTTATTTTGGTTTTAGTGCCACTCAAAGATAACTTACTTAGCACTTATGTAATATGACATTGATTTGATCCTCTTACAGAACCATGAAATGAAAACAAAAAATTGAGCATAATTTTTACCCTCACAACTTCTCTCTATTGTACCCTGAGTGCCATAAACTCTCCCTTTCCACCCCCTTTCCTCCCCCTCCCCTGCACTTATGTCAGTATGTATAAATCAAGAAAATAAATACCACTGCCCAGTGCTATGTATTGACATGTGGCGTATTGTTGTAAACCACATAATAGGAAATTTTAAATCTTTAAATTAAACTTTTATTGCATACCATTTTTATAGGTAACATATAAATATGGTACTGGATGTGTATGTAATTATTTAGGTACACAAAAAACGTTTTTTGTATTCTTGTTTTGTAATGTTCAAAAAGAAAAAAAATTACATGAAAATGCTGCCCAGACCAAAGCATTGCCTGATATATATATATATATGTGTGTGTGTGTGTGTATTTATATATAGTGAAATAAAGAGAAATACAAAGAAAAAGATTTAAGGTTTTAGGGGATACCCCATTTATTGTCCAGCTTGAAAAGATAAGGAAAAGGCAAGAAAATAAAAGCTAAATTAGGTTCATGCTATCAAGTGTAACTCCTCAGGATGACAAAGTGTCTTTTTATGAAGCGTTGCTGTCTTTGGAAGTAGATTTCAGTTTCAATTTCTTCCTATTTGACTGGAAGTTTTATACTGGAGGATGCAGAAGTGACAAGACTAATGAGTTTGAAACCGGAAATTACATCACTGATCTTTTCAGGGTGTTGTATTTTTACCATTATGCCAAATGATGACCCATTAGGCACTCCCAAAGATAGTCTGTATGTGAGGAAAAAAAAATTGTCACACATGTGCAAAGAGAATGTCTAGAAGGCTCTGGTAAAGTGATACCTCCATCTCAAACACCTGAGATGTTGTGGCCACTAATGCCTCCTTCTTTTTCACCTGCAGACTGGAGAATGAGTCCAGAGACAACCTCTGGCATCATGTCCTATTTTCACCTGGAGATCCAGTCTTTTTCATCCTGGGAACTATATAAAAATTGACATTGGAAGTTGCCGTCCACTGATGAGCTGATGATGCTGATGATGAAGGAAACTTGACCCTGAAATTGAATCGGCTAGTATAGCTTCAAAATGGGCAATAGGCGGGCAGTAATTTTGCTTAACTTTTGTTTAATTTATTTACTTTCACCTCCATAAAAATCCTTTATAATATTCCTATTTTCACTTTATTTTACAAAATATGTATATATTTAAAATATAGCAGCAGGGGTATCAATAAATTATAGATCAAAACGTATCACGTTCCATCTGTACAAATGGGGCATGTGCCCAAAATTTAGAGTAGATAGGGACATTTGGATTTGCATACCAGACAAATACAAGCAGGGGTATCCAGCGCAGCTTTCATTGTGGGCATCAAATAAATTTTGGAACAAAGCATAGCCTATAGTCTTCCTCACTGTTCAAAATTTTATGGACATAGGTTCAATGATGTGAATATGCCTACTACCTAAACATACACAAAAACGTACGTTCAGCTGTATATATAGTATTAGATATACATACATGTAACAAGCAGCCCATATGTACACAAGCACAGAAACAAAGATGTTCACATATCTGATTAAGGCTATACAGGGAAACTTTGTGTCTTTTACCTTCTTTTATTTTCAGTGTGGAAACAATCTTTAGTCTTTTTTCCTCCGTAAACACAAATACATTTATAAACAAATGTTCTAACACAAATCAGGCCTTTCATTCCAAATTTGTTTTTGATGCCATCTAATCCAAATCAATGCCACATGGGGCACAAACAGTTGTAATGTAAATAGCCACTATACATACAAATAGGTAGAAAGAATTACCTGTATAGGAAAGGCAATTGTGGCAGCAGGGATTATTTTGTTTTTGTTACATTTGTAGTGTGTTATCCTTTTGACATCTTCTTTAGGTGCATAATATTTTGTCACCTTTGGCTCCCACTGTCTTAAAGGAATATTCCTCCCAAAAATAATGTCTTTTTATATGTTACTTACACTGTACTATTTGTAGTGATGACTGAGAAAAAATGTTAATATCATGTTTCCTGGAGAACAGAGATAACGAAATTTTCTGTTAGAATTGTTTTCTATGGACCCCAATGCTGGACCGCAGCATATAATATCAAAAATAACTTTGAAATAAATCTCACATTACCTGAGTTGCACAGTCCACATGTCAAGAAACCTAGTCAAATGCTTACAACAGATGAGACAAATCACTTTTTTTTCCAAAATATTAATAAATGCTTCTGGAAAGTCAGAGTAGTGTATGAACAGGAACTGCGTTCAAACAGGATCATGGTTTAGAAAATAAGACAATAGACCAATGAATGGAGAGATGGATTTCCAGTCCAAAAGTACTATCCAATTTGAATTAGTGTGCACTGCTTTGATTATCTGGAAGTATTAATTTAACTAAATTTTAGCAAAAATGTGTGAGTTTCATACATTGTGAGGATACAACTGGATGGCTTGACATGTGGCTTATGAGACATGAGTAATGTGAGATTTTGTCATGAACATTTCTGATATTATTTGCTGTTGTCCAGGGTTGTTCTGCATAGATACCAATTCAATCAGAATATTTGTTGTCTCTGTTCTATATTAATCACTACAAACCACATAGAGTAACATAAAAAATGGAGTATTCATTTAATGGAGGTGTAAAAATATTCCGTAAAGATACGCTCTAATGTAGCAAAGTGCATGAATTAAATAGAAAATAAGCCACCAGCTTCCAGGACATGCTAGAGAGAGGCATAGTTAATAATTAAGTCCAAGTATTAGTCAGGATTCATTACAAGAAAAAGGCTTAGATCATAGGCCAGATTGATCAAATAGGAAAGATGGGATAGGTCTAATGTGAATCAGATGCACTTATTATGGTGGTTAGTATTATTAGGAAGGCAGTAGCCTAGACAACATGACAAGCATGGTTTGAGTTCTCTATTTCATATTCACTTGCCTTTGCCACTGGGGAGTGGACTTCCTGCTATTTAATGTATGCATGTATTCTGTCAGTGAGGAAAGGAAGGTGCCAGCTGGCTGCCATAACCACTGCATATCATGCAATATATTCATTGGATTTGCAGATTGTCATATGAGGCAGATATGTGGGCAGTGTGGGGTCAGTTAAATACTGGGATCTTGATATATAAAGGGTGCTAAAAGGAGCAAAACAGAGAAGAGAGAGCTGTAATTTGTAGCTACTGGCAAACCAGAAAGGTCTCAGAAAGGCCAATAGCCAGGGCAAGGTCCTTTATAATTAAGGCATGGTGTGCAGTCAGGGATACACAAAGAGCACTGCTGAGTTGATGGGCCAGCCTGCCTGACCTAGCAAAAACATAAGACTACAATAATCAGGACAGTGCTCTGTATTTTTCCTTCAACAATTTTATTATGGCCTATTTTGCAGCACAAAATGATATTTGAAATTTTTGACTATTTTTTGTCTGGTTACAGTGTTATCCACCTAAAACACCCTTTTGGATGTGTCAGGAACATATGTAATTAGGCCTACAGATCGTCATTTATTTTTTAAATGGTCAGCATTGCTTCTACTCACCTCAATGTACCTGTGTCTAGTTCCCAGCATAGTCACTATCTTTGTTGACTTCACACATTTCCCGTGTCCATTTTGGTGTGCAAGTGCATTTATTTGCCCTGTAATGAATGGGCATCCAGTCCAGGGCTGAGCACTGCTGTTATTGGTAACTAAATAATATTCTTATTTACGTGACAAAATTTCAGAGGTACAGTAGATGTATATCAGGTTTAGAAATACCATTGTATAATTCATCAAACTCTTAATCGGCAGTGTTTCATAGGTCAGAAACATACCTGACAGAATCAGATGTAAGCCAATTACCAACACCAACTGGTCTCTTTTTCATTGCACAGAACACTTTCATACACACAATCACACACAAATTTAGAGTCGTCAGTTAATCTAAATAGTTCATTGTTAAAATGTAGGAGGAAACATATACTGTAGTATGTGTTAACAATGTGCAGAATAGATATATTTTCAGCTTATGAATCAGCAGCAAGTGTCAACACATATTTTGTAATAAAGATCTTGCAAAAGTGTTAGGTACCCAAAATGTATTTCTTTTGCCTTCGACATTAGTTTGTCAGTAACAAAGAACAAATTAATTTTCCAAAAAAATCAAATGTAACAGAGAAATTTTGCATATTTCATTAAACAAAGCAACATATTAACCCTTTGAGGGCTGAATATATTTTTTTTCCAAAAAAAACAGTTTTCTGAAAAGGACACAAAGCAATGGTTTCACACATACAATGTCTGTTGCTGCTGTTGGCACCTGTTTGGTGCAGCTCGATGGCCAGCAGGAATACATGGTGGGCCTGCTGCCTGGCTATTTTTGCAGTGTTACACAATCTGGTTTGTACCTCTTGTCAATGTAAATTGCAGTCCACCCAAGCTGTAGGTGCATCACCTACACGGATGCATTCTGTGCTGCGATCAGCTGGGCACCGATCAGCAGATGCTGGTACCACTCTGTCACTTTTGATCTCCATCTTCAGATCACTTGCAGCAAAACTGGAGTCCGACAAGTCTGAATCTGATTCAGCGATAATATGCAAAACGTCCTCCACAGAGTATTTTGCTTTACGCATTCGCCTTGGCCTTTCATCAGATGTCGATGCCATTTTAGAGGTTGCTCACTCTTTGCTACTCACTCACATGCACGAGTCGAGGTCAAATACACAACTAACTTTTCTTCTAGGAAAAAACGTAACAGCGAGTTTTGTCGCAGTTTACAGCTGATTACCTTTGTTTACCCCCAATTTTCAACAAGTCGACATCTGCCCTGAAAAAGTTATGTAACAAACCACTTTTCAGGTAAAAGTCTAATTACTTTATAGATAAATACTGTAGTGCAGTGATTAAACAAATTATGATTAATCAACGACAAGTCAATGACATGCTAAGTTAAGTGAAACCAAACTGATTAACTGAAACAGAAATACAAATCAAGCTCAGAAAAGAACAGTCAAACTAAAAGTTGAGAGTGTACACATTTGACAGTTTAACTTCCAAATCATCAATTCATACACCTTGTCAAAAGTAAGCATGACAACAAGACGCAAGACACATTCTGCACCACTAAGGTCTCTCCCAAGCAGAAATTTTCTCAGCAGACAGGAATAAAGTACTTGTTGTCCATAGTCTTCTGAAGAAGCATAAAGAAATGGTTGAAGACAAGTCACATACATTTGAATGCAACAAATGAAAGAAACATCAAACTGATGTTCCTTTGAAGCACTGCAATCAACTTTGTACTCACAGATACTATTAAGACACAAATATACCCCTTTACAATACAGAGAAAACTTGTCAGACTCACCAAAAACTCATCAACACACAAAAACTCAAGGATTTGTTTTGTTTGATTTCTCAGGGATCAATTTTATTTTGACAGAAACAGGAGGCAGTTTGTCCATAGACGACCTAGAGAACACTACACAAATGAGTGTCTGCAACCAGCAATGAAGTTTCTAGAGTTATAGTATTTCCCTATGGGTTTGGGTCTGCAGTTCTGCAAATGGAATCCTCAACGCTGAGAATTTCAAGCAGATTGTCATACAGCACACTGTACTGTCAGGGAGGCATCTGATTGGTTCCAATTTCATTCCTTAGCAGGGCAATGACCTCAAACACCTGGCCAAGGTCTTATAAAAACAAAGAACTCTGCAACAAATGATATGGCTTCCTGTAGTGCCCTGATCTCAACATCATCGAGACAGGATTATCTTTAGAGACAAAAGCAATTGAGACAGCCAAAGTCTACACAAAACCTGTAGCAATACTTTAAAATGTTTACAAAGACCACCATTTTATTACAGAACTGTACAACAATGTACCTATGAGAATTGATGCTTTTATAAGGCAAAGGGTAGACATTGATTTAATTTAGGTTTTTCTGTGTACTGCTCTATATAGTAATTTTGTTTTGTGTAGAAATTTTAAACTAATTTTTTTTAAGGATCATTGTTTCTAGATTTATTTTACATGTGGCAAAGGCTTTTGCACAGTTCTGTACATGTATCTAAAAAAAGAGGAAAACACATGGGATCGTTACAGAAACCATCCAGGTCTAAAATTTATGTACAGTATATAAGAATTGCATATAAAAATGGTGCTGTGATGTAGTGGGTAATCTAGCCTCCTCATAGCATTTGGTTCATGGTGGCATCTCTGTACATTTCGTATAACGTTCCTCTGGGTTGTCCATGTTCTTCTCAGACTACTAAGATATGATGTCAAGTTAAGTTGCAATTCTAAATTGACCCATTGTGAATGTGCCATAGACTGTCTTATAATTCTAGGCTTACTCTTGGTTCCAGAAAACAGAATTGATAGAAACATAAATAAAAATTAAAAATTGTAAATAAAATAAAAGTGTATCGTTTTTTACACAATTGCATTACTTTTTTAAATACATTGTCCATTCTTTAATTTTTTAGCCTTCTCAATCTGAATCTCAGGTTCTAAGATGCATTCATTCACATTCATTTGTAACTGCCTAATTTAGAGTAGCCAGTTAATCTATCATATTTTCAGGGGTGGGATGTAGTGCTAACCACTACACCACCATGCAGCCCCATCTTTAATGTTATTAAAGTCAATAAGGTAAATTAACAAAACATATTTATAATTTCAGTCTAAATAAGTGTTTCAGTTTATTGAATGACCTTAATATTTTCCCTAATTAAATGAAATGTGACTACACCATTTTGTTCAATGAATGATTTAACAAATCATGTTACATTGTAAAACATTCATATTTAGATTAATTGTTGCATTTTCCTTACATTTAGATTTAAAAATAACTGTTTTAGTGTTTACATTCCCTGCTAGTGTCTTAGGATCGTATGAATGATCGAATGGTAAGTTTGAGTCAAGGCTGGTGTTCTTGCTGTGTGCAACCTTGTAAAGTAATTTTATAAAGCAGTTGGGATGTGCAGTAGATGACATTGCGATGAAACATACAGTAAAATGCATTTTCTACCCTTTCTACCCCTCTTTCTTTTTAGTCTCTCTCTCTCTCTCTCTTTCTCTCACTTTCTTTTTGTAATGGCGTAATTGCTTTGAACCCCACAATCATAATTGTTATCAAAAATAATCCCAAGGAAAGGCTAATATAAGGTGAGCAGACTATTATAAGAGCTCTAATACACTCGATTTCTTGAGCAGCAAATGTAGCCTCTCAATCTCCTGGAGCTTTTAGTGTCAGTCAGAGAGCACTCAGTCATTTCTGTGCATCAAGCCTGCAGTATTGATTTTTCCACTGGCTGAAACAGCCATATAAGCATAAATTTTGCATGAGGCTTTCACTTTGTAGACTCTTTTGGTCCAGCGACACATGATGTGAACATGAAGACTGTGTAATAATAATGCATGGTCAACTTAGGTCTTGCATGTATTTAAAGGACAAAAGGCTACTGTGCAAACATAACCAATATCCATCTTTGTGGCACATGTCCAATTTACTTTCTTCTCCCAAAAATGTTATCATTTACATTTACAACACAGGTCTTTTCCTGTGTATATATATATACATATACAGTATACAAATATATATATATATATATATATATATATATATATATATATAAACTGCTCAAAAAAATTAAAGGAACACTTTGAAAACACATCAGATCTCAATGGGAAAAAGAAATCCTCCTGAATATCTATACTGATATAGACTGGGTAATGTGTTAGGAACGAAAGGATGCCACATCGTTTGATGGAAATGAAAATGATCAACCTACAGAGCCCTGAATTCAAAGACGCCCAAAAATGAGAGTGAAAAAATTATGTGGCAGGCTAGTCCATTTTGCCAAAATTTAATTGCAGCAACTCAAAATTGTACGCAGCACTTTGTATGGCCCCTCTGTTCTTGTATACATGCCTGACAACATCGGTGCATGCTTCTAATGAGATGACGGATGGTGTTGTGGGGGATCTCCTCCCAGATCTGGTCCAGGGCATCACTGAGCTCCTGGACAGTCTGAGGTGCAACCTGGTGGCATTGGATGGACCAAAACATAATGTCCCAGAGGTGTTCTGTTGGATTTAGGTCAGGAAAGTGTGGTGGCCAGTCAATGGTATGAATTCCTTCATCCTCCAGGAACTGCCTGCATACTCTCACCACATGAGGCCAGGAATTGTCGTGCACCAGGAGCCACTGTACCAGCATAGGGTCTAACAATGGGTCCAAGGATTTCATCCTGATACCTAATGGCAGCCAAGGTGCCTTTGTCAAGCCTGTAGCGGTCTGTGTGACCCTCCATGGATATGCCTCCCCAGACAATCATTAATCCACCACCAAACTGCTCATGCTGAATGATGTTACAGGCAGCATAATGTTCTCCATGGCTTCTCCAGACCCTTTCACTTCTGTCACGTGCCCAGGGTGAACCTGCTCTCATCTGTAAAAAGCACAGGGCACCAGTGGTGCATCTGCCAATTCTGGTATTCTATGGCGAATGCCAATCGAGCTGCATGCTGCTGGGCAGTGAGCTCAGGGCCCATTAGAGGACATGGGGCCTTGGGTCACCCTCATGAAGTCTTTCTGGTTGTTTGGTGAGAGACATTCACACCAGTGGCCTGCTGGAGGTCATTTTGTAGGGCTCTGGCAGTGCTCATCCTGTTCCTCTTTGCCCAAAGGAGCAGATGCTGGTTCTGCTGATGGGTTATGGACCTTCTATGGCCCTCTCCAGCTCTCCTAGAGTAACTACTTGCCTCCTAGAATCTCCTCTATGCCCTTGAGACTGTGCAGGGAGACACAGCAAACCTTCTGGCAATGACACGTATTGATGTGCCATCCTGGAGAAGTTGGACTACCTATGCAACCTCTGTAGGGTCCAGGTATCGCCTCATGCTACCAGTAGTGACACTGACTGTAGCCAAATGCAAAACTAGTGAAGAAACAGTCAGAAAAGATGAGGAGGGAAAAATGTCAGTGGCCTCCACCTGTTAAACCATTCCTGTTTTGGGGTCATCTCATTGTTGCCCCTCTAGTGCATCTGTTGTTAATTTCATTAACACCACAGCAGCTGAAACTGATTAACAACCCCCTCTGCTACTTAACTGACCAGATTAATATCCCATAAGTTTCATTGACTTTATGCTATACTCTGATTAAAAATTGTTCCTTTAATTCTTTTGAGCAGTATATATATATATATATATATATTTATATACAGTGCATCCGAAAGTATTCACAGCGCATCACTTTTTCCACATTTTGTTATGTTACAGCCTTATTCCAAAATTGATTAAATTCATTTTTTCCTCAGAATTCTACACACAACACCCCATAATGACAATGTGAAAAACAGTTTACTTGAGGTTTTTGCAAATTTATTAAAAATAAAAAAACTGAGAAAGCACATGTACATAAGTATTCACAGCCTTTGCTCAATACTTTGTCGATGCACCTTTGGCAGCAATTACAGCCTCAAGTCTTTTTGAATATGATGCCACAAGCTTGGCACACCTATCCTTGGCCAGTTTCGCCCATTCCTCTTTGCAGCACCTCTCCATCAGGTTGGATGGGAAGTGTCGGTGTACAGCCATTTTAAGATCTCTCCAGAGATGTTCAATCAGATTCAAGTCTGGGCTCTGGCTGGGCCACTCAAGGACAGTCACAGAGTTGTCCTGAAGCCACTCCTTTGATATCTTGGCTGTGTGCTTAGGGTCGTTGTCCTGCTGAAAGATGAACCGTCACCCCAGTCTGAGGTCAAGAGCGCTCTGGAGCAGGTTTTCATCCAGGATGTCTCTGTACATTGCTGCAGTCATCTTTCCCTTTATCCTGACTAGTCTCCCAATTCCTGTCGCTGAAAAACATCCCCACCGCCATGCTTCACTGTAGGGATGGTTTTGGCCTGGTGATGAGCAGTGCCTGGTTTCCTCCAAACGTGACGCCTGGCATTCACACCATAGAGTTCAATCTTTGTCTCATCAGACCAGAGAATTTTGTTTCTCATGGTCTGAGAGTGCTTCACGTGCCTTTTGGCAAACTCCAGGCGGGCTGCTATGTGCCTTTTAACTAAGGAGTGGCTTCCGTCTGGCCTCTCTATCATACAGGCCTGATTGGTGGATTGCTGCAAGATGGTTGTCCTTCTGGAAGGTTCTCCTCTCTCCACAGAGGACCTCTGGAGCTCTGACAGAGTGACCATCGGGTTCTTGGTCACCTCCCTGACTAAGGCCCTTCTTCCCCGATCGCTCAGTTTAGATGGCCGGCCAGCTCTAGGAAGAGTCCTGGTGGTTTCAAACTTCTTCCACTTACGGATGATGGAGGCCACTGTGCTCATTGGGACCTTTAAAGTGGCAGAAATTTTCCTGTAACCTTCCCCAGATTTGTGCCTCGAGACAATCTTGTCTTGGAGGTCTACAGACAATTCCTTTGACTTCATGCTTGGTTTGTGCCCTGACATGAACTGTCAACTGTGGGAACTTACATAGACAGGTGTGTGTCTTTCCAAATCATGTCCAATCAACTGAATTTACCACAGGTGGACTCCAATTAAGCTGCAGAAACATCTCAAGGATGATCAGGGGAAACAGGATGCACCCGAGCTCAATTTTGAGTTTCATGGCAAAGGCTGTGAATACTTATGTACATGTACTTTCTCAGTTTTTTTTATTTTTAATAAATTTGCAAAAATATTAAGTAAATTTTTTTCACGTTGTCATTATGGGGGTGTGTAGAATTCTGAGGAAAAAAATGAATTTAATCCAATTTGGAATAAGGCCGTAACATAACAAAATGTGGAAAAAATGATGCGCTGTGAATACACAAATATACTGTATATATATATATATATATATATATATATATATATATATATATATATATATATATATATATATATATACATATATGTATATACCTTATATGTATAAATGAGAAACAAACCAAGAACATTAATCAGTGTATAACTGTCAAAGATTTCAGATAAGTAGGCTTATGAAAGTATTTTTTAAATAGTTCCAGTTTTGTCAAATATGCTCCAGGGATCAATAATTCTATGGTTTAAAACTATCTGAAAACATTGTGTGTCACACACAGGAAGTCGAGTATGTGCACTATTTTAACTTTACATAATGTAATTCCCTCAATCTCATATCTGCTCCACCTACTGTACATGTTATTGTTTGCTCTAAAAACTGCCCAACTTTAACATAACCAAAGTTTTTCTCCAAATTAATGACGCTGATCCTTTCAACAAGTACAACCACACTCTTCATATTTGCTAATATGACAGGCAGATTTTAAAATTACCATTGAGGTGGAAACATGCCCTTTTTAAGACAGCAAGTCAAAATGTCACTGTTAAGGGATTTATTACTCCATACTTTCTTATATGATTCTTTTTCCCAGACATGTGCATGTGTATAATATGATTTATATAAGACATTTAAATTAAAATGCTGTTTTTCAAAATGGTAAAAATACTGTGTCCACAGGGTTTCAGGTCCAATTGTTTAAATATAAAGAATATTTATTTCATTCAAACCTTTCATGCTTTTTGAGCCGATTTTGCATTTACAGTTTTTCCTCCAGTCTCAGCTCTTCTAACCCTTACTTAGTATACATTATGATGAACGTTAGTTTGAGTATACCATAGATATTCTGTTTCCCAGGTTGGTGGTATGATATTAGAGTAAAGAAAGTTTATAAAGAAAGTTAAATATTCAGTTCATCTAGCACATTTTGTTGGATTATATAAACTTTCCCAGGATTGCATTATTATCTAGGTGGTTTGCCATGTGGTGGGTGTGGCAATGTGCCGTAATCAATGCATGCTCCTAACCTGATAGGATGACACACTGATAAAGTCAACCTGCAATGTCTTCACACCCAGTTTTGAAATTCTCATCTTTTCTGCTCATTGACAAGTCAGATGGGAAGATAGAAAGACAGAGAAAAAAAGAGAGAGGGAAAGGGGAGCCTGGTGCCAGCATACTAAGAAGTGAGGTACAGTTGTTTAGTTTAAAGTCATTTCGTTGAGAGTGTACAAAGTCTGTCAAATTCAGGCACTTAATGTTAAGTGCCTCTTGGCAAACCGTGGTTGCCTTGAAATGTTTTGACTATTTGTCTGGCTTCAGTAAAAGAATAATATTTTCTTGGTGTTTTTTCTTGTTTTTTTTGTCATAATTTCTTTAGCTTAATTTTCATGAGATCATGCACTGTAATTCTGGAACAGGTTGGTACAGCACTACACAAGGGGGCATGATCAATGTTATGCCAACAGGTTTGGTTATTTCATCACAGTGACCATATTTATAAGAGTGACTTGCATGCTCAGAAGGGGTCTACATGTTTTTTCGAATAAAAGTGAGACTTTAATTCTCAAGCAATTGCTGGAGAGGTTTTTTGATTTTTGGAACTGACTTCATTTTGTCCCGATTTTGTGTATTGTATACCAATTCACTTCTTTGTTAATGTCCTTAGTCTGGTTCTGACTACTCATGGTATCAGTCCTGTGCTCTCCCATGCTCACTGTTAATTCCAGCCATCAAGAACCTTCTTTAGTGGAAAGATTTAAGAAGACACAGAAGTATTGACTGGAAAAGAACATTCTGGCACAGTTTCCACAGGATGTAATGGTTTGGTTTTGTTATTGTGTGAAATCTAGTCTTATACTTGTTAAATTTTCAACTTTTTTAAAGTTTAAGTAATATGTTTTGCTTTAGTTGTTTCTGAACATCACATTTATGGTTAGTCTGTGATGATCTCTAGCCCAACCCCGACCAGTTAAAAAGAGCAGAACAGCCACAATACATAGGCCATTGAACATGAAAATATTTGTGAAGCTATTGCAGCTTTGTAATCACATTATAATTCATTACAGCAGCAAATATTTGAATTAAATTAAAATGTACAGTGATGAGTAAATTCATTTGCACTTACAAACATTCTTTAAGTAGTACATGATTAAAACTGAACTGTATTTTATTTTGAGCCATTGCAATAAAATTTTGAACTGCAAATTATTCCTTCCTTATTGATTTCACAATTGATTCAGTGATATCAATTTGTGTTCCATTATTCATGTGTAAAATCGCTTTTCCTTGTTTTTGAAATCTGTGTGGTATTTATGACACCTTTCCTGTTTTTTTATAAACTTTTTTACCTTTCATTTAGTGTTTTTTTCTTACTCTTTGTTGACACTCTGCCTATTTATGCATTTGGATTGAGGACATACAGTGTATTTACATATATTTTCAGACACATTTGATTTCTTGATCTGTACTATCACTGCCTGACAGCTGTGAAGCATAATTCTGCGGTCCACATGTTTAACAAATCATGGAAACTAATATTTAAAGTCAATGTTATGGCGCAACACTGATAGTGTTGTTTATAAAATACAAAGAAAGACAAAAAGAAGGGATGCAGACAGCTGTAAATAAAACTATAAAATTCTTTGTCCAAGTAAATGGGTTGGCATTTTATCCTTAAAAGATATAATGAGGTGAGCAGAAGTCTGCTATTCTACCACAAAGTGAGATGTGGAAAATTTATTAACCATAAATGAACATAATCCCTCATCAAGCCTAAAATTATTTCCAAAAATCATAAAGAGTGAAGCACAGGATCAGAAATTTGTTAAGCAAATGAGCACTCATGACAATATGGATTTTATCGCCAAACTTGGATAACCAGGAAGTCTTCGCTCTGATCTTTTTACTAGTTAATGCTGATGTCCTGTCATCAAAGCCCATTGTAAAATATATGATACCTTCCTGCTATGCCATATTGTATTATTAAATAAGTGTTGTGAATAATCCAAAACCATGAAATAAAAAAGAAAAACCAGAAAAAATGTAATATTAGGAGAAAAGA
Source organism: Polypterus senegalus (assembly GCF_016835505.1). Taxonomy (NCBI): domain Eukaryota; kingdom Metazoa; phylum Chordata; class Cladistia; order Polypteriformes; family Polypteridae; genus Polypterus; species Polypterus senegalus. The sequence goes on along the minus strand of NC_053158.1, from coordinate 140,795,643 downwards.
ATTTAAAATAAAAAATTATAACCATCCATCCATCCATTATCCAACCCGCTATATCCTAACTACAGGGTCACGGGGGGTCTGCTGGAGCCAATCCCAGCCAACACAGGGCGCCGGCCCACCACAGCAAAATAATAACACATGCTGCAATTGCTTTCTTTGTATGGCCAGGCTGACATAGCTAATAGCTAAGCTGTCTTAATATCTCATCCAGATTTTTTTTAAAGGCTGTCAGGGTTTCTGCTTCAACTACATGTCTTGGTAGTTTGTTCCAGAGTCCCACAACTCTCTGCGTAAAAAAGGGCTTACTTGCCTTCAGTTTTAAACACACTTCCTCTTAATATATAGTGATGTAGTGATTCGCCGCTGAAAAAATATTGCTGGATCTACTGTATCAATGCTTTTGAGGATTTTAAATACTTGGATTAGATCCACATGCAGCTTGCTCTGTTTGAAACTAAATAGGTTTAATTCTCTTAGTCTTTTAGAATAATACATGTCCTCAAGTCCTGGGATGCACCTGATTGCTCTCCTCTGCGCAGCTTCAAATGCTGCTATGTCTCTCTTGTATCGTGGTGCCCAGAACTTCACACAATACTCCAGATGTGGTCTTGTCAGTGCATTAGTTTTAGCATAACGTCCCTTTGACTTAAATTCAACAACTTTTATGATATAATCTAACATTTTATTTGCCTTTGTAATTGCTTCTGTGCATTGTAAGGTTATTATAGTTAATGAAAACTAAAATCAAAACTGAAACTATTATTAAAAAAAAGTTTGTAAACTGAAATAAAATAATTAACAAAACTGAAATGAAAAACTAAAACTAAACAAAACTATTAAAGTAGCTGGAAAGACTAACTGAAATAAAATAATTTACTAAAATATTTTTATCCACAAACAACCTGCATATATTATCTAGTGAATGCAGTTGGTGACAGAGGGCGGGTGTTCAAACAGCATTTGTGGTGAAAGAGCAAGCTGAATGCAGGCACATAAACTGTGTGAAATAGAAAGCAATTTACATGCCGCCTTTCTTTGCGCTTGTTGTATATCAAGATGTAAACGGCTGAAATCAGAATGTGCTGAGCAACAAAACCTTTACCACATGGACAGAAAAATCGCGATTGAGTAATGTTTTGGTTTATTTCTCAGATGACTGCTTTTTGTTGACAGTATTTCACCTGCCACTTTGCACAGGAGAAATCATTTTTACTTTCTCAAATACATAGTATAAAGTACAGTGGAACCTCGGTTTACAAGTGTTTTGCAAGACGAGCAAAATTTTTTAATAAATTTTGACTTGATAAACGAGCGATGTCTTGCAATACGAGTAGTATGGATACACTTTGTCTGCTGAGCGTCATGTGATCACAGCTGAGCTGATGGTTCTTCTCTCTCGCGCGAGCGTCTCTCTCCTCTCTCTCTTCTCCTGAGGGCAGTCATCTCCTATTCTCCGTCTTTGTCTCTCTGCCTCACTCATATAGTCAACATCCGTACGAGCATATACTGTTTACTACAGCATTGTGACTGTGTGTGTGTGTGTGTGTGCGCGCGCACATGTGTGCTGTGATGTGCGAGTCCCATCTTGTGCCCCAAAACACGAAGCTGAGTCTCAGTACTTTAACAACATCAGCTTTATTCAGCTTGAAACAGCAACAGTGCTGTTATTTATTGTAGCGGGATCTTTATAATGTTCCTTGTATCACCCATCAACGGCAGGCGCTTATAGCATGTCTGCGATCTTTTTGGATGTGCTTATACGGCGAACTGCTACAGCGCTGGGAGACTGCGATTGCTTTGGGACACTCTTCCGCGTGTCGTCCCTTTGGGTGGAATCCCACGTGAGTTTAGAAACTCACACCAGCCATGATTCTTTTTAAAGGTAAAGTGCAGGTTAATTTGTTTTATGTATTTTTACTTCATATTTTGTATTAATCATTTTTATATGAATAGTTTTGGTTTGTGGAACGAATCATCTGAGTTTCCATTATTTCTTATGGGGAAATTCGCTTTGATATACGAGTGCTTTGGATTGTGAGCACGTTTCCGGAACGAATTATGCTTGCAAACCGAGGTTCCGCTGTATAGTAATCATGAAAAAATTTGACCTCGAGATTTTGATGAATCTTGATGTTACAGACCTCTCTGAGTTCAAAAATAACATGTTTTGGAATTATCTGTGTTTGTGTGTGTGCGTTCAAAACACGCAAGGAGATAGATAGATGAAATTCGGCATGTGGTTGTTACAACAAAATTGTAGATCTGTAATAACTTTTGGGCCAAATCCATCAACTAGAAGTGGTACATTACCTGAACACATACTCAATTTTTTTTTAATTCATGCTGCTGCAGAGCATGATTTATTCAACTGTACTTTTATAATAATTGTGCAATATATTATTAAAATTTGATTTGATTTGTTGTTGATGGTTCTTTAATGTACATAATATAAAAATACTAGCAAAATACCAGCGCTTTGCAGCGGAGAAGTAGTGAGTTAAAGAAGTTATGAAAAAGAAAAGGAAACATTTTTAAAATAATGTAACATGATTGTCAATGTAATTGTTTTGTCACTGTTATGAGTGTTGCTGTCATCAAGGATTTGATCATCATTATTTCGTTCAATCAGGTTCGTATTTGGAGGATGTGTTGTGTTCAAGTTACATTCCGTGTTTGTCAACCATTGTAAAGATGACAGGTTTCATTCATCGAAGTGTTCACTACCCAAATCGCTACTTGTGAATCTAAGATGTTTAACAGGCATTCCCAGTATTAACTTGTGGATTTGCCTGTGAATATTTAGTGGCAGCGTGTCTATGAACTTGTGGAACTGCCTGCGAGTATTTAGCGACAGCGTCTCTATGAAGTTGTGGATTTGCCTGCGAGTATTTAGCAACAGCATGTCTATTAAGTTGTGGATTTTTATGTGAGTATTTAGCGACAGCGTCTCTATGAACTTGTGGATTTTCCTACGAGTATTTAGCGACAGCATGTCTATTAACTTGTGGACGCTGGCGGCAGTGTCACAAAGTTGTTTTCATCTAGCTGCGTCAGAAAATGTACCATAATGTCTGACATGCCTCCTTTTTACTGTTTTCTCACAGCTTGGATTGCTGCTGTCATAATCGGTTTAAATTTCATGGTTTGTTTCAATTACGTTAGTATTTGCAGGACTTGTGTTGAAGTGACATTCGGCACCTGTCAAGCGTTGTAAGCATACAACCGGCTTCACCGATAACTTTGCATCCAGCTTTTGAGAGTTGAAACATTCATAAACATCAAAGTGTCCACTACTCAAATTGTCACCTGTGAATCTAAGATGTTTAAGGGGCATTGTCGGTTCTCCAAAGGTTTAAAATATTTGGCCATTTCAGTACACTTGAAAGCGACAACCAAACAATTCAGCGGCAGCCATCAACTCACATGCAGAAGCATAGGTGAAGGGCTTAAGCATTTCACTCTTCTATTGCTCCTGTGTAGTAAAATTATCTTCTGTACTGTCATCAGTCCACACCTTGAACCTGTCCCAGTCATTCAATACATAAGACACAATGTTCCTCCAGATATCAAGAGTGAGCCTGATATGGCCGTGCAATATGTAACACAGAGAATGTAAAAGGCAGGTGGCATTTCCGGGCATGGAAACCACTCGGTAAGTGACATTTCTTTGATCGATGGTGATCACCTCGATAGACATGTTAATGGGGGTACGGTTGGAACGATAAAAGAAATGGGTACCTGAAGAGTAAACAAAGTTTAAAATACCTACACAATAACTATAATCGTAATAAACGAAAAATAAAACAGCGGAGAAGCCATGGATTAAATAAAAAGGCTGCAGGGAGACGTGAATACCATGGCAAACCAAGGAAGGGAATGAAGAGACAGGAGTGAAGGACGACCTTATATGGGTAGGTAGTCAATTACGTGGGAGGTGTGGGGATGGGGGATGCAATGTAGGCAGGCAGCCAACTACGTGGGAGACGTGGTGAAGGGGGACGCAACGGCGCCTCACACGGCAACCGAGCTGCAGGCTATGGACGTATATATGTACCTAAGTAGGATTCAGTTATGACCGTTACGTGTAGAATTTCGAAATGAAACCTGCTTAACCTTTGTAAGTAACCTGTAAGGAAAGAGCCTGCCAAATTTCAGACTTCTACCTACACGGGAAGTTAGAGAATTAGTGATGAGCGAGTCAGTGAGTCAGTCAGTCAGTGAGGGCTTTGCCTTTTACTAGTATAGATAATCATTGTTTTGTGGTTTACCCCTCAAATATCCATCCCCATATCTGAGTATACGAGAAAGTATTAGGGGAGACCACTCCCGGTGTTTGAAAATAAAACTACACTGATCGAGAGACTGACTAGGTCGTCATACAAGATCAGCATATTGTTACTGACCAATCACTTTTACTTTATAAACATCGTTTAACAATGAAGCGATAAAAACAAACATAGGTAGGCCAAGAGAGTCTGCCAAGTGATGAAAAACTAAACATTGTGTTTTTGTATTTATTCTATATCTATTAATTTATCCTTTTTAGTCCATATTCACAAATCAAAATACCTGATATTGTGAAAATAATCCATTAGCAGAATTATATTTTAAAATATCTTTCCCCCTTTTTTCAATGTTTTTCTCTATCTCTCTCTCTCTGTCTCTCAAAGTAGATAGTTCAAATATCATATTCTTTACATCAGGCATAGCATACATATTACATACCAGGGATTTTTGCTGCCTTGCATCCAAACCTGCTGGGGTAGGCTCCAGGTTTCCTGTGATCCTACTTTGGATAAACAGGTTTAGATAATGTATATAGTGTTCTTAATCTCAGATGCTGTCTCTGTCGTTTTGTGCTGGCAATACTCCTATTACCTGCTCTTACTCTGCTCATAAAGGGTTTACCATTCTTATACGTTGGCTATTTAAGTCTCACCACTCCTAACCTTAACACTACCTACTTGTTTTTCTTTGTTTCCTTCAATACAGCTAGGTGGGATCTGCACACTGATTCAAGTCTAAGAGTCTAAGCTTCTACTAACATTAAACTCATATCCAAATCCATAAAGTGTACAGTTAAAACTGAAACTAATAGATATAAAAATAAAATAGTTACTAGAGTGCAATTTGTCTCCTATTTTCAACTTTCCTGTCCGCAGGTACATCTTCTTTCAGAAGTGACTGCCGAAATATGCCTAATAAGGGTTTATATTAATTAGTAATATTCCATTAGGCCTAGGGGTTTTATTAATCTTCAACAAATTGAGGGCTTGAAACATATCTGACTCTTTTATATTAAAATCTAAGAGCTTATTTCTTCCTTTCTAAATACTTGGGTGAAATATTTGTTCAGTACATTTGCTGTTTTATTTTTATTTTCAATGTTTTCTCAAATCGTGTCCCTAAGCTTTCTAAAATTCCCTTTTGTCATCTTTCTACTGGACTAGTACTGAAAAAAATGCTTGGTATTTGTTTTGGCTTCAGTTTTTCTTTTGACGTTTTGAATATTTTTTTCAGTCTCTTGTTATTGTTTCCAGTATTCCTGTCAGAATTATCGGGATTGTTTTTAATTTTCTTGTACAGTGATCTTTTCTTTTTTACTTCTTTAATAATACACCTATTTATCCAGTTTAACCAAATTTTTGTCTTTTTGTTTTACTGCTTTTCAGAATAAACTTATTTGAGCCTGTATCAGAAAATCACTACAATGGCACCAAATAGTTGCTGAGTTTTTGCTTTCTCATTTGATATTTTGTACATACTTCCTCATCCCATAAAGTCTGCATTCCTCAAGTTATAAATCTTTGCTTTGGTGTACATTTGTGTGTTTTCAAAGATTATCATGTCGTGATCACTGGCATCATAACGCGTTGGGCTTGAGACAGACTGGGTGAAAAAATAGTCATTTGCCATCTGAACCATGTCCTTCCTGATATGGGCTTCCCTATCAATGTTCAGAAAGTTAAAATTACCCATGACCACTACATTATCTTTGTTACAAATCTGTCTTATTTGATTAAATGTTGATGTTATTATCTAACATATCAGAATTTGGTGGCCTGTAGAAAACTACAATAACCAAATCTTACTAACTTAACCCACAATGATTCTGACATGATTCCTTCTTCCATCTTGAAGATATGGGCCTGAATATTATTTTTCACATATAGCACTGCATCCCCTCCTGTCCTTTCTTCCTTTCCTTCCTTGTCTGTCTCTCCTGAAACATGCATAGCCACTAATATTGTATTCCTCTCCAGCACACTCATTTAGCCATGATTCTGTAACTCCTAAAATATTATAGTCCCAATTCAATAATGGTGCCTCTAGTTTATGCATTTTATTTCTAATAGTTCTGGCATTAAGGAGTAAACATTTTAAATGAGGAAAATTACTTTTTGTGTTTTCTGTTGAGATTTCTTTTTTGGTTGGTTAGACTGTTTGTTTTTGTATCGTCCTCATTTTTTCCCCACAAAGTGATGTTTTAAATGTCTGCACACTTAAATGAAGATCCTCACTTATAGAATGTTTGTCCCTTTCTCTTGTAGATGTAGTCTTGCATTTCAGTAAAGGAAATGTTTATGGTAAAAGGCATTCCAATGGCTGAGAAAAGTATAGCATTCTTGCTCACACCATGCTTTCTGTCGTGCATTATAGCTAAATATAAAAATCCTGCTTGTGTAGTCTTTAGCTAGTCTCCAAGTTTCCTAAATTTGTTCTGCAGAGAATATGCACTTGTCTTTCCAATATGATTTGTTCCAATATGAACTATAACTAAGGGATCTTCACCTGCCCTCACCAGTAACTGGTCCACTCTTTGAATTATGTGGAAAACTCTTCCTTCTTGTAAGCAGCATACTGCGGTTGACTCACAATCTGTACTACATATTGAGCTGGCAGTATTTCGGATGATTGAATCACCAACAGCAAATACTTCCCTCTTCTGCCTCTCATTCTCTTTAACTTGGGTAGTAGGCAGAATTTTCTGATACTTTTTAAAGCAAGGTATGCCTGTTGGTTAGTTTAATCTTATTTTCTGATGAGATGCTGTGGTGCCTTATTCCTCTTTTGGCTACCTGAGTCCACATTTGATCTGTTGTAGTCTAATCACTTACTGCTGTCTGTGAAATAGGATGGCCCGGACACACACAGGCGGACACCATTTTATCCATCACCACACGTTTATTTACACTATATTACAAAAGTCACCAAACCCCCAGTCTCCCCAAAGTCAATAGCCACTGTCCCCAAACACAAATCACTCGGGCCTCTCCTCGCCTCCTCTGCCACGACCTCGTCTTCCTCCTCACCCGACTCCAGCCTTGATTGCAGGGCGGCAGCTCCTTAAATAGGCGGCTGATTGCCGACCGCACCCAGCCACCTGTGACATGTCCTTAATTTGGACAGAAATATTGAAAACGTTTGGTTTGCACTGGTGTAAATTGGTGAGTCTCTAGAGCAATTTTTCAAGAGAAAATACTGTAGTATGAATGACATTACTTATTGTGACCTGTGGAAACCATGAGCTTAGCAATGAGCTGTTGATACTAGTGACTGAAGCCTAAAATTATGGTGTCAATGGGAAAACAAAATGGTGGCTCACAAGTAACAAAAAAAGCAGAACAAAAAGTAACCACACATCCAAAACTATAAGGAACAGTAAAATAATGGTCAAATTAGAATGAACAATGTTCAAAACCTTAAAAAATGTACAATTGTATTATCTGTGAGATTCACAACATGAGAATTCCTTCATGACACTAAGTTAAATAAGTACAAAACCATAGCAGTTTTTATTCCATGGTGCATTGATAGCTTTAAACTGAGCTCATCTGCCTTATTTTCTTGAATGGTTGCTGTTTTTAGGAGCTAACTGAGAAGTTTGGGTCTATTAGGTGTGTTCTTTAGACTTGCTTAAAGCCCCATTCAGTTACTGAGTTTTTCTTAATGCTCGCACCACTTGTGTTTCCACCTACTTTGTCTCCATAGCCCATATGCTTAATTGTTTGTGGGTGTGAAAGCACCTTAGGTAAAGACATTCTGTTCCGGCCAGAAAAAGAAGTTATAGTATGTTGAAATGTCACAGAGCTTCTGATTTTATAATTATATGCATTAATATTTTAAGTAAGGAAAGTAGGAACAACAGGTAAAATAATAATTAAACAGCAGCATCAATAAAATTACGCAGTTTAAAGAAACTTACAGTCAAGTACTATTATCCTTTGTCACTGTTCAACCCTTTGTTATATCAAACAGGACCATTTCTAATATTTCTTTTTTAATTAGGTTTAACTACTGTGTGTGGAAGGTGATTTGAATATAAGACAACTAGTAATTAACAGTATGCAATGCAGCTGAATGACATTATGAGTACTTTATATTTGTCTTATAGTCTTGCAAATGTTTCAGGTCTTTTTCAGTCACATGTCAACAAGATACACATTAATCTATTTAATTTTTGTGTTCTTGTCCGATTTGTCAGTATTCTTATTGTTTTTTAAGAGTGAATGCATCATTAATTACATTAGGTTATGCTATAAGGATGAAATTGTTTTTTGCACCTTTTAAGCAACTTCAGTTGTACCTAAGTACATAAATAGATAGGTCTGATGAAGATTTAGCTGTGGACATCAATAAAGTCAGTTTGCTCTCTCTGCCTCTCAATTTCTTTCTCATTAAGTAACTTTGCTATTGTGTTGCACTAGCCTGAAAAATGAAATAAAGTCTGAAGTACAGGATGCATTTCATAAATTCAATATTTACATTTTAAAAAATCTCTTTCTTACTTTTGACATGGAAGTAGACACATCAGATGTCACATCTGAAGAGATTTTATTATAAAGACCTTCATATATACTCTAATTCCTTTCTTGTCATTTTTTTTTAAAGAAGATGTCTCCTCTGTAATATTAATGTAATTATGGTAATCCAAAATGGCTGGCCATTAAGTTGGTTCTACAGGAATGGAGATATTGGCTAGAGGGTTTTAAATTAAACATTTCTGGTTGATCACAAAAATATCTCAAAATGTTTCACAAAAAATTTGACTGAATACTAGACATACAGTATATGATGGAGTGTTTTTTCTAGTAATTTTCATTGTGTTATTTCAGTAGGCCTGTTATATTAAAACATGTAGCAAAACATTCTAAATTCCAAAAAAAAAAACACATTGGCCATCTTGTTGCTTAAAGATGCAGAAAATCATCCAATATAACTATTACTTGAAGGAAGATTGATTTATGTACCTGTATGTTCTAAAGTGTTAAAGATGATGTTAGCTTTTTTAGGCATTCAGTCTCATTTAACAGAGCCTGAGTCAATATATTTATATAGTGTATATTAATATTTTACATATATTTATATAGCCTCAAGATCTGTTCCTCAAGCTGATCCTCCAATTAGCTGTGAATCACCCAGTCTCACTAAATTGCACAGGTGGTGAACTCACCAGACTGGTGGTAAGCCTGCCCTCCTGGCATTGCAAGCAATCTTTGCTTCCTCTTGGGAGATGGGTGTCATCCCATCTGACTGAAAGACTGGACTTGACATCTGTATCTGGAAAGGGAAGGGTGATTGCATGGATTGCAGCAAGTACAGGGGGATGACACAGCTCTCAGCGCCAAGTAAGGTCCTTGTTAGGGTCATCCTCAATCGGATCCATGATCACTTGCTCATCTATCAATGACTCGAGCAGTTTGGTTTAATGCCTAAGGAGTCTACCATAGACCGCATCCTGGCAGTGAGGGTTCTCATGGAGTGCAAATGCGAATATAGTTTATTTGCAGACCTTGTCAATTTTTGTAAGCTGTTTCTTCTCAGTTGATTTAGCTGCCCTGTGGGACATCCTGAGATTTTGCGGGACTCAGCCACCTGCCCCAACGTTTGCTGGATGTCATGGTAGAGTGGAGACATAACATCTGTGTTTTTCCCAGTTGATTCTGGGGTCCATTGAGGGTGTGTTCTTGCTCCTACTCTGTTCAATGCTTACATGGACTGGGTGTTGGGTGGAGTTTTGGGGTACAGTGGCTGTGGGGCATCTGTTGGTGAAGAACCAAGACCTAGGCCTGTAAGACCTCTTGGGCACAACCATCAGCAGTGTGTCCATATGCAGAGAGAGTATTGGCCACGTCAAGAGATTCACTTACTTCGGCAGCGACATTCATGTACTCTTCCTTTGAAGCCATTACATGGATTGGGGGAGCATGGGGCGTGTGACGCTTCTGATATCTTCACAAACGAATGAAGGTCTTTATACTCATGGTGCTTCCTGCTTTGGTTGTGAGAGATGGATGCTATCCAGTGACTTTAGACAAATACTGGACTCCTTTGGTACTGTGTCTCTTCAGGGAATCCTTGGGTATTGCTGGTTTCACTTTGTGTCAAATGAGCAGTTGCTCACGGAATCCCGATGAGGCACATTATCCGTGTTTTTCGGAAGTATCAGTTATGGCACTATGACCATGTTGTGCGATTCCCAGAGGATGGTTCGGCTCGCAAGGTCCTCATTAATGATGGCCTGAGTGGTTGGACCAGGCCAAGGGGATGCCCACGTAACACCTGGCTACAGCAAAAGAGGGTCATTTCTGGAGGGTGGCACTGGACAGCGTTTCTTCCTGGGGTGTTGCCAACTGGGATCCTGAGCTGTTTTCTCGTGTGTTGGGTACGGCAATGCATTGTACTAGTACATGCTTATGACCCATATTTATAAACTTTTTAAAGTGACCTAAACATATAATGAGCCTAATTGTTTTACAATGTTACTATCTGTAATACCATTAAATGAACTCTATTAATGTCAATAGTTTAAAATAATATTCTTATTGTCATTATCTTCTTCAGTCATTTTCTTATGAGTTAAACAAAACCTGAATCTTTTACTATTGATCTTCAGGACAGGAACCAAAAAGCAGATTGCTGTAGTAAATCCCAGCAGGTTTTTTTTAGCACAAGATAATATGTCCACATAAAAACCCATGCTTTGTTATTTCTTTATTTCTCATTATTTCAAAATATCAACAACAACAGAAATATAATTTCATTTTGAATTACTGAGGTTACGGATGAAAAAATATGCAAACATTCTAATCACAAAGGCCTTGGCAGGCACAGGAAGGAACAGATATACATATAACTTATGAAGGAGTTTTGTTGGAACAATTTTTTTGTAGAGTAGGATGTCATAAATATAATATAAATATTTGTTTTCAAACAAGCAGCAGATGCAGTATAAACTGATTTTGGGGTGCCAGCATTGGCTCCACTAAATGCTATAATCAGCCCCAATGCCAAAAGGGATGAGCATTCTTTTTATAGCACTGTTACAATTCATCGATTGTGAGACGTGCTTACGTAAACTGAACTTTAGAGCACTTCTGAAGACACTTGTTCATACTTATGTAGTTAAAAGACGTAAAGCAATATGTAAAGACTTGAATTATGTGACACTGCACCAAAATGATTAATTTATGTCCTGCTACCTTAATGAGCTAGTTGCCTGTACTTAAAGGATTCTGGAAACGTTTATCTATGGATTTAATTACCTATCACCAAATGATAAATGGTTTAATGACTGTTTTAGTTGTGGTAAATCAATTTTTTAAAAGAACAGATTTAGTTGCACTGAAGAAAGTATCTACCTCTGACAGTCGAGTGGAAATCTTTAATTTGCGCGTTTTCAAATTTCATTGTCTTAATACTTCCTTAGTCTGCAATAATGATCTGCTGTTTGTTTCATGGTTTCGGAGAGCTTTCTGTTTGCAACTAGATATTAGTATAAACTTGGATATCAGGTACCACCACAACTAGGATGATCCAGCTGATAGTGTTAAACAAGAGATGGAGTGGTATTTTATACTCAAATACCTTCTTTTCCAGATTATAACTGTTAGCCAGGCAAGTAAATAACAGCAATTCAAATGTAATACAATGTAGTTCGTGCAATAAGTACATCATTGGTTAATGCATTACCTCTAAAGTGGTATCATGTTTCAAGATCAAGAAAAATGCCACTGCAGAGCACCAAGAAGAGGCAAAGTGAGGGAGAGTCATACTGTAGAAATTGCCAATTAAAATGATTAATACAATTATTAATATTCCAAATATTTTCCTGGAAATGTGTATTGTGGCCAGCTTAGATAAAAAATATTTTCCCAGTGTTCCATGATGGTTTGAGAGATCTGTGTGACATCACAAAGCTGTAGCAACCATGCACAGAACTTTCACGTGTTAGTAATGTAAGATTATTGTTGACAGTTGCTTACCCAATCAGTACTCCAGTCATCCACCGCATATGCATTAAATAAAAAATGCAGTATTTTCATTTGAACAGTAGGTTACCTGACCATAATTAACATATTTTAGTACTGACAGCTGATATATGAACACCTACCCCTGTAAGCTGTAATAATAATAATAGCAACAATAATAATAATAATAATAATAATTTTTATTTATATGGCTCATCCTTTCCCATGCCCAAGGCACTTCACAGAGTCTCAGAAAGAAACAGCAGGTATATGTAACATTGAATATATATAGATGCAGGATATACAAAGCATTAAATAGAATAAAAGACAATAATCCAGACTTCCTCTTTCGGCTGCTTCCATTAGGGTTGCCACAGCAGATCATCTTTTTCCATATCTTCCCGTCCTCTGCATCTTGATCTGTTACACCCATCACCTGCATGTCTTCTATAACCACATCTGTAAACCTTCTCTTAGGCCCTCCTCTTTTCATCTTGCCTGGCAGCTCTATTCATATTATCTTTTTAACAAAATACTAGCGACTGGGAGCCCGATCGAATTGGGCTACAAATTCTACGTTTGTGAAATCCATACTTTCTCTGTAAAGAATTATTTGTTTTTTTAAGCCCTTCAAATGATTTGTTATCATGGCACTGATTTGTGCTTAAAATAGACCTTTTTGGCTGATGTAATGAAGAGCTTCCTGTTTAAACGGGGCTGCGAGACGTGAACTCAGCTTTTCGGCGCACTTCATTTGATTTTTTCCTTCAAACAAATTTTCAAAACAAACCGTATTTTATGACAATAATTATGTTGGCGTGGTCATTTTAGATCTGAGATCGGCTAAAATTTAAACGACCGTTGTTAATACCCAGCCGTCATTACTCAGTTTGCCAATAGATGTCAGAAGGACAGATGCCAAAACCGAACTGCCCAAAGATAGATTTTGATGTACCAAGCAAATGGAGATACGTTCTAAATTACTTACGGTTCCGGAGCTGTCGAAAGGTTTAAGTCAGTCGATGATATTAGTCCTGGAAAATATGCCCCACCAAACCAACGCTTTAAAAACCAACTGAACTTACTGTTATCTGCTCGAACCAACACCGACTAACTATACTCAGCTGTCCAGTGACATCACTGAAGCATTCGAACATTCTTAGCCAATCATGCAATACTGCGTCCGCGTTTCACACGTTATGTTCTAACTACAGAGGCAGAGTCCCATTGCATGGTTCTAACTTATTGACGCGAACACCATACATATGGGGTATTGACGCAAACACCATACATATGGATAGTATCAAATTAAATATATAAGGACTAGCAAAATACCCGCCTTCGTAGCAGAGAAGTAGTGTGTTAAAGAAGTTATGAAAAAGAAAAGGAAACATTTTAAAAATAACGTAACATGATTGTCAGTGTAATTGTTGTGTCACTGTTATGAGCGTTGCTGTCATCTATACTAATAAAAGGCAAAGCCCTCACTGACTGACTGACTGACTGACTCACTCACTCACTCACTCACTGACTAACTCACTCATCACTAATTCTCCAACTTCCCGTGTAGGTAGAAGGTTGAAATTTGGCAGGCTCATTCCTTACAGCTTACTTACAAAAGTTGGGCAAGTTTCATTTTGAAATTCTATGTGTAATGGTCATAACTGGAACCTATTTTTCTCTATATACTGTAATGGACGTTAGCCCGATGGCTGTGGGGGGCGGAGCTGCGTGTGACATCATCACGCCTCCCACGTAATCATGTGAACTGACTGTGACCGCAGTACGTAGAAAAGAAGAAAGAGCCCCCAAAGAGCGCTGAAGAAAAAAAAAACGCCAAATACTTTATTCACGAGATACAAGTTTAATGAGAGGACACGAGGTATAAACGAGACTTTGGATCACTTTGTAACGGAGTTAAAATTTCTGTAGTGAGAAACTTTTAAGTGCCGGGTCTTAGCTAACATTAAATAACGCCGTGGACATCACCAGATCACACGAGATAGCACAGGCGTAGCTCAGAAGCTTCGATGCATGTACTCCGAGCGGCTCACGTGAACTGACTATGAATGCAGTACACAGAGAAAGCAAGACCTCTAAAGAGCGCAGAGAGTTTTGCTCACGTGAACGTGTCTGCAAACAGTGGCGTTTCCTGCACTGCAAAAATACTACAAAAGTCGGGCAGCCGGTGTGCGCGCGTGCGTAGCTGTGTCGGCCTTTGAGACGCTGACTGCTCTTCTGCCTTAAGTGAAAGTAAACGTGTCTGCAAAAAGTGGCGTTTCTTACACTACAAAAATACTACAAAAGTCGGGCAGGCAGCGCGTGCACGCGCCTGCGTAGCTGTGCCGGCCTTTGAGATGCTGACTGCGCTTCTGCCTTAAGTGAAAGTAAACACTTTTAATTTTTTTCCCACTTCCCATGAGCTATAGCCCAGACAACTGTAAACACGGGATCCCATTTGTAGACTGCGGCAAACTAATATTAAGGCGCTTCGCACTTTCTTTTACACGTATACGATTATGAGGTTGTCAGGTCGGATTATGAAGACACGCACAGGAGTGGAGGACCGACAGTGCCATCCCAGACAGTTAATGGCAGGGCCATATACATACATACATACATACATACATACATACATACATACATACACACATATATATATATATGTGTGTATGTATATATATATATATATATATATATATATATATATATATATATATATATATATATATATATATATATATATACATATTATGTACATACGTATATATATGTATTATGTAGATAGGTATATAAATATTATGTAGATAGGTATATATATATATGTAGATAGGTATATATATGTAGACATGCATATGTAGATATGTATGTATATATATATATGTATGTATATATATTTATGTGTCTATATGTGTGTGTATGTATATATATGTGTGTGTGTGTGTGTATATATATATTGTGGAATTGAACCCGGACACAGACAGACGGACATCTTTAAGTTCACCCAACACACGTTTATTACACTAATATTTACAGTATAAAGTCAGTGCACTTCCCAGTGCCTCCAGCACCGTTCCCCCAAATGTCCAGACCAAACAGTCAAAATGCCTCTCTCCTGGCCGCCTCCCGTCCTCACTCTAGCTCCGTCCTCTTCCACCCGACTTCCACCATCGGCTGAAGGGGGGTGGCCCCTTAAATAGGAACTCGGATGGGCTCCAGCTGCTTACCGGCACCCCTCCGTAGCCACGCCCCAGTGTGGCGGAAGTGCCGGCTGCGCACCCGGAAGCCATCCGGGTGTCCCCTGTCGTCTTCCCCCCAGCACTTCCACCACTCCAGGGATATTCAGGCACCGAGGCCCCCAACATAACCAGGGCGGACGACCCCTCGCAATCTGGAGCTGATTACCCATTGGCTTCGCTCACTGAGTGCAAGTGAAAAAAATAAAATGGAGTCTATAAGTTATTAAATAGTAAAACATTAACGTTTTGAGAAGTAAAGATACATTGAGCACTACTGGAGTGGTTTCGGGTAAACCACATTTTAAAGCCGGTATAACACAACAGGTAAGTAGTACTAACAGCAGCTAAAATGTATATGGATCATCTCTCGGTAGTAGATCCCTTTTGAAAGGCGCTACATGACGGCTGTGGTATAGAAATGACATTTTCTATATGAACATCCAAATTTCTGCCTGTGGTAATGTGCCTTACCGCCATTACCAGCAATTAAAAAAAATTAGTTTTGTGTCCTCTGCAGTGCTAATAGAGAAAGACTTTGGTTTGGGATAAAATGAAAAAAGGTGTAAAGAAAGGAAACTTGCCTTTTTGTTTTATATTGTGTAGCGAGACATCTTCGATGACGATATGAGCGCCTTTTCGGGAGCATCGCGGCGGGTCTCGTGTAGACTGGAGAGACAGCCCTGCCATTAACCGGCCAGGATAGCACTGTTGGTCCTCCACTCCTGTGCATGTCTTCTGCGACCTCATAATCGTATACGTGCAAAAGAAAGTGCGAAGCGCCTTAATATTAGTTTGCCGTGGTCTAGAAAAGGGATCCCGTGTTTGCAGTTGTCTGGGCTATAGCTCAGGGGAAGGAGGAAAAAATGAAAAGTGCTTACTTTCACTTAAGGCAGAAGCGCAGTCAGCGTCTCAAAGGCTGGCACAGCTACGCGTCGTCTGCTCGACTTTTATAGTATTTTTGCAGGGCAGAAGACGCCACTTTTTGCAGACATGTTCACGTGATCTAAAGTCTCCGTGCTCTTTGGAGGTCTTGCTTGTTCTCTACGTACTGCGTTCACAGTCAGTTCACGTGAGCCGCTCGGAGTACATGCATCGAAGGTTCTCAGCTGTGCTTGTGCTATCTCGTGCGATCTTGCGATGTCCACGGCTTTATTTAATGTTAGCTAAGACCCGGCACTTAAACGTTTCTCTCGCACTTTCGCTGAGTTTGTGCCAAACACTATTCTATCCCTGACCATCTCATCTTCGTTTGCATAAGCACAGCCCTTCACCCGCGAATATTTAGCGGCAGCGTGTCTATTGGATTGCTGCTGACTGACGGCCTTATATGGGCAGACACTCAATTACGTGGGAGGCGTGACGATGTGGGACGCAACTCTGCCTCACACGGCGACCGAGCTGCAGGCTATTACTGTATATATGTACATAATTAGGTTCCAGTTATGACCGTTCTGCATAGAATTTCAAAATGAAACCTGCCTAACTTTTGTAAGTAAGCTGTAAGGAATAAGCCTGCCAAATTTCAGCCTTCTACATACACGGAAAGTTGGAGAATTAGTGATGAATGAGTCAGTGAGTGAGTCAGTCAGTGAGGGCTTTGCCTTTTATTATGATAGACTAGCAAAATACCCGCGCTTCGCAGCAGCGAGGTACTGCCTTAAAATTTTTATTAAGAAGAAAATTAAACCTTTTTAAACTGAGGGAAAATATACCAATAATTTTGTATACCACATTGTCAGTTCGGCCCTCTGGTTGTAATATGACCAAGCTGTGCGCTGAGCTTACTCTTGAGCATGCAACGTACAGTTGGCCATGTGAAAAGTAATCTTGTCTCAAATCTCACAGCTTGGATTACTGCTGTCATAATCGGTTTGAGTTTCATGGTTTATTTCAATTATGACAGTATTTGCAGGACTTGTGTTGAAGTGACATTCAGCATCTGTCAAGCATTGTAAGCACACAACCAGTTTCATTGACAACTTCACATCCAGCTTTTGAGAGTTTAAACAATCATAATCATCTAAGTGTCCACTACTGAAGTTGTCACCTGTGAATCTAAGATGTTTAAGAGGCATTGGCAGCTGTCGAAAGGTGTAAAATATTTGGCCATTTCGGTACACTTGAAAGCGACAACCGAACAATTCAGCGGCAGCCATCAACTCACATGCAGAACCATAGGTGAAGGGTTTAAGCATTTCACTCTTATAGTGCTCCTGTGTAGTATAATTATCTCCTGTACCTTCATCAGTCTATACCTTAAACCTGTCCCAGTCATTCAATACATAAGACACAATGTTCCTCCGGATATCAAGAGTAAGTCTGATATGGCCGTGCAATATGTAACAAAGAGAATGGAAAAGGTAGGTGCCATCTCCGGGCATGGGAAAACACTCAGTAAGTGACAGTTCTTTGATCGATGGTGATCACCTCAATAGACATGTTAATGGGGGTACGGTTGGAACGATAAAGGAAATGGGTACCTGAACAATGTAAAGTAAGTCTAAAATACCTACACAATAACTACAATCCTAATAAATGAACAATAAAACAGCGGGGAAGCCGTGGATTAAATTAAAAGGCTGTAGTTATCAGCAGGGAGACGTGAATCCCGTGGCGAAGCAAGTAAGGGAATGTAGAATCCGGAGCGAGGGACGGCCTTATATAGGCAGGCAGCCAACCATGTGGGAGGCGTTGGGATGGGGGACCCAACGCCATCTCACATGACGACCGAGCTGCAGGCTATGGACGTATATATGTACTTAAGTAGGATTCAGTTAGCGTTGGGAACCCGCGTACCAAATTTCTTGAAGATGAGCCCATAAGTAACAAAGACCGTTGGAAAGTTCAATATGGCGACCAACAGTGGCATCATACCACCGAAATAAGCATGTACATTGGTTTCGTTTAGCGCAGAGATGCCTCCTACAAAATTTCGTGAAGATGGGGCCATAAATAAGAAAGTTCAACATGGCGGACGTTGTCGACCGTTATGACTGTTACGCGTATAATTTCAAAATGAAACCTGCTTAACTTTTGTAAGTAAGCTGTAAGGAATGAGCCTGCCGAATTTCAGCCTTCTACCTACACGCGAAGTTGGAGAATTAGTGATGTTGGAAAGTTCAATATGGCGGCCAACAAAAGTACGTACATTGGTTTCGGTTAGCGTAGGGAAGCCGCTTACCAAATTTCGTGAAGATGGGGTCAGCCTTCTACCTACACGGGAAGTTGGAGAATTAGTGATGTCGGAAAGTTCAATAAGGCGGCCGACAGTGGCGTCATACCACTGAAATAAGTACGTACATCTGTTTCGGTTAGCTCAGGGAAGCCGCCTACCAAATTTCGTGAAGATGGGGCCATAAATAAGAAAGTTCAACATGGCGGACGTTGTCGACCGTTATGACTGTTACGTGCAGAATTTCGAAATAAAACCTGCTTTTGTAAGTAAACTGAAAGGAATAAGCCTGCCAAATTTTAGCCTTCTACCTACACGGGAAGTTGGAGAATTAGTGATGAGTGAGTGAGTGAGAGAGTCAGTCAGTGAGGGCTTTGCCTTTTATTAGTATAGATACCCAAGCATCTCTACTCTGCACATGTCCAAACCAACGCAATCTATCCTCTCTAACTTTGTCTCTAAACTGTCCAACCTGAGCGGACTCTCTAGTATACTCATTCCTAATCCAATCCATCCTTGTCACGCCCAATACAAATCTTAGCACCTTTAACTCTGCCACCTCCAGCTCTGTCTTCTGTTTTTGGTCAGTGCCACCGTCTCCAATCCATATAAAATAGCTGGTATCACTACCATCCCGTAGACCTTCCCTTTCACGCTTGCTGATACCCATCTGTCACCAATTACTCCTGACACTCTTCTCCGCCCATTCCACCCTGCCTGCATTCTTTTTCACTTCTCTTCCACAATACCGACTACTCTGTACTGTTGATCCCTCGTATTTAAACTCATCCACCTTTGCCAACTCTACTCCCTGTATCCTCCCCATCCCTCTGACCTCCCTCTCATTTACACACGTGTTCTGTCTTGTCCCCACTGATCTTCATTCTTCTTCTCTCTAGACAATATCTCCATGTCTCCAGGGTCTCCTTTCCCTGCTCATTACTCTCTCTACAAATCACAGTGTCATCAGCAAATATCATAGTCCATGGAGACTCCTGACTAATCTCGTCTGTCAACCTGTCCATCACCATTGCAAATGAGAAAGGGCTCAGAGCTGATTCCTTATGTAATCCCACCTCCACGTTGAATGCACCTGTCAATCCTACCACAGACCTCACCACTGTCTCACTTCCCTTGTACATAACCTGTACAACTCTTACATACTTCTCTGCCACTCTCACAACTCCTTTCGAGGCACCCTGTCATGTGCTTTCTCCAGGTCCTCAAAGACACAATGTAACTCCTTCTTGCCTTCTCTATACTTCTCCATCAACACCCTCAGAGCAAATCTGTGGTGCTCTTTCCTGGCATGAAACCATACTACTGCTCACTAATCATCACCCTCATTCTTAACCTAGCTTCCACTAATCTTTCCCATAACTGCACACTGTGGCTCATCAATTTTATCCTCCTGTAGTTACTATAGCTCTTCACATCCCCCTTATTCTTAAAAATCGGTACCAGTACACTTCTTCCCCACTTAGGCATCCTCTCGCTTTCCAAGATTCCATTAAACAGTGTGGTTAAAAATTCCACTGCCATCTCTCCTAAACACCTCCATGCATCCACAGGTCATACTGTCATACTGCCAACATTCAAAGCCATCTTTAACAGCGGCCTTTCCATTCTTCATAGCTGTCCTTACTTCCTCCTTGCTAATCCGTTTCACTTCCTGATTCACTATCACCACATCATCCAACCTGCTCCCTCATTCTCTTTATTCATCAACCTCTTAAAGTACTCTTTTCATCTGCTCAACACACCCATCTTGCTTGTGAGTATTTTTCCATCTATATCCTTTATCACCCTAACCTGTTGCACATCTTTCCCAGCTCAGTCCCTCTGTCTCGCCAATCGGTACAGGTACTTTTTCCCTCCTTAGTGTCCAACCTCTCATACAACTCATCATATGCCTTTTCGTTAGTGTTTGACATCTCTCTCTTCACCTTACACCTTAACTTGTTATACTCTTGTCTACTTTCTGTAACTCTCTGACTATCCCACTTCTTCGCCATCCTCTTTCTCTATATAACTCTCCTGTACTTCCCCATTCCACCACCAGGTTTCTTTTTCCTCCTTCCTCTGTCCAAATGTCACACCAATCACCATTCTTGCTGTCACCCTTACTACTTTTGCTATAGTTGCTCAACTGTCTGGTAACTCTTCACTGGCAACCAGTGCCTGCCTTATCTCTTCTCTGAACTCAACCTTACAGTCTTCCTTTCTCAACTTCCACCATTTGATCCTTGGCTCTGTCCTCACTCTCCTCTTCTTCTTGGTCTCCAACGTCATCCTACAGACCACCATTCTATGCTGCCTAACTACACTTTCCCCTGCCACCACTTTGCAGTCTTCAATTTCCATCAGATTGACCCTCCTGCATAGGATATAATCTACCTATGTGCATCTTCCTCCACTCTTGTACATCACTCTGTGTAACTCCCTCTTCTTAAAATACATATTCACCACAGCCATGGCCATCCTTTTTGCAAAATCCACTATCATCTAACCTTCTTTATTTCTCTCCTTGATATACAGTACCTAACCATCACCTCTTTATATCCTCTGTTTCCTTCACCATCATGTCTATTGAAAACTGCTCCAATCAGCACTCTTTGTCCCTTGGGTACACTGTCCATCACTTCATCCATCTCACTCAAGAAATCTTAATTCTTATTCATCACACACCCAACTTGCTGGGTATATGCACCAACAACATTTATCATCTCTTCAATTTCCAGCTTCATAATCATAACTCTGTCTGACCTCCAAAATACTCTTGACATACTGTTCCTTCACCCCATTTCTCCTCTCATCCACACTATGATAGAACAATTTGTATCCACCTTCAATCCACCTTGCCTTACTCTCCTTCCATTCAGTCTCTTGCATGTACAGTTTATCAGCCTTTCTTCTCTCCATCACGTCAGCTAACTCTCTCCCCTTACCTGTCATACTGCCAACATTCAAAGTTGCTACCCTCAGTTCCAGTCTTTTTACCTTCCTTCTCTCCTCCTGCTTCTGGACATGTCTCACCCCTCTTTTTCTCCTTCTTCGGCCAAAAGTAGCCCAATTTCCTTCAGCACCCTGTTGGATAACAGTAGTGTTGGCAGTCGTTGTTAACTCGGGCTTTGACTGATCTGGTATGGAAATCTGTATCGTTGTCCGAATAATGATCTTCTTGACATAATCTTCCCCATTTATCAGGGCATAGGACTGGTTTGTGGCTGGGTTAAAAGACAATAAACCAGACTAAAATACTAAATTCAATACCAAAAGAAAAGCCTAACAAATAACATCATGTGCGATATAACACACACACAGATTATAAACTGAGCATCTGTACAGAGAGACAAAGTGAAAGAAGGGGCAGAATGTTATGTTAAGTTGAAAGCTTTCCTGTACAGATGGGCTTTAAATTGTTTTTTAAAAGAATTAGTTCAGTCAGCTGATCTAAATTTTGGGAGGTCATTCTAAAGTCTGGGCACTATAGAGCTGAAGGCCCTGTCACACCATGCAGGTTATTGTGGGGCACAACAAGATTGCCCAAATCAGAGGACTGTAAGGGATGAACAGGAACATAGTGATGGAGAAGGTCACTGTACAGTAGTCTGACCATTTAAAGACCATTTAAAGCTTTGTTGGTTAATAAAATTTTGTATTCAATCCTGTAAGTTACAGGGAGCTAGTGAGGGCAAAGCAGGATGGGTGTGATGTGTTCACTGTTGCTGGCCTGTTATAGGACTCTTGTAGCAGAAGTTTTAATCAGCTGGAGCTGTGATATAAAATCAGAAGCACCACCTGCCAGTAGGGAGTTACGATAATCAATACAAGATGAAAGCAAGGACATTAGAAAAGTAGAGGAATGAGAGAACATGGGATATGTTACAAAGGTGAAAGTAAGAAAGTTTCTTAATGTGGTTTATGTGGGCAGAATAAAAAGGGAGGAATCAAAAATGACACCAAGATTCCTGGCATCATAAGAAGGTCTAATGAGATCACCATCAAGAGTGACTAAGAAGGAGCTCATTTTCTTAAGCATGGCTAATTTTCATTCATAAACAGCTATGTGCTGCAGCTAGATCCAAAACAAGCCTTAAAGGAGCACCCCCACCCTCACTGAGAAGAAAACACACAGGACTCTGTGAGATAATAATAATAATAATAATAATGAAAGACTTGGAGCAATGACATCAAACAATGGAACTAACCAGTCCCATGGTTCAGCTTTATGTCACGGATAATGTGTGCCCTAAGATTGGAACTCTGCGAGCGCAATGATGCATATTTCTTATTACTAGTTTGAAGCCTTTGTTGTGTTTTGTTTGTGGTTATCAGTCCTTTTGTGTTTGCTGTTGTTTGAGGCATGGTGGCGCAGTGTTTAGCACATACGCCTCACTGGTCAGATCGCACTTTTGGCCCTCAAGGACAATTAAAAGACCATTGCACTTTTAGAATCCACTTAAAAAATAATTCAGCTTCTTCACCATTGACTTCAAAACATTTCATTGAGTTCAGCAAGGTTCCAGAACATTTCCATTAATTTGCAGAACAAATTATGAAGTAGACTAAAAAGGAAAAAAAACTGTTTTGTAATACATATACCTCAAATACCCGCTAACCTTAAGTATTATGAGAACATGAGAGCAACAAGAAAAGGGTGATTAGCAATGCCAAACAGCAGTTAGAGAAGAATACTGCTGAAAATGTAAAAGTCAACCCTAAGATCTCTGTGTGTTTTGGTATTTCCACAGCAGTATAACTGTCAAAGAGGAGAACTATATATTGAAAACAGTAATAATTGAGGAAATGAAACACACAGAAAAAGAAGTAACAAATTATTTATTTTTTTTATTTTAAGTCTTCACCTGTAAAGAAATTAGATTTTTTAGCAATTACATGGACTTAATATTAACTACTAATTGATTCTAACATTACACAGTGAAAATTATTGCTAAAACTAAGAAGATAACATTTATACAATGGTGTGAAAGTATCTGTCAATTAAATATATACTGTAAGTAATTCTTGAAAATCATTTGGAATTCTTGAAGAACAGAAATTAGCAAATGTCTGTCCATTACATAAAAAATAGAGCAGACAGCTTAACATGTACAACAGGTAAACAGACAAAATGATCTAGGATTGCTGTCATAATAGATGGCAGTATAGACTTTACTTTAGAATGCCCAGGGGGTGAGTGGCCTGTTGATGGAGGTAAGATACAGCCACAATCCTGGAGACTTTCTCTTTTGACTTTACCTGCTATAACTAAACGAGAACTCCTTCGGAGATTTATTATCTTCCAGGGAAGCGTCTGACTGGATTTTTTGTTTTCCTCTCCTCCATTGTCTATTGGCCATACTTCAACAATAAACTTAGTAGACAGATATTTGTAGGTTCCATTTGTGTTAATCAGCTTTTAACGGTTTTGATTTCATGCATGTTTAAACAGGTATATGTCTTTATGTTGTATACATTATGTGATATTTATTTTGTGAGTTTTGCATTTGCATTTACCTGTGAACTTGTTACAGTGATTTGAGACTGCACTCAGTGAAGAAGGATATACAAAGTTATATTGAATTGAACTGAACATGGCTTGAACAGGGAGATAAGCTTCACAAATATCCTCAATTTTCTCAGAAAGGTTATGATAAAGTAACATATGAGAGTTTAATGACCAAACTAAAAAGCTGGAATTTAATGTTCAATGTGCAAGTTGGAGTAAAACAGGCCCAAACACAGAATGTAATAATTCTAAGCAAATATAACATTTAGATCTTAGGATCACTTCTTTTAATTTATATCATAGGTCTAGATACGAAAGCAAGAAAGCAAATAACAAGTTTACCCATAATACAAAACAAAAGGGGGTTGATGGATACCCTTTAATCAGCAGAATCATTACAGAATTTAGACATGGGCAGATATAGCAGATGACATTTAATGTAAATAAATGTGAGGTATTGACCATACCAGTTAAAAGTATTGGTAAGTATATGGTAGACATCTGAAACATGATGTCTTATGAAATGAACTTGGGGATCATAACAGTTTCAATCACTGTACCTATGAGAGAAAGTATTGTGCCACTGCATATGTACCTGACAGAGTGAATGGTTCAGAATGCGGTGGATTTTATATAATCAGGTTTTGTTTGTTCCTAAAACTACATCTAAGTTGTTGTTCTTAGACACGTATTCATTTTCTAATTACTGTATCAGCTTTAATGTCAGCCTATGAAATTATAAACTAGGAACAACAGGAAAAAACACAAAGAAAATCTCCAGTTTGAAGAAAAAAGCCCCTTCATTCATTTTAAAAATGCGTAAAAAACACACAGTACTGAGGAAAACATCTGCCAAATTTTTTATCCCATAATTGAAGTATGTGAAATCAAGTCTTTGTAAATACAGTCTTGGAACAAAAACATTGATGATGAACAACAGAAACCTGATAAAAAGGTTAAAAACATGGCTGAGTTTAGGCTTGGCGGTGGCTTGAATGTACCATAAAAAATTGCATTTATTTAGAGTCTCAACCATATTGCTGAATATTTACATCATACCCTAAGTCAAATATCATAAACTGTTTGTAATATAAAGTTACAAAATAACCTAAATTTCACTTGCATAACATATTTTTAAGGTTTGAAATTATACAAAAATGACACGAGTACATTTAATGATACTGAAATGACAGAATTTTTTTTTAGTTTTTCTGCATGCTTTTTGTACTTGTGATAAATTAAACACTTTTATTAAAAAAAATTGAGATTTAAGAAATTTTAAATGTGTGCATTACATAACATTAGAGTGTTATGGGATTGTGTTAACTGTTTTGAAAGTTAGGCAAGTTGGGTAGATTAGTGACCCTAATTTTACCCTGTTGTGTGCCCGATTCTTGCTGAAATAGGCTCGACCTTTGTTGCGACCCTGCTCTGGACAAGTGAGTTTAAAAAAATGGGTGGACTGATGGAAAGCTGGTGCATTTTTAATATTTTACTTACTTTATCAAAGAGGTATTTTACTTTAATAAAATTTTGTCGTGCTGATGGGTGACGTGAGACGTTTTTCTCAGACCTCCAAACCTCTTGAAAGTGGCACATTCAAGTATAAACTGTAAGCACATGGGCACAACTCTGTAGCTGCTTCAATAACTCAGACTAACTACTGAGGATGTGTTTACAAGCAGGAGCAGCTGTATGACATTATAAAAGAGGAAAATGCTGTACACAAAATATATACGTTGAAGTCACCTACTCTGTCAGTGTAAATTTGATACAGTAAACTAATCCATAAAAGAAGTCCTACAGAATACTTCTCTGTTTGTTTTAAGGGTAGGCAACGTACAAGAGAGGTTGCTTAGGTATGGTGGATTTAATTATCATATTCTGTATTTATTAACATATTTACATTACCTGTGGCCTTAAAAAAGTAAAAACTTTTGAAGAAAAAAAAATACTCTTTATTGGAGATTTACTTTAGTAGCACAGTACACCTGTTGGGGGTCCAAGGCCCCCTCAGCCCCCGATGAAAAACACCTATGGTTAAAACTAAAACAAATTTCAATTCAAATGAAAGTATAGTTTAAATTCCAAACTTATTTACAGGTTACAGTGTAGCAGTGGTGCATTAGTTTATGTCAAACCTGTGCAGTGCCAGAAGAAGGGTACTCAATCCTTGTCACTTTCAATGTTGAGTTTGCATCCTTTTCCCATGTCTGTTTGGCACTGCTGCCTTTTGTATCCTGAATTTGTCTGCCATGCTTGATCTCTGTTTGTGTAGCACCTCCACATTCTCCCTTTGTCATTGTGAGGTGAATGTGTGCATGTTTGGTCATTTAGGGATTTTGATTTGGCTCCTTGTTTGTATGCATATGTGGGGGCCTTCAATAACTTGACAACCAAAGCTAGTTCCTGCCTTGTTTACTATGCATCCAAGATAGAGAATATTATATTACATAAATCATGATATTAGTGTATATAAACAAGGTGTACATATAATAGTTTTTTCAAAAGCTTTAGCTTTCTTTGCTCCATTTTTGCCCCAGGCAAAGTTTTTAATATGCACTGTAAATTTTCATTTATTTGTTAAGTTGTCAAAATCATTTTTTTTTTCATCAATGCCTGCTAGTCATTCTTTTTTGTGATTTCTAAGTATATATCTTGTTTCATATTGCTGATAAAAATGGTTTTCTAGTGTTGCTTATATAAGTATTTTATTTAATTGTCCTGAATTAATGAATATCTGAAAATTGAAAGTGCGATAAACTTATTCAACATTTTATAGATTTATGTTTCTTTTTGATACTGATAGTGATTTTTATGACTCAGCACTACTAGCACTCATGATATATCAGTTTTTTTATTTTAATTAGTGATCGGCCTTACTACTATCAGTATAAAGGCAAGGAGTAAAATTAGTGTTTTTCAGCAGTTCAGGTAAAAATTGCTGACATACAAATATAATAATTCACTGCTGAGAAAACTGTACACTGGCAATACACTTAAGACAAAAAGGCAGTGTTTCATTGGCATCAGTAGAGCAATTTATGTAGAAAGATCATTCTGTGTTTTACTGGTAATAATGGTTTTAAAAATGAAAAATCCTCTTCAAATCCCTGATTTAGCTGCACATTAAACTCTGAGGACCTCGTTTTAATGTTACATTAAGGCTGTTATTTGAGATTTTGTAAGTGATCACCAGTTAGAGCTGGTTATTAAGTTTTAAAAATGTAAACCTCAATTTCCTTGCAGTTTGAAGTGAAATAATACCAGTGTTCTCGATGAATAAATAAGGTTCCATGAAGAGGGAATACACTGGACTTGTTAATAACTGAAGATGATCAAATTAATTATGGTGATCAAAGGTGTTTCAAAGGGTTAGACAGAAAGGCTCTTTTCAGTGACTCAGCTTTGATTACTCCTATATGTTAACCTTCCAAAAATAGGTCAGGATATTTTCTATTTTCTAATGAGTATATCAGTTGCTATATGCGTTGCAAATGACAGATAGCAGCATTACTTTTGAAACTTTTTTAAAAACTTATTTACTTTAAATTATAAACAGAACATTGATTTATTAAATAATGAAAACTTGTCTATGACAAAAACTGGAATAATTAGAGGATGCTCTCCACAACTGTCTGATAGAACATCTGCAGCATCTTATTGCAAATCTTGAAAGACGCCAGCCTTCTAAGGAAGTATAGTTGGCTCTGTACATATACAGTACATACAGTGGTGTGAAAAACTATTTGCCCCCTTCCTGATTTCTTATTCTTTTGCATGTTTGTCACACAAAATGTTTCTGATCATCAAACACATTTAACCATTAGTCAAATATAACACAAGTAAACACAAAATGCAGTTTTTAAAGGATGGTTTTTATTATTTATGGAGAAAAAAAATCCAAACCTACATGGCCCTGTGTGAAAAAGTAATTGCCCCCTTGTTAAAAAATAACCTAACTGTGGTGTATCACACCTGAGTTCAATTTCCGTAGCCACCCCCAGGCCTGATTACTGCCACACCTGTTTCAATCAAGAAATCACTTAAATAGGAGCTGCCTGACACAGAGAAGTAGACCAAAAGCACCTCAAAAGCTAGACATCATGCCAAGATCCAAAGAAATTCAGGAACAAATGAGAACAGAAGTAATTGAAATCTATCAGTCTGGTAAAGGTTATAAAGCCATTTCTAAAGCTTTGGGACTCCAGCGAACCACAGTGAGAGCCATTATCCACAAATGGCAAAAACATGGAACAGTGGTGAACCTTCCCAGGAGTGGCCAGCTGACCAAAATTACCCCAAGAGCGCAGAGACGACTCATCCGAGAGGTCACAAAAGACCCCAGGACAACGTCTTAAGAACTGCAGGCCTCATTTGCCTCAATTAAGGTCAGTGTTCACGACTCCACCATAAGAAAGAGACTGGGCAAAACGGCCTGCATGGCAGATTTCCAAGGCATAAACCACTGTTAAGCAAAAGAACATTAGGGCTCGTCTCAAATTTGCTAAGAAACATCTCAATGATTGCCAAGACTTTTGGAAAAATACCTTGTGGACTGATGAGACAAAAGTTGAACTTTTTGGAAGGCAAATGTCCGTTACATCTGGCGTAAAAGGGACACAGCATTTCAGAAAAAGAACATCATACCAACAGTAAAATATGGTGGTGGTAGTGTGATGGTCTGGAGTTGTTTTGCTGCTTCAGGACCTGGAAGGCTTGCTGTGATAGATGGAACCATGAATTCTACTGTCTACCAAAAAATCCTGAAGGAGAATGTCTGGCCATCTGTTCGTCAACTCAAGCTGAAGCGATCTTCGTGCTGCAACAGGACAATGACCCAAAACACACCAGCAAATCCACCTCTGAATGGCTGAAGAAAAACAAAATGAAGACTTTGGAGTGGCCTAGTCAAAGTCCTGACCTGAATCCAATTGAGATGCTATGGCATTACCTTAAAAAGGCGGTTCATGCTAGAAAACCCTCAAACAAAGCTGAATTACAACAATTCTGCAAAGATGAGTGGGCCAAAATTCCTCCAGAGCGCTGTAAAAGACTCATTGCAAGTTATCGCAAACGTTTGATTGCATTTATTGCTGCTAAGGGTGGCCCAACCAGTTATTAGGTTCAGGGGCAATTACTTTTTCACACAGGGCCATGTAGGTTTGGATTTTTTTTTCTCCCTAAATAATAAAAACCATCATTTAAAAACTGCATTTTGTGTTTACTTGTGTTATATTTGACTAATGGTTAAATGTGTTTGATGATCAGAAACATTTTGTGTGACAAACATGCAAAAGAATAAGAAATCAGGAAGGGTGCAAATAGTTTTTCACACCACTGTATACACAGTACATACAGTGCATCCGGAAAGTATTCACAGCGCATTACTTTTTCCACATTTTGTTATGTTACAGCCTTATTCAATTTTTTTCCTCAGAATTCTGCACACAACACCCCATAATGACAATGTGAAAAAGGTTTACTTGAGATTTTTGCAAATTTATTAAAAATAAAAAAATTGAGAAAGCATATGTACATAAGTATTCACAGCCTTTGACATGAAGCTCAAAATTGAGCTCAGGTGCATCCTGTTTCCCCTGATCATCCCTAAGATGTTTCTGCAGCTTAATTGGTGTCCACCTGTGGTAAATTCAGTTGATTGGACATGATTTGGAAAGACACACACCTGTCTATGTAAGTTCCCACAGTTGACAGTTCATATCAGGGCACAAACCAAGAATGAAGTCAAAGGAATTGTCTGTAGACCTCTGAGACAGGATTGTCTCGAGGTACAAATCTGTGAAGGTTACAGAAATATTTCTGCTGCTTTGAAGGTCCCAATGAGCACAGTGGCCTCCATTATCCATAAGTGGAAGAAGTTCAAAACCACCAGGGGCCTCATGTATAACGCCATGCGTAGAATTCGCACTATAACATGGCGTAAGCACAAAAGCCGAAATGTGTTTACGCACAGAAAAATCCAGATGCAGGAATCTGTGCGTACTCCAACTTCCACGTTCTTCCGCTACATAAATCCCCATCAGCGTGAAAACTAACGCTCGTGCACGCGCATTATGTAATGCCCTAAATCCTCCCAGAATTACGCCTATTTGAATATGCAAATCAATATAAATTGCCCTTAAGCGCAGCCTTCTGTGAAAAGACAATGGGAAAAGCACGGGGGAAAATATAAGAATTTCAGCGAATACCAAGTGGAGGCAAATGAAAAACATACTATTTGTTCAAATAAACCGTGGTATAATCAACAAAAGGAAGTTGATCGAGTGACATAGCGTGTTGGAGAAACTTGAAAGCTCACATTCACAAATCGCACAGTGCCGGAAATAAAAAGAAGTCACATATCAAAGCGCGTGAAAAGCCGAGTTGTAAGCCCACTGTCTGAGTGTCATATGAAAGCTTATTAGGGTACAGAGAAAAAAGGCACACAGTGAGGAAAAAGCACGAAATGTCAACTTCAATCTCGACATTTCCACTTTAATCACGTAGTTTATTTTGTCATTAAAGTAGAACATCATAAACTTCATCTTAAAATCGTTTAATTAACCAGTTTCTCAAATCACATCATAATTAAAGTAGCACGTTAAATGCTTTGTTTTGTATTTGATCTTCTATGTGCTCTATGTGTGTGAATCACTACTTGCTTTTTAAATCGGCTCTCTTCCTCCAACTGGACACAGAATCCATTACATTTGTGATATTATAGCTCTCTGAATAACTAAAATACTGAGATGTATACGTGATATCATTTTCTTGATGATAGGAGTTAAAGCACGTTATTAAACATGTGTTTCACTTCGATGAAATAATTTATTGCAGCAGTACAATCAGGGGTGGCTCTAGGCTTGTGGTGGCACTGGGCAGAGGAAGAATCGGTGGCTCCTTCGCCCGCACGTCAGTAAGGTAGCTTATGCACAACGTCCGTTGCAGACACTGCATAGCCGCCTCGTGCTCATGACACAAGCATTTAACTTTTGCCGAAATTTGTCGCTGTGTTTTTAGCTGTGTTGTTATTTTCTCTTTCTGTTTTATATTCAATATATATTGGCGTAGCTGTCACTGCAGTCAGTGCTTTTCTTTCCCCAAGTAACCGATCGCCATACAATCAGCTCTGTAATAGACGTTAAGCCATCTGTAAGCTTAGCGCCAATTCTTCAAAACGTTTAAAGAACATTGAAATATCTTCGTAGTACATGCTTAATTATTCTATCCTTAACGACACTCCCAGTGAAGAGTATAGATTATTTAAATGAAGTTAAAGTTTTATCTGTATAATTTAATAAATATATTTTGCTGAATTTCACCTTATAAATGATATCGTTTCTGTTTCTGAACCGCGAGGTCCGTACAGGGAAGACTTTAAAACATTTTGCCGTGGCTGAGACAGCGTGTCTTTGAAGCTGTATACCGATAATTCCCTTTCCGATCAGCTGCTGCTGTGATTCACACTCAGATACAGTGATATAAATACTCTGAGTGGTGCAGTGAGAGAAATATTGAAAAAGATGATCCGCTGTGGCAACTCCTAACAATAGGAGCTGAAAGAAGAAGAAGAAGAAGAAGAAGAAGAAGAAGTGAGAGTAACAACGCTAAAGCAGTTATGGTATTTGGAATACTATGGCTGTTCCCTCTACCATTATATTGTAACAAGGTAATTACAATCAGATGTATTACACTAATAAACAATATGCGGTTAGTTTCGGTGTATTTATAAAGCCGCGTCAGGAAAATAAGGTGTAACCACACAGGAACAGTAGCACTGCTTTGACGCTGGGTGCCGCCAGTCTGCAAAACCGAGCGGAGAACTTGCGTACGACAAGGTATGAGGTACCGTGGAAAAGTGCGTGGATTTACGCCAAGTGTAGGTTTTATACATCGCGATTTCAACGTGGAAAAGTTCTTACGCAACGTTTCTGTGCGTACGTACCGTTTATACATGAGGCCCCAGGACTCTTCCTAGACCTGGCTGGCCATCTAAACTGAGCAATCGGGGGAGAAGGGCCTTAGTCAGGGAGGTGACCAAGAACCCGATGGTCACTCTGTCAGAGCTCCAGAGGTCCTCTGTGGAGAGAGGAGAACCTTCCAGAATGACAACCATCTCTGCAGCAATTCACCAATCAGTTTATTTTTCTTTTAAAAAGTTAGTTACAACCAATGAGAATAGAGAAGACACAGAAACAGACTAAAAAAAATCACCATCTTCAGTGCACTTTGATTCTTTCTTTAAGCACCTATCTCTGATGATTTGATCAATTCTCCAGTTTTCTCCCTATTACTAAATTTTTGTTACATAGCATTCCTTTAACAGTAAGCTTATTTATTTTAATAAAACCTAGCTGTATTTATTTTTTAAATCTTGACAGCATCATTATAAAAATGAAAGAAAGCTAATATGATTTTAGTTCAACAGATAAATAGTAAGTTTTTAGTGCAATGATTGAAATTACCAATGGCAACTGGAAGTAAAATGACAGGGTATAAAGAGATACTGTTGCATGCACATTTAAGGAGTAATATAAAATCCTTATATTTAATAAATGAAAAGAAGATGCGACAAAAGCTTAGGCAATTGAGTACTATGCCATTGCAATGTTCTGCTTTTCAAAAATTAACTAGCTGTGTTATTTAATTGATTTATATTATATATTTTTTCTGTGTAGCCACCATCACTAAGATTGTACCCATACTGTAGATTATCACTGGGATAATGTTGGAAAAAACAGGCTGTTCATCCCCACAACGCTCATCCATCCTATTCGCCTAAATTCTCAAAAACGACATGGAGTTGATTTTAGAATGTTCTTGAAGACCTATTGTCTACCAGTCCAAAATTTACCCTTTGCAATTTTAACTCTGTGTCCCTAGGATCTTGTTGAAGAACTTTCCAGTCATATCACCTCTTAATCTTTGTTTGCTTAAAGTGAAAAGGTTCACCATTTTCTACAAATATTTTTTCACAGTTCATAACTTATAGTCCTTGAATCACCTAGTCATGGTTCTCTGAAACTTCTGTAGTATTTCTATGTCTTTCCTTGTAATATAGAGATTGAAATTGCACACAGTATTCATAATGAGGCCTTACTAGTGTGTTATTTAACTTAAGTATATTTTCCCTTGACATCTACTCCACACATTGGGATATGTAACTTAACATTCTGTTAATTTGAATTTCTTCTATATACCATCTGAATGTAGGAAGTGAAAATATGACTCCTAGGACCCTCTTATAAGGTGCACTTTCATGTTCCAGACCTCCCATTCTGTACTGAAATGTAATATTTACTTGCTACATGTAATACTTTACATTTGCTTACTATCAGTATAATTTTCCGATGTCCAAATTCTGTCAAGATGATTTTTTTTTATTCTAGATTTTCCTCCATTCCATGTAGTTTAGTATAATCTGCAAAAGTAGCAAATCAACTCTTTTCTTATAAAGATGATTAAATATGCTGTATATTGGAAAGAGGAGCAACCCCTTAGAGATCAGGCTGCCTATTTGTGATACAGTTGCTTGCTGCTGATCTGTAGGTATTTCTCCAGTATGCAGTGATTTTCACTTATGCCTTAATTATTGATAAAAAGAAAAACACTAATTTTCACATTGCATGATTGTTTCACTTTAGTAGTTGGAATATTTGATGAGAACTGTACTTTTGTTGGAAAGGAAATAATGTTGTGAATGGCATATTTAGTTTCTAGGTAAACCTGTGTTTGGTTTAGGAAGGATTAGAATTAATATTTTATTAGAAATTTCCATCTTCCAAATAGATTTCCAGGAGCAAATTAGATTTCTAAATTAGAAAATGGATATAGTGTGATAGGAAAACACCATTGTGGTATCACTTGTTACCCAGAATAATAACAGTTGAAGCCAGAAGGTAAATATAAGTAACAGGAGGCATACACGTAAAAATAACAAAGGAAAGTAGAATAGAAACTAAAGTCTGCTGCCGCTCTAGGGCTAAATATACTGCACTCGTTTTACTGCTCAAGCTACATGGTGGGATGACTTATCCACTTTCTCACCTAACAAGTACACAATAACACTTTATTTTTGTCATCACTGACGAGAACTTTCAATACAATTTCTTTGAGATAGATTTTTATTGAGTGAAGCAAGATTTTATATATATAATTGTAGAAGCTTTCAGAAAAATAGATTATAACAGTGGGTTTGACACTAGATATAGAGATCAATATGCTACACAAAAGTTGCATAAAAAAATCAAAATGTAAATCTAAACTTAAATGTATCAATTAATCACAAAATATTTTGTTGTCATCCCATTGGTATCAAAAATATGAATGCTGTTTAATGTGTGCAGCCATCTTTTTAAGAATAACTGTAATGACATCACAAGTCATGCAGCATGTGT
Organism: Polypterus senegalus; assembly: GCF_016835505.1. Taxonomy (NCBI): domain Eukaryota; kingdom Metazoa; phylum Chordata; class Cladistia; order Polypteriformes; family Polypteridae; genus Polypterus; species Polypterus senegalus. The sequence continues at coordinate 140,761,069 of NC_053158.1, read as the reverse complement.
TTCATGTGCCTAGCAATAAACAGCGCCTTAATCACCTAAAGTTCTGAAATAACTGCATCCATGAAAAATAAATACACAAAATTATAAAACATCAGGTCACCAAAATAATGGGAAAAATATAAACACATTTTAATAAAAGTTATTACATCAATCCTCTCTCCCCCTCCTAAAGTGTGGCCTCTGAACATGTCCATCCAGTTGCATATCTTAATTCCAATGAAATTGAAGGAGTAACCAAGGGAAATGAACATCCTTGGCTGGTACCCAAGATCGTTCTTTCAGTCCATAAACACGCTAAAGTAGCAAATAGTATACCAAAGAACCCAAACACCTCGAACCAATGATTTTCATGCTTTTATATTCTGGCCACCCATTAGCAATACCTGAAGGGATAGTGGGGGAACAGGAACAAGTACTGTAAGTAAATGGTTTGAAATGTAAAGCGAAAAGAGAGATGAATTTTGAAATTAGTTATAAAAATGTCTTGCAGAGAATGATGAAATGTTTAATTGTATTTATAAAGTACTGTTTATATGTTTATTGTGCAAGTTTAGTTAAAAAGTGACAAGTAGATGAGTGTGGTCATTGTGACTTGGTGATATATGTGTATATATATATATATATATATATATATATATATATATATATATATATATATATATATATATATATATATGGAAGAGAATATATATATATTATGGCATATTGGGGTTCAAACAACAAGTGGTATCAGCCACAGTCTGAATGTAGTTTAGGTGCCCTGGCATCATCTAGCCATGTAAAAGAAGTATATCCTTGTGGACTGTTTGCTTAACCCATGCTACTAATGCTATGTGTGTGTAGATTAATGAAATGAGTGTACATGACAAAAATACACCTTTGAGACACACATATGACTGTGAATATTAATCTGTTGAAATTGCTTTTATTAAATCAAACAGCAAAAAAATCAGTTTGGTGTAATACTGTCATGTTCAAAATGCCTTTGAATATATCTAAAATGTATATTACTAAAACGATGCTTCTTCAAAAATCAATTTAACTTAATTGTATTCCAAGGTTTATACATTTGCATTGCAATTTTAAATGGTTTCAGCAATTTTGCAGTATTCTAGAACTTGTTTAATTTCATTTAAATTGAACTAATCATTTTTTAGATTGCTGTCTATTTTTCAGATTAGCTGGCCTAGCCATTGAAACAGGCTTACTTACATACAGTAGGTTTAAAGAAAGTAGAGCTGGAGACAGTGAACTATTTTATGAATTGGCTTAATGTTGCAGATTTAGGTCTTTGCATAGAACTGACTCCTTCATGTCTAAATTAGGAAATGTGATTAAATGAAGCTAAGATGGAAGTTAGGTATATGTCTCTCTTGATCCAGAATCTAATGTAGGCTATATATTGTACAGGCATAGACAGCTGGAGCAATCGAGAAGTAATAAGGATTCAATGTCAATTGATTTTCTCTCTCTAGCTGTTCTCTTGCATGCCTTCACCCCTTTTCCCATCTGATACCCCTTAGATTGGCTTCATTTTCAGTCTCAATATGATCTCCCAATTAAATTAGCTTAAACCATATTCTGAGATGCCTGCTGAGACATTAGGGGTGTATTATCAGCTTTAACTGAAAATACAGAAGTTTGTTTTTTTTTATTTTGTCATAGAGTAATGGGGCTACTACTTTGTTGATCCTCACAGAAAAAGTAGGATGATATAACAGTTATTGCTTTGAGAAATATGAGGAGAATTATTACTTAAATGGTCTAAATATTTTTTGTATAGTCCAGACTGATAACTACCTGCTTTTCTTTTTTGTCTGCTCAGTTTTTATCCATGATTTGGCAGGGGTCAGAACCAAAGACTTGAGCTTATGTGGCCTGGAAATCTGTAATTTTCTTTAGCCAATGAGCACTGCAGGATCGCAAAAGCTTTTGAAAATCCTCATTCGTAAAGAATTTACTCATATTTCGAAAGAGGCTTAAGAAAAAAAAGCTTATTCAGAAAAAACAAGCAGCTATCATTTATTATTGATAAGAATATGACTGGTAAAAGTGTAATGATATCTGAAGCTAAATGCAAATGTAACTTATCTTAATGAATTACAAGTGCTACAAACATCAAATGTCACATTCAATTAAAATAACTTTCTGCTGAAGTGATACTCAACAAAACATTTAAAACATGCTGTTATGTACTCATTTACAAATTTAAAATCACAAATACCAGTTGTTGCAGTGATACTTCATATGTAAAATCATATGTGCCTCATTAGTCAAATTACTGTAATTTTACAGTTTTCCTCAAACCTCTTTAATCAACCTGGAAGCTATCATGGCAACATTGGGAACAAAGAAGGACAAATTGCCCACCCAGCTTATGGTCCACTAATGCGTACAACCACCCAGGGTCAATTTGGAATCACAATTTTACCTAAGTTGTATATTTTTTGGGATATGGCAGGAAACGTGGAGTACCAAAAAAAAAAAAAACCCTGCAGATACTGAGACAATGTACAGACAACAGTGAGCAGGAATCAGATTTGAGCACAGGATACAGGATAGGAATTTCAGTACTGTAATACCATGCCACACACATATCAAGTAGCTTGAAGTTTATAATATATTTGTACTCACTGATGATTTGTTGAGGACAACTCTCGGAGGAAGCAATATGTTTTTGATTTTAATATTTCCTAGATTCTGCCATCAACGAGTGGACTTTTTCTCTTAATTTCTTAAATTGGTGGTAGTTGTGTGATTCTTTTAAGTATTCAAGATACTTTGCTATTTATATTTAGCCTTAGTTTTGGTTTCTTAATTACACTCCATATTCTGAAAAGACAAATCGTAAAGTATAACAAATTAAACATGTGATAAGCAGTTTATTGTTTTAATTCTTTATGTATAATTCTTCAGTACTCAAAATAATGTTATCTTTCATCTTTAGGACTGGTGATTCTGTAGAACAGTATAAAACCTAAGTATTAAACTGAAGTGCACTTCTACAGACATATTGTCACATGCATCATTGTTTTAATGGACTACTGTTGTATTAAGGTGAAAAAATAAGTATGTAAGTATTAGACTGTATTAGGAAAAGAGATGTAATCAGCAAGTGAATGTCTTAACCAGGAATTCAATACATTGAGCACAATAACTGTAAGATGAGAATCAAAGAATGAAAGTCAAAAAAGGAGAGCAAAAAGGTTGTTAATAAAGTACAAAACAAACGTAAATAGTTTAACTGTTATTTGATGTCTCAGTTAGAGGTATGTCTTAATTAATTACCTTCCTTTTGTCTGATGCCCTGTACAATGCTACAGACAGAATACATCCAGGTTGTAACTAGGCAACATGTAAACACATTGTACTGACTCAAAATGAGACAGTGAAAATTTTTATGGAAGAGGATAAGGTGAACAAGCCAAAGTCATAACAAATAGTCTAACCAATCTAAAAATCCAAAAACCAATGACCTAATTACCATAGGCAAGTTTGTTAACTGGGGTAAAGCTTTATCTCAAGAATCACATACCAAAACAATTTTTATCCAATCTCAGATGCCAAAAAGTGTATGGGGCTGACCTTTGTAGCAATGACTCCTAATGACATGTGCAATGTGATCCTGGACACCACCCATAGCAATAGCATAGCAACTGGCATAATAAAAGTGCACAAAATGGAGGCACTCAAGGTGAAAAGAAATGACTTTGAGACAAAATGATAAATATTTTGTATTTTCTCAAATCACTGTAAAATGAATAATGCTGTTTTTGGATTCCTTGATGCTTAAAATCCCCTAAATAAATTATTGCGTTGTGAGAAAAGTATTACAAAATGGTACCAAAAAGTTAAGTACAATGCCAAATCATTACACAAATGGCTGTGCCTGTAAGAAAATAAAAATGGCGATAAAACAGTAAAAATAAATATATAAAAATTGTTACATTAAGACATAACCAGAAAACAATATCACAGATGAATTCCTTAAACACATAAACCCCGTAAGAGATCAAAATTTCCAGGAATACATGCATAAAAAAGCTGAAGTAATTTAAAAACAAGACACCAATATAACATTTACTGAATATGAGGCACTAAAAAGAGCCAAATGCATATCATATGAATTAAATACAAAGTGGCAAAAGGAATTGTTAGGAGTAAATTCAAGAAATACTATTAAAAGCATTCCTCTTGATTTTATAAATGTAATATTCTTATTATCATATTTCCAAATCTTTGTCTATATTGATTATATTTAAAAAACTTCCATAATTAAAACTGCAAAAATATGTGACCAGCCTATAGAAGAAAAAGGAATGAATGTTCAACCACTCAAAATAAGCTATGTTATTTAAGCAGTGTAGACAAATCATTATGTGCATTACACAAAAAAGACAAAATAAACTATATAAGTGTTTTAATTCTTTTTTCCCCCCCTTTGTGATTAATTTTACACTTTTTTATTGTACATTTCAGTAGGTTTTGTGTCTTTTTTACCATTTTTATGATGATGTCACTGGGTACCATTTTTTCTTCCTATTACCACCATTTTGTGTTCCTTTATGCTTAGTTGGGTGTGTATTGTTTAAAAAAAATACATTGCTATGTATGTGACTGCTGCATTGAAGGTCAGCATCCATGGTTTGCATAAACTCTATAATATTTAGAAATGCATTATCAGTAATTATTAGTTAGGGCTTTGTTTTTCTAGCTTGGTTTTGATTTTTTTTCCATTACTGATTTTTGGAACTTTGTTTTGGTTTTTCTCCTAGATCAGTCTGAGTCACCAGTATTCTGACTTTGCTTCTGCTGCTATTACAGTAATCCTCAGGTTATTCCTAAAACCTGTTTCATCTCCAGGTTATTTATCTCTAAACTATCTAGAGAGCACTCTTCTTAAAGTGTTGCTAACAGTAACAATTGTGCAGATGACTAATTTTTCAATTGCCAAGTTTCACATTCACAGAGCATCTGCAGTGTAATTACTGAGGTAACACAGTCCCCCAATGCACATAGTGAGCTGTTTTGTGTAACAACAATATTTGTACAGAGAAACTAGTGAGGTCCAAAATGCGGGACTGCCTAAGCTTGCAATAAATAAGCCGGGGCATTGTTACCCATTGTAATAATGATGTTATGCCAGTTACAAAAACCCAAAGCAACTTTGAAAACAGCATTGATGCTAACTGTCCCTCTTTATATCTCCAGCCAGCTCATTCTAATAGTCTGCTGACAAAAAGAAAGGGTGGGGCAACTAGTAAGATATAATAAGCAATAGACCGGGGGCCTCATGCATAAACTGTGCGTACACACAGAAATGTTGCGTAAGAATGTTTCCACGTTTAAATCGCGATGTATAAAACTTACACTTGACGTAAAGCTACGCACATTTCCACGGTACCTCATACCCTGTCATACGCAAGTTCTCTGCTTGGTTTTCCAGACTGGCGGCAACCAGCGTCAAAGCAGTGCTACTGTTCCTGTGTGGTTACTCTTTATTTTCCTGACGCGGCTTTATAAATACACTGAAACTAACCGCATATTTTTTAATTGGTGTAATGTATCTGATTGTAATTAACCTGTAACAGTATAATGGTCCAGGGAATAGCCATAGTATTCCAAATACCATAGTTGCTTTAGCGTTGTTACTTTCACTGCACCTTTTTTTCTTCTTTCAGCTGCTCCCATTAAGGGTTGCCACAGTGGATCATCTTTTACCATACTACTCTCACTGCACCACTCGGAGTATTTATATCACTGTATCTGAGTGGGGAATCACAGAAGCAGCTGATCGGAAAGAGAATTATCGGTATACAGCATCAAGCACATACTGCCTCAGCCATGGTAAAACACTTCAGAGACTTTCCTGTATGGACCTCGCAGTTCAGAAACAGTTTCATCCCAAGAACTTTAAACAATCAATCAGTCCATCAAGTGCTCCTTGTAGAACTGTTTGTACTTACGGCATGAGAATGCAGCTGTTGTGTCCTTGGGCAAGACACTTAACCTACTTTGCCTGCTGGTGGTGGTCGGAAGGATTGGTGGCGCCAGTGTTCGGCAGCCTCACTTCTGTCAGTGTGCCCCAGGGCAGCTGTGGCTACATAGTAGCTTATCATCACCAGCGTATGAATGTGTGTGTGAATGGGTGAATGACTGTTGTGTTGTAAAGCGCCTAGGGGGGTTCTTGAACTCTAGTTAGGCGCTATATCAAATACAGGCCATTTACCATTTACCATTTATAAGTACAACCGCCTCACTGTAAACTTGCACTACAGTTATAATATTGCACAACCTGCAGCACTTTATAAAGCACGTATTTACATATGATGATGATATTATTTTTAAGATGAAATGCAGCAAAATATTTTGATTATATTATATAGATAAAACTTTAACATCATTTAAATAATCTGTATTGTTAATAATTAAACACGTGAGGACATGTTTCCGCAGCGCTAGCTAGTTCACGGATTGATCCTACCTTGTGCTGTATTCTTTCTGGGGCTGACGCGACACTGGAAGGACAGATGGATAGAATAATTAAACATGTACTACAAAGATATTTCATATTCATATTTCCTTAAACGTTTTGAAGAATCGTCATTGTAAGCTTACAGATGGCTTAACGTCTATTACAGAGCTGATTGTGTGGCGATTGGGTATTTGGAGAAAGAAAAGTAAGGGCAGGAATTGGAGATTAGTACTTTTGAAAGAGACAGTACAGTACTGCTACAATAATTTCATCGAAGGTCGAACACAATCACGCACCGTGTTCCCCTGTTTAATGACATGCTTTAACTTCTATCATCATGAAAAAGATATCACGTATACATCTCAGTATTTTAATTATTCAGAGAGCTGTAATATCACGAATGTAATGGATTCTGTGTCCAGTCGGAGAAAAAGAAAGTGGAAGCACGTAGTGATTCACACACATAGAGCAAAAGATCAAATACAAAACAAAGTATTTAGCGTGCTACTTTAGTTACGATGGGTTTTGAGAAACTAGTAAATTAAAACGATTTTAAGATGAAGTTTATGATGTTCTACTTTAATGACAAAATAAACAATGTGATTAAAGTGGAAATTTCGAGATTGAAGTTGACATTTCGTGCTTTTTTCCTATTGTGTGCCTTTTTTTTCTGTACCCTAATAAGCTTTTATATGACACTCAGATGGTGGGCTACGTCTCGCCTTTTCACGTCGACTTTGATATGTCACAACTTCTTTTTTATGTCGGGCACTGTGCGACTTTGTGAACTTGAGTTTTCAAGTTTCTCCAACACGCTATGTTACTCGATCAACTTCCTTTTGTTTATTATACCACTGTTTAAACCAACAAATAGTACGTTTTTCTTTGCCTCCAGTTGGTATTCGCTGAAATTGTTATATTTTCCATCTTGCTTTTGTCATTGCCTTTTCACAAAATGCTGAGCTTAAGGGCTATTTATATTGATTTGCATATTCAAAGAGGCGTAATTCTGGAAGGAGATGGGGTGGGACAAAAAGCGCGTGCACGTGTGTTACTTTTCACGCTGATCGGGATTTATGGAGCGGAAGAACGCTGAAGTGGGCAAACACACTGATTTATGCATCTGGATTTTTCTGTGAGTAAGCACATTTTGGCTTTTGTGCTTACATCATGTTATAGTGTGAATTCTATGCACGGCATTATGCATGAGGCCCCAGGAGATGTGAATATGTTTAAACAAAGAGATGAGAAAACTATAAAACATAAATCAGTGTGCCAGATCCTAAATCACTAAACCCTGCCTGTTCACAAGCAAAATCCATAACCTCAGACAAAGGGCTACTAGTGCTGCAATGGAATTTATAAGTGTGTCTTCATAAAGCAAATCAGGTGCATTTTGGGAAGTGGTTCTTACCAGCACACTAGGTCTTTTAGCAACCCATCATCTATCTACAGAGATTCAAAAATAACTGTGTGACATACTTAAAAATTCAACAGTAAAAAATGTAAATCTTTTTCTGGAAAGGGAATAAAATTAAAACAAACACTTGAAAATAATGCTAGAAAATTCAGGTTTCTCATGAACTGAAAAAAAAAATATTTAAAGCATAACATTTTTGTAACAGGCCAAAACAAGCTTTCCATTTCTTAACAAGTGACCACTGTTAAATTAAATCTGTAATGAAAAATCTTCTTATCAGTAACTATTTCATGAGATTTTCTTTCTTTCATACGTTCTTTCTTTCTTTGCAATCCATTTACTGACTTAGATTCTGTTGCTATTTTAACCGCAGATATTGATTTTAGGAAATAACTATTGTTGAAATGTAGGCAATGAAACACACAGCAATTTATTAATGAACAATTGAGCATGACAGATTCTGTATAATAGCAAGCAAAAATCAGTAATTACTGCATCAATTTTAATATTGGATTATTGAAATATGATTAGCAAACTACAAATGCACCTGAAATCTGTTGTTTGGTCATTTAAAATGATTGTAAGACAAATTATTTTTGCCCTATCTGGATATCAAAGGTCTAGAGGCAAAAAGTATTTCTAAGTATTTTAGGAAAGCAAATAGAAAGTATATATTTTTCTTTGCTACTTTGGTCCTTTGGTCTTTTTTAATAAATAAAACTGATGGAGAAAAATGGTTTTGCAAGCTTTTTCCAGTGGGGGATGAGCTTGGATTTTGAATGTTATTAAGAAGTGCTGGATAATCCGAGGCAGGTGGCAAAACATACCAGAAGCTGATCCTCTAAATTGGGTAATGCAGCCAATGACCTCTTTAACCTGTCTAACCGATCTATGTAGTGCTGTGCGTAAGCTCAGATTGCTTATACAGAGTCAAGGCACCCGGGGAGCATACTAGAAAAGGACATAAATGATGAAACACTTTCATTTTCCAATTAACCTAAACAAATAGTATACTATGACTTCTTGTTCTCTCTGTAATATTAGCTTCACTTTAGGTATGAGGTATATATATATAAATATATATATATATATATATATATATATACATATATATATATATATATATATATATATATATATATATATATATATATATATATATATATCAAATACAGTTCTTATTAGAGTACAAGAAAACAACTTCAATAGATAGATAGATAGATAGATAGATAGATAGATAGATAGATAGATAGATAGATAGATAGATAGATAGATAGATAGATAGATAGATAGATAGATAGATGGTACTTTATTTGTTTTCCCCTTCTTATATAGTTTCTCTGTGTTACAAGACTAGTCCAACCATTTTTAATGTGAACACAGAAGTACTTATAGCAGTGCACCACCTCCACATCCACTCCTTGAATAATAACTAGGTATACAGATTCTTTGGTGATATGAACCTCAATAACGAGTTCCTACAATTTACACATGCTAAGTTGCAGACAATTGTCTTTGTGCCAAGAAACAGAGTACTCCATGTGACTCCTACGGTATACTCTGTCTTACTCTCCTTGTCAAATACATGCAATTAATGTAGAATCGTCTGAGAATATCATTTGACATGACCTGGTGTTATTTATAGTCCAAGGTGTACAGGGTGAAGAGAAAAGGAGATAGGAAAGTCCCTTGTTGTGTGCCACTATTATTTACATCCTCATCAGAGACATAGTCCTTGGGCTTTACAAACTGTACCTGACAGACAGTCCATTATCCCTGGTGTCAAAGGCTCATCCACCTGCATATCCCAAAGCTTGCAACTTATCCAGGATAACTGGATGGTACTGAAGGCACAGGAGAAATCTAAATCTAATCTTAATCATTTCAGTGCTCCCAGCTTTGTTGACATGGCAATAAACTTTGTGGAATAGATGCATAATTTCATATTCCACTTCAGTCTCTGTCTAATCGACAAATTGCAGTGGTTCCAAGTGGTCTTTCACAAGTTCCTATGATATAAGATGTAATAACCACTGGTCTGTAGTCAATGGGAGAAGGGGCTCCTGCCCTGTTTGGAAACTGAATAGTACAGAATGTTTTCCACAGCACCAACACTTTCATAAGCTTTAGTGACAAACTGAATATATAGCAGAGTTTACCACAAAGTTGGTCAGCATAACTCTTAAGAACTCAAGGAGTAATTCCATCTGGTCTCATGGCTTTTTATGTGTGTAGCCTCCTGAAATGTCTTCTCACTTGGTCATCAGATATGTACAGCCCATGGACAGAGATGGACACATCACAGGCCATACCAGTTGAAATGGTAGGAATTGTTAATGCAGTACAGATGATGTGGTGAGGGGCGAGAGTTGGGAGACTGGTCATTGGAATAAAGTGGCACTAGGAGGGAATATCTATTAAAAATTGTTTCTGGGTGTTAGGTTTGTCAACATCCCTTTCCAGTATAACAACAACAACAACAACATTTATTTATATAGCATATTTTCATACAAACAGTAGCTCAAAGTGCTTTACATATTAAAGAATAGAAAAATGAAAGACACAATTATAAGACAAAATAAATCAACATTAATTAACATCGTATAAGAGTAAGGTTCAATGGCCAGGGGGGACAGAAAAAACAAAAAAACTCCAGACGGCTGGAGAAAAATAAAATCTGTAGGGATTCCAGACCATGAGACCGCCCAGTCCCCTCTGGGCATTCTACCTAACATAAATGAAACAGTCCACTTTGGATTTGGGATTCTCACGGAAGGGCTTGATGATGATGATGGTCACGTAGACTTCTGCCTTTTAATCCATCCATCATTGTTGGAGCATCATGAAGCCGGAAAAAGAAACAGAAAAGAGAGTAGGGGTCAGTACCGATTTTAGAGCCACCATGAATAGTTATTTTGAGGAAATTGAACATAGAGTATCAGGATTAAGTTAAATTAAGATTAAAATGAAGTTATAAAAAGGCCATGTTAAAGTAATATGTTTTCAGCAGTGTTCTTTTAAGTTTTGTTCTTGGAATTCTAAGGAGACACTCATTTGAGGATCTGAGGTTACGATTTGGAATATAAGGTGTCAGACATTCCGATATATAAGATGGGGCGAGATTATTTAAGGCTTTATAAACCATAAGCAGAATTTTAAAGTCAATTCTGAATGACACAGGTAACCAGTGTAGTGACATTAAAACTGGAGTAATGTGTTCGGATTTTCTTTTCCTAGTTAGGATTCTAGCAGCTGCATTCTGCACTAGTTGCAAACGATTTATATCTTTTTTGGGTAGTCCTGAGAGGAGTGCGTTACAGTAACCTAGTCGACTGAAAACAAACGCGTGAACTAATTTCTCAGCATCTTTCAGCGATATAAGAGGTCTAACTTTACTTATGTTTCTTAAGTGAAAAATGCTGTCCTAATGATCTGATTAATATGTGATTTAAAATTCAGATTACAGTCAACAATCACCCCTAAGCTTTTTACCTCCGTCTTGACTTTTAATCCTAATGTATCCAGTTTATTTCTAATAGCCTCATTGTATCCATTATTGCTGATCACTAAATTTCAGTTTCTCTTTATTTAACTTGAGAAAATTACTATTCATCCATTCTGAGATACTAGTCAGACATTGTGTTAGTGAATCAATAGAATCAGGGTCATCAGGTGCTATTGATAAGTACAGCTGTGTGTCATCAGCATAGCTGTGGTAGCTCACGTTGTGCCCTGAGATAATCTGACCTAACGGAAGCATGTAGATTGAGAATAACAGCGGACCCAGGATAGAGCCTTGTGGAACACCATATGGATATCATGTGTCTTGAGTTGTAATTCCCACAACTAACAAAAATTTTCTCCCTGTCAGGTAGGATTCAAACCAATTTAAGACACTGCCAGAGAGGCCCACCCATTGACTAAGGCGATTTCTAAGAATGTTGTGATCAATGGTGTCAAATGCAGCACTCAGATCTAAGAGGATGAGAACAGATAAATGGCCTCTGTCTGCATTTACCCGCAAGTCATTTACTACTTTAACGAGTGCAGTTTCTGTGCTGTGATTTGTTCTAAAACCCGACTGAAATTTATCAAGAATAGCATGTTTATTTAGGTGGTCATTTAACTGCATAATGACTGCCTTCTCCAGAACTTTACTTAAGAAAGGCAGGTTAGAGATGGGTCTAAAATTTTCAAGAGCGAGGGTCAAGATTATGTTTCTTAAGTAGGGGTTTAACTACAGCAGTCTTAAGACAGTCTGGGAAGACCCCAGTATCTAGTGACGAATTTACTATGTTCAGAACATTATCAATTAGCACGCCTGATACTTCTTTGAAAAACCTTGTTGGTATTGGGTCAAGGACGCAGGTGGAGGGTTTTAATTGAGAGATTATTTTTTTAAATCAGGTAAATCTATCCTAGTGAAAGAGTTTAATTTGTTTATAACAGGATGCTGGGGTTTAGGAGGATCCTTAGTGTTGGAGGGATATACTATGTTATTTCTAATATCATTAATTTTTGATTGAAAATACAGCGACAGCCTCACAGGTTTCACTGGAAGCACTTAGGAGGCATTCCTTTGAGCTACCTGGGTTTAGTAGGCGATCAATTGTAGAAAATAAGACTCTGGGATTACTAGCATTGTTATTTATAATCTTGAGAAATAGCAGCGTCTCTCAAGACGGACAGTGTTATTGTATTCTGTTATTTTGACTTTTAATATTTCATGGTGGATAGTAAGTTTAGTCTTCCTCCATTGACGCTCAGCTCTACGCATGTTCTCTTTAAATCAGACACTCTTTGGGTCTTCCATGGTATAACAATGCTAGAAGATTTTTTCACTGTCTTTTCAGGTGCAACTATGTCAACAGCAGCTCTCACTTTAGAATTAAATCTTTCCACCTTACTATTTACATTATCCTCGCTATTATAGCTGGCACTATAAACGGACTGATTGCTTAAAATGTTTGTAAGTTTTAAAGCTGCTGCCGAGTCAAAGAAGCGTTTTTTAACAATATGCTTCTCATGAGTGTTTTTTATCATTATTTCTATATTAAAAAGTAGAAGAAAATGGTCTGATAGACCAATATCAATGATCTGTTTTATATCAACTTTCAGTCCTTTAGTAATCACTAAGTCTAACGTATGACCTGCTTTATGTGTAGGCTGATTTATGAGTTGTCTCAAATCAAAAGAATCCAGGAGGTTCATAAATTCTTTTACTTTTAGATCACACTGATTATCTATATGAAAATTAAAGTCGCCAACTATTAGGAGTGTGCCATAGTTAGTAATTAAAATTGACATTAAGTCAGAGAATTCCTCAAAAACGCGCGTTATATTTAGGAGGTCTATACACGGATAGTACTAGAACTTGAGAATCTCCATGGATAACAACGGCGAGATACTCAAAGGACTTGAACTTACCAAAACTGACATCTTTACATTTTAATCGGCTCGAGTAAATGTTAGCCAATCCGCCCCCCCTTTTTCCCTGGCGGTCTGCACGAGTAAAACTGTAATCTGGAGGCGCAGATTCGATTAAAACTGCCATCTGAACTAAGCCACGTTTCATTTAGTGCAATAAAATCTATTTTTTTATCACTAATAAGATCGTTGATAAAAACGTTTTGTTAGTTAAAGCTCTAAATATATACAGTGCATCCGGAAAGTATTCACAGCGCATCACTTTTTCCACATTTTGTTATGTTACAGCCTTATTCCAAAATGGACTAAATTCATTTTTTTCCTCAGAATTCTACACACAACACCCCATAATGACAACATGAAAAAAGTTTATTTGAGGTTTTTGCAAATTTATTAAAAATAAAAAAACTGAGAAATCACATGTACATAAGTATTCACAGCCTTTGCTCAATAGTTTGTCGATGTACCTTTGGCAGCAATTACAGCCTGAAGTCTTTTTGAATATGATGCCACAAGCTTGGCACAACTATCCTTGGCCAGTTTCGCCAATTCCTCTTTGCAGCACCTCTCAAGCTCCATCAGGTTGGATAGGAAGCGTCACTGCACAGCCATTTTAAGATCTCTCCAGAGATGTTCAATCAGATTCCAGTCTGGGCTCTGGCTGGGCCACTCAAGGACATTTACAGAGTTGTCCTGAAGCCACTTCTTTGATATCTTGGCTGTGTGCTTAGAGTTGTTGTCCTGCTGAAAGATAAACCGTCGCCCCAGTCTGAGGTCAAGAGCGCTCTGGAGCAGGTTTTCATCCAGGATGTCTCTGTACATTGCTGCAGTCATCTTTCCCTTTATCCTGACTAGTCTCCCAGTTCCTGCCACTGAAAACATCCCCACAGCATGATGCTGCCACCACCAGGCTTTACTGTAGGGATAGTATTGGCCTGGTGATGAGTGGTGCCTGGTTTCCTCCAAAACGTGACACCTGGCATTCACACCAAAGATTATAATCTTTGTTTTATCAGACCAGAAAATTTTGTTTCTCATGGTCTGATAGTCCTTCAGGTGCCTTTGGGCAAACTCCAGGCAGGCTGCCATGTACCTTTTACTAAGGAGTGGCTTCCGTCTGGCCTCTCTATCATACAGGCCTGATTGGTGGATTGCTGCAGAGATGGTTGTCCTTCTGGAAGGTTCTCCTTTCTCCACAGAGGACCACTGGAGCTCTGACAGAGTGACCAACGGGTTCTTTCAGTTTAGATGGCTGAAGAGTCCTGGTGGTTTCGAACTTCTTCCACTTATGGATGATGGCGGCCACTGTGCTCATTTGGACCTTCAAAGCAGCAGGAATTTTTCTGTAACCTTCCCCAGATTTGTGCCTTGAGACAATCCTGTCTCAGAAGTCTACAGACAATTCCTTTGACTTCATGCTTGGTTTGTGCTCTGACATGAACTGTCAACTGTGGGACCTTATATAGACAGGTGTGTGCCTTTCCTAATCATGTCCAATCAACTGAATTTACCACATGTGGACTCCAATTAAGCTGCAGAAACATCTCAAGGATGATCAGGGGAAACAGGATGCACCTGAGCTCAATTTTGAGCTTTATGGCAAAGGCTGTGATTACTTATGTACATGTGCTTTCTCAATTTTTTTATTTTTAATAAATTTGCAAAAACCTCAAGTAAACTTTTTTCACGTCATTATGGGGTGTTGTGTGTAGAATTCTGAGGAAAAAAATGAATTTAATCAATTTTTCAATAATGCTGTAACATAACAAAATGTGGAAAAAGTGATGCACTGTGAATACTTTCTGGATGCACTGTAAAATGAACACTATTTATATGATGCACAAACTAGTTGATTCCAGTGCTTGGATCTTGACAGCAGAGGCTTTTTGTGCAGCATCAGGCATAAGAAACCAACTCTGGATGGAGTGCCAGTCCATTGCTATTCACACTCAATGACATATTCACACTGACTCATACTGGGACAGTTTAAAGACATTAAAGTAGCTTAAATTAACTTCTTTAGAATGCTGGAAGAAAGTCATACTCTTTAAGACATTTTGTTGTTTGTATTCAAATTGACCTCAAACCCTAAAATTTTGAGGATCTTCTTCATTTAATTTAGCAGATGTACTGTAGATTTGATGAGTATGGTTTGGTAATATGAAGCACCATGTCATTTTTATGATGAGAGCTTCTGGTATATATTTCATTTGGCAAAGATTTGAAAGATATACTCTGATTTTAACAAATTCAGGTGAAATAATAGAAACGCTTTCTCAGTTCTCTTCACACAAATCTTAACATCATTGTTAAATATAGGAATTGGCCTAAAGAATTAACATTCTAAGAGGTTTTTATTTTTTTTTTGAGGAAAAAAGAAATGGATAGCTGGTGTATTATTTTAGGTAGGAGTGTTTCCACTCTAATTACAATAAACATGTATATAATTAACAGACCTACTTTTTCAGAGAGCTTCTGTAAAATTTTTCTTAATTTCCTCCTGGGCATAAAGTTTTTCCACTTTGTATAAATTTAAAAGTATGTAACATCTCAAAGCATCAGGTGCAGTGTGTTCAGAGCTGGGGGTGATCCTGTGCTGGTCTCAGTTTAGTATGTATTTGTGATAACAAGACTAGCTTTGGGAATTAGCATCATTGCAGTGTGCCTCAGAGCTGTGGACTAGACAGTGATCAAGACCAAGACTAAGTGCAGTTGCAATGTTCTTTCTGGAGCTGGAGAAGGAGAACAAAGTTGCGTCCTAACTTAGACCACCTCATGAATAGGTTTAACAAACTTAGTATGGTATGTACAGTCTTCTTTTTCTTCTTCTTCCTGCTAGTCCTGTTAGGGGTCACTACAGCAGATCATCTTTTACCATATGCTCCTGTCCTCTACATCTTGCTCTGTTATACCCACCACCTTCATTTCTTCTATCACCACATCCATACACCTCCTCCTAGGCCTTCCCCTTTTCCTCTTACCTGGCAGCTCCATCCTTAACATCCTTCTCCCATTATACCTAGCATTTCTGTCCTGCACAATTCCAAACCAACATATTCTCTCCTCTGTGACTTTGTTTTCAAACCGTCCAACCTGAGCTGACCCTCTAACATACTCATTGCTAAACCACCATCTGCAACCCATATAACATAGGTGGTCTCACTACAGTCCTGTAGACCTTCCCTTTCACTCTTGCAGATACTCGTCTGTCACAAATCACTCCTGACCTTTTCTCCACCCACTCCACTCTGCCCTCACTCTCTTTTTCACCTCTCTTTCACAATCCCCGTTACTCTGTACTGTTGATCCCAAATATTTAAACTCGCCCACCTTTTCCAACTCTTCTCCCTGCATCCTCACCACTCCTCTGACCTCCCTCTCATTCACACACATGTATTCTGTCTTGTCCCCACTGACCTTCATTCTTCTTCTCTTTAGACGATATATCCATCTCTCCAGGGTCTCCTCGACCTGCTCATTACTCTCTCTATAAATCACAATGTCATCAGCAAATATCATAGTCCATGGGGACTCCTGACTAATCTTGTCTGTCAGCTGGTCCATCACCATTGCAAATAAGAAAGGGCTCAGAGCCGATCCCTGATGTAATCCCACCTCCACCTTGAATGCATCCGTCACTCCTACTGTAGACCTCACCACTGTCACATTTCCCTCATACATATCCAGTACAACTCTTACATACTTCTCTGTCACTCCCGACTTCCTCATACAATATCACAACTCCTCGTGAGGCACCCTGTCATATGCTTTCTCCAGGTCCACAAAGAAGCAATACAGCTCCTTCTGGCCTTCTCTGTACTATTTCATCAACATCCTCAGAGCAAACATTGCATCTGTGGTGCTCTTTCCTGGCATGAAACCATACTGCTGCTTGCTAATTATCACCTAGTTTCTTAATCTAGCTTCCACTACTCTTTCCCATAACTTCATGCTGTGGCTCATCAATTTTATCCCTCTATAGTTATTACAGCCCCTTTTTTTCTTAAAAATCAGTACCAGTACACTTCTTCTCTACTCCTTAGGCATCCTCTCACTTTCCAAGATTGCATTAAACAATTTGGATACAAACTTCACTGCCATCCCACCTAAACACCTCCATTCTTCCACAGGTATGTCATCTGGACCAAAGGTATTTCCTTTCTTCTTCCTGTTTATAGCTGTCCTTACTTCCTTCTTGCTAATCTGTTGCACTTCGTGATTCACTATCTCCACATCATCCAACCTTCTCTCTCGCTCATTCTCTTCATTCATCAGCCTCTCAAAGTACTCTTTCCATCTGCTCAACACAATCTCCTCACTTGTGAATACATTTCTTTAAAAAAAATCCTTTATCACCCCAGCCTGCTGCACATCTTTCCCAGCACAGTCCCTGTGTCTAGCCAGTCGATACAGGTCCTTTTCTCCAGCCTCTCATATCAGCTCATCATACTGTTTTTCTTTAGCATTCGCCACCTCTCTTTCACCTTATACCTATTTCCTTGTACTCCTGTCTACTTTCTGCATCTCTCTGACTATCCCACTTCTTCTTCGCCAACCTCTTCCTTTGTATACTCTCCTGTACTTCCCCATTCCACCACCAGGTTTCTTGGTCCTCCTTCCTCTGCCACACAGTGCCTGTCTTACCTCCTCCCTGAACTCAGTCTTCCTTTTTTAACTTCCACCATTTGATCCTCGGCTCCACCCTCACTTTCCTTCTCTTCTTGATCTCCAACGTCTTCCTACAGACCACAATCCTATGCTGCCTAACTATGCTTTCCTCTGTTGCCACTTTGCCATCTACAGTCTCCTTTAGACTAACCCTTCTGCATTGGATATAATCCACCTTTGTGCATCTGCCTCTATTGTTATACATTACCTTCTGTTCCTCCCTGGTCTTAAAATATGTATTCACAACAGCTTTGACCATCCTTTTTGCAAAATCCACTACCATCTGACCTTCTGCATTGCTCTCCTTGACACCACACCTGCTCATCAGCTCCTCATGAGCTCTTTTCCCTTCACCAACATGCCCATTGAAATCTGTTCCAATCACCACTCTCTCTCCCTTGGGTACACTTTCTAATACTTCATCCAGCTCACTCTAGAAATCTTCTAAATCATCAATCGCACACCCAACTTGCGAGGCATATACACTAACAGCATTCATTATTACACCTTTAAGTTCCAGCCTCTATAATCATCACTCTTCCTGATACTCTTTTCACCTACAAAACACTCTTGACATACAGTTCCTTCCTACTGTTCACCATGATAATTAAATATTATTGTGTAACAACTCAATGCATTAACACACAAAATATAAATAGTAGCCTTATGATCACTTTAGGCTGTGCTAATAGTATGACACAATTAATCAATAGCACTTACATATTTATCTTAAAACAGATAAACTAATGTCATCAGTGACATGAGTGCATGCGAGGGGGCTGTGAATTCAATACAACACCTGCATTGCTTTTATCTTTTATATGTTAGGGTACATACCCAGGTGGACCTGATGGTAGATCATCATCCTCCCATGAGTTGCAGGGAGACAATTATGTTTCAGATATGATTCTATTAAAGTTTACTTTTTTATATATACATTCCATACATTTCATGGCCTTTTCAGATACTCAGCATGAACAACATTTACATTAACGAAAGCAATGCTCCTTTCAACTTGATGTGCTTAACGACTGTAATTATTTTTATTAAGTTTGCATGAGGACATAGTTTTTCCCTGTGCTCTGGACCTTTAAATTGAGAGGAATGTACAACTGCAAGTCGTTCATTGAGAATGGGCAAGATGTTAATTGCCCGCACACTGCTGTTAATGGTCATTCAGATGGCCAGCTCCGCAAGCTTAGGAGAAACATTAAAACAACAAGACTAGCTGTGTATCTTGTTCAGCTATTCACTACAGTAGCACTTAGAACTGAGGATTCACTCCTCTTACTACCATTAGATGTACTCTAGTCTTGATCCACAGCTAGTATAGTACTGTTCCATGCACTGCAACTGATCCAAAGTGTCTTAAAAGTTTATCTTTAATGTCTAAACATGATGACTGGAGATGCTTGGATTTTTTTAAATTAAATGAATAACGTGTTTTATAGTATATTTGAATATGTTAGATGTTTCTGTGTGTTTGGTTCCAAACGTAATTGCTGACTTTTCATAGTATTAACAACTTTGTTCTTAGGAACTTAATGGGCTAGCCATTTTTGCATGTTCATAATAAGAATGATGTGATATAAGTAATAGTTGCTACAAGTCTTTTGTGATTCATAATTGCAGTTTGTTTGCAAAATCAGTTTTTCTATTGAGCCCGGTGATGGGCAATCTTGTATCTTCATCGTCAGTTGTGGAGTTGTAACTAGTTCTGTGGGCTTCATGGTTTACAATTTGTTTTGTGTGATACATAAGAGATCACTTGTCCTCTTTGATATTGTTTCACAGAGAGTTCTGACAGAAACCTTCAGAAATATATTAATTGAGGTAGGTTTTGACAATATTATAATGTGCTAACAATAATAAATGTAATTGTTTATTGTAAGTTGTATTGATAGTGCTTGATATTTTAAGTTTGAGGAAAGTTAGAGCATGGTTAGAAAAAAATGACGTCACGATTAAAAGATTTCATAGAGGGTTGAAAATTATTATCGATAAAGATATGTACAATTTTAGGCCATTACTCTGTACTGTAGAGTACTTTTTTTTTTTTGTAAGCTGTATTGAGGAAATTCTAAGCATGGACTTAAACTTGAACACAGGCCACAAACACCATTGTATCATAAATCAATATTCCTGGTCCTTTAAATTTTATTATCATAGCTGGAATAAAATATCTGTCCAATCCATTTTTTCCTCAACCTATGTTAGTATTTAATATTTAAATGACTTTTCTGTAAGAAGACTACATTTGACTCAATGAATTGAAATGTGATAACACATTTTCTTTTCAATTCATGATTTAGACTATTGACATTCTAACTAAAACCCTTTAATGAATGATTACAGTTATCCACTCTTTTAGACTTTTTACACTTCTTGTCTCATAGTAACATACTGTAGATACTTTTTACTTTTAAGGTTTGGTTTTTCCCTCAGAAAGTCATATGTTGTCCAGTAGTGTTGATCAGCGAATTTTGCCAAAACATTATTCACAGTGAATTTGCTGCGTTCGCTTTCGTCCTTGTTCATCAAATTATTTACTGATTTAGGAGAACTTTTTTTTAGTATCCCATAATGCTTTGCAAGGCCAGCGAGACATCACCTGGACCTATAACAGCCAACACTGGATGGGACCTCCCCCGGGTATGTAATGCTGATCATCCGCATAACAGACTGGTTACTAATCTTGCAGATCACTCTCTATGAAGAGCTCATGATCACACTCACAGTATTTCTAGTCTACTGGCTAACACACTGCAGATTTGAAACTCTACGTTAGCTGAGAAAACTCATGCAGATATAATAGCAGAACATGCAGACTTCATGGAAAGTCATAAAGGCACAATAATACTGTGTTTAGTATGTGAACTCAATTTAAGTAACGTAATAGATAAGCAAATAATGCAAGTTCCTAAATTTTATTTTTATGAAACATATACAGCATAAATAACAAGTTACCTCTGCTTGTTGCCAAATGTGCTGGTCATCTCCGAGTTCCATGTCAATATAAGAGAAGATGGCACATGCCCTGTGCAAATGTAATTAGCCACATGGCAAATGAAAACAAACCTTGGAACAGCCTGATGCCAAACCCCCACCGCCCCCTCCCAAATACAGGAGGCTCTATGAAATAATAATAATAACAAAAGATTTGCTACTATTTACATTACACTATTGATGTTTTTATCCTGCGGTGCGCTGGCGCCCTGCCCAGGGTTTGTTTCCTGCCTTGCACCCTGTGTTGGCTGGGGTTGGCTCCAGTGGACCCCCGTGACCCTGTATTTAGGATGTAGCGGGTTGGAGAATGGATAGATGGATGTTTTTATCTTTTTGATATAAAAAAATTTGCAAACCTTCAGCACAGAATTTTTGGAGAGCATTCAGCATGACTTCATGAAATAAAACGACCCAGGGGCTTTAATCATGACACACCACTTTTTGCCTTTAACTCTTTTAGGGCTGATTTTTTTCCCTTTTCTCCCAGAACAGAATATTTTGCTAAAAAACTCAGTTTTATAATAAGTACACAAAATTATAGTTTCTCACATAAATCAACATAAAACGTCTGTTGCTGCATGCTTTGCAGTGTGTGCTACTGCGGCAGCTGCAGTACAGGAGGAATGAGGGAGGCAAGTGGTAAGCTGTTGCTGGACTGTTTTCTCAAAAGCCCACAAAGCAATAGTCTCTCACATAAATCCAAATAAAGTGACCTACATATTTTTTCTGACTGTTAATGATTTTGGCATTTCCACTTTATTTTGATGAAATATACAGGGTGGGCCATTTATATGGATACACCTTAATAAAATGGGAATGGTTGGTGATATTAACTTCCTGTTTGTGGAACATTAGTATATGTGAGGGGGGAAACTTTTCAAGATGGGTGGTGACCATGGTGGCCATTTGGAAGTCGGCCATTTTGGGTCCAACTTTTGTTTTTTCAATAGGAAGAGGGTCATGTGACTAATCAAACTTATTGGGAATTTCACAAGAAAAACAGTGGCGTGCTTGGTTTTAACGTAACTTTATTCATTCATGAGTTATTTACAAGTTTCTGACCACTTATAAAATGTGTTCAATGTGCTGCCCATTGTGTTGGATTGTCAATGCAACCCTCTTCTCCCACTCTTCACACACTGATAGCAACACCGCAGGAGTAACGCTAGCACAGGCTTCCAGTATCCGTAGTTTCAGGTGCTGCACATTTCGTATCTTCACAGCATAGACAATTGCCTTCAGATGACCCCAAAGATAAAAGTCTAAGGGGGTCAGATCGGGAGACCTTGGGGGCCATTCAACTGGCCCACGACGATAAATCCACTTTCCAGGAAACTGTTCATCTAGGAATGCTCGGACCTGGCACCCATAATGTGGTGGTGCACCATCTTGCTGGAAAAACTCAGGGAACGTGCCAGCTTCAGTGCATAAAGAGGGAAACACATCATCATGTAGCAATTTCGCATATCTAGTGGCCTTGAGGTTTCCATTGATGAAGAAAGGCCCCACTATCTTTGTACCCCATATACCACACCATACCATCAATTTATTTGTTCCAACAGTCTTGGAGGGATCTATCCAATGTGGGTTAGTGTCAGCGGTGGTTTTGTTTGTTAACTTCACCATTCACATAAAAGTTTGCCTCATCACTGAACAAAATCTTCTGCGTAAACTGAGGGTCCTGTTCCAATTTTTGTTTTGCCCATTCTGCAAATTCAGTGCGCCGATCTGGGTCATCCTCGTTGAGATGCTGCAGTAGCTGGAGTTTGTAAGGGTGCCATTTGTGAGTAGCTAATATCCGCCGAAGGGATGTTCGACTAATGCCACTCTCCAGTGACATGCGGCGAGTGCTACGCTGTGGGCTCTTGCTGAATGAAGCTAGGACGGCCACTGATGTTTCTTCATTAGTGACAGTTTTCATGCGTCCACATTTTGGCAAATCCAACACTGAACCAGTTTCACAAAACTTAGCAAGCAGTTTGCTAACTGTAGCATAGGAGATGGGTGGTCTCGTAGGGTGTCTTGCATTGAAATCTGCTGCAATGACCCGGTTACTGCGTTCACCAGACATCAACACAATTTCTATCCGCTCCTCACGTGTTAACCTCTGTGAAATGTTAATGGCTGTAAACAAAGAGAAACTTGTAAGTAACTCATGAAAGAATAAAGTTACGTTAAAACCAAGCACACCATTGTTTTTCTTGTGAAATTCCCAATAAGTTTGATGTGTCACATGACCCTCTTCCTATTGAAAAAACAAAAGTTGGATCCAAAATGTCCGACTTCAAAATGGCCACCATGGTCACCACCCATCTTGAAAAGTTTCCCCCCTCACGTATACTAATGTGCCACAAACAGGAAGTTAATATCACCAACCATTCCCATTTTATTAAGGTGTATCCATATAAATGGCCCACCCTGTACATTTGCGTGTCTCTGACTGTGTTCTTTTTTCTTTCATCTCACTGAGGCATGGTGGTGCAGTGGTTGGCACTGCTGCCGCACAGCTCAGGTCTCTTTTTGGCTGCAATAATTGGTCCAGTACAGTTGGCAGACATTTCCCTAGTCCTGAGGGACGCTTAAAAGATGGTTGCACCATTATACAGGTAATCCAG
Source organism: Polypterus senegalus (assembly GCF_016835505.1). NCBI lineage: Eukaryota > Metazoa > Chordata > Cladistia > Polypteriformes > Polypteridae > Polypterus > Polypterus senegalus. Next base: position 140,737,458 of record NC_053158.1, on the reverse strand, counting down.
TCAAATCTAGTTCATTTAGTCTGTCCCCATTGATTTCAATGCATTTCATTGAGTTTGGCAATATTCATGAACACTTCTGTGATTTCTCCAAACTCAAGGCGAAGAGAACACTATGGAATTCTCCCATCAGTATTGTTCATCTTATATTTAAGTTGGCAAAGTTTCACATGTCATACTCTGCAACTGGTACTATTTCAATGTAATTAAGGTTATAAGAAACAAAGCCCCATCTTGCCCTCCAAATTAGCATTTAAAAACAAAAAACTATCCCCCAACAACTAGTATAAGAGCAGTAATAAAGTATTTGTTATGGGATGAACAAAAATATGTTAAATTTTTAAACTGCAAATAACTGAAACACTCTGGACAGAGTGGTGGCTCTGAGGCTGCGCTGGCAATCGGAAGGTTGCTGATTCATATCCCGTAAATGCAAGAAGTGACTCTACTCTGACCTTGAGCAAAGCCCTTAATATGCAATTGCTTCATCCTAGATATGATGTTAATCTGCATCCAAGGAATACTTGGGGATTGGTGGCAGGATTGGCATTCCAGGCGCCATATAAAACCTCACACTGTTTCAGTGTGGTGCTGAGGTGTCACGCGCTGCACTCGGGTCCCAATCCAGGTGGTTTGCCATGTGGTGGATGCGGCAACAAGCACAGCCTCTCTCTCTCTATAACTGAAACCATGGGAGGAGAATCTGTGATTGAGTGGAAAACATTGCATTATATTGTTCATTATACATTTAGAGAAGAGAATGAGGCTACTATTGTGTAGTAATAGTTACAATAATACTATAAATCATATCTAAAAGAGTCAACATAAAAAGCTACCAGAAGAGCAACACAGACATATTACAACTAAAATGCTAGAATATTCTAGTATATCAATATTAATAATACCATTATCATCCACAGCAGTCCATGTATATAAGAATCTTTAAAATATAAGTAATAAAAAATAAGAAGAGGATGTTGTAGAGCAGGACAATTATACTACTAGAGCTACAATTACAACATACAGCTTTTATTTGTATAGTGCTCTTCACTGAGTACAGCGCAGAGTGCTGTTTTTTAATACAAGTATAGATTACACTAATTACTAAATACTGAACTGGTACACATATAAATGTAGATTTGTATTTCTGGATCCACCTTTGTTTTTGTTCAATATGGTTGAATGAATCAGGTCAATACTCTGTTAGGTTTAGACAGGTCCTTTTTTAGTTTTGAATCACAGGAAGCTTTTTTAAAAGTATCTTCTAAGAATGAGGCATATCCAAAAAAAACTAATAAAATTACACTTCTGTGGTTGAGGGAGAGGTTGCTTGCTTCAGGTAGCCTTGACTGACATCTAAATATCAGCTTTCAGAACTAAATGTTTCATTTTATTGGGAGCATATTAAAAATGACAATTTTATTAAGGTTATATATTAAGTGTACTATGCTTCAGTCTTTGTTAAATAATTCTTTTAAGCTATCTTAAAAAGATTTGTAAATTCGCACATCACTAAGATCATGTGAGTACAAAAAGTGACGAGGCATCATATTATCATCTAGAGCTAGCCCTAAATCTGATCATATGTTAGCATTATTGTTGTCATGTATTCAACTATGAAAATATATTTATGTATACATGCATAAGCTTGAGAAACTCTTCTCATGTTGTGATTGTATTTGACTGGTCATTGAACATGAACATAATAGCAATTCTAACTGAATGCTTTTCATTCTGCACTATTTTTATTTCTCAGAAGTTATCGATTTTTGCTTGTGGTCCAGCTGTGAAAATTATGTACTGTGAAAAAGGGGCATCAGCAAGCCCCAAACCCCAACATGATGATAGTTTTTATTACAAAAATACCTTATTCAAGTAACATAAGTACAGATTTTCCAATCACTCCTCCACAATATTTGTCACTACCACACTACCCTCCTCCAGTTGAGTGTTGCTGTCCATCCTCTTAGATCCAACTTGCCAAGATAAGGGAGTGTGGTTCATTTTTTTGAGGACCTGGGAGTACTTCCAGTACCAGGGCTGCTCCTTTCTGTACTGTTGGGGCCTCCTGTGCGGGTAAGGGATCAGCCTGAATTCCTGCCAGGATGCCTATCCATCCTGTAAGGGAGTGTTGTTCCATTTTTTTGAGGACCTGGGAGTACTTCCAGCACCAGGGCTGCTCCTTTCTGTACTCTTTGGGCCTCCTGTGTGGGTAAGGAATCTTCCTGAATTCCTGCCAGGATGCCTATCCATCCTGTATGCCTTCTACAGTAAAATATCAGTATCCCTCTGTATACTTTAGATTGCAGTGTTTTGGAAATGGTGGTGAAATTAAGAGGCTGCATTTTGCTATACTGTAATTGTGAAACTGATAACCTTGTGGGCATTTGGGACACTTTGCACTCCCAGATCATATTTTGTATCAGATTATTTATTTATTAAATCCTTCTAACCATTCTCAAACATGTGCAAGTCAATTCCAGGGGTGGCTTGCAAATGAAAACCTAACCTTTATGATTCTGTTACATTTTCATTTCTATTTACCAATTTTCTGCGTAGTGTCAAGTATTTTATTTGGATGCATTATAATTTTCCCATCTGATTGCTTTGATTAATTTGCTTTTAGTATACCATTTGAGATGAAAGAAGTGTGAATGTAGCCTGTGATTACTTAATTGCTTTTTCCTTTTGATTAATTGATTGACTTTCTTTAGCTTTAGAAAATCAAAAGACTGTTACTGCTTTTGTATTAAGATCTGTTTTTAATAGTCAGTTATGACTAAGGTATTCTTCACACTGAAAGAAGTAATCAAATTAATTTTTAAGTCTGCTTTTTGAATTTCATTGTCATGGGGAACCAGAGCCTAAATTTGCAGAACTGGCCACATGCTAGACACTAGACCATCACAAGACAAACCCATGTACACTCCCAGACTTTGTTCTTTAAGGCCAGTTTAGGATCAGTAGTTAATTTAATTTACCTGTCTGCTAGATCTGGAGGAAAATGATAATACCCAAAAAAATATTGAGTCAACGTCTGAGATGGATGTAATTGACTGTCCATGAACAACAACTTCGTAGTTCCAGGAACAGCATAAAGCCATCTCATTTTCTTCTGAAGTTCTAATCACTAGATCATACTTATTTACTAAAAGTAAATAATGAGAAGTCAATCAAAATGACACCTTTTACTAGCTAACTAAAAAGACTACAATATGTACGCTTTTATGGCAACTCAGGCAAGTTGCCACAACAACCTAGTACTTAAAAGTAAATAGAAACAGATTGTTATCTTGAATAAATAAACTGAAGTTGCTAAATTATATAAACTGAAATTTATTTAGTTTGTTTGTTGTGGTATACAAGGTCTAAGAAAGTAACATATTAGTTGGTGGATTGTTCTCACGGTCTTTGGGTAATATTGTAATGACCAATGAATATGCTTATAACAACTCTTTCCTCAAGGTCCCCATTTGCACAATTAAAGTACAGTGGAACCTTGGTTTGTGAGTAACGGTTTACGAGTGTTTTGCAAGAAAAGCTAAAATTTTTAATAAATTTTGACTTGATAAACAACAATATTTATTTATATAGCACATTTTCATACAAAAAGTAGCTCAAAGTGCTTTACATAATGAAGAATAGAAAAATAAAAGACACAGTAAGAAAATAAAATAAGTCAACATTAGAATAAGAGTAAGGTCCAATGGCCAGGGTTGACAGAAAAAACAAAAAAAAAAAACTCCAGAAGGCTGGAGAAAAAAATAAAATCTGTAGGGATTCCAGACCATTAGAGTACCCAGTCCCCTCTGGGCATTCTACCTAACATAAATGAAGCAGTCCTCTTTGGATTTAGGGTTCTCACGGAAGGACTTGATGATGATGGTCACGTAGACTTCTGGCTTTTAATCCATCCATCATTGTTGGAGCATTATGATGCTTTGAGTAAGAAACCGGAGAAAGAAACAGAAGAGAGAGTAGGGGTCAGTACGGATTTTAGAGCCACCATGAATAGTTATTATGATGAATTGAACATACAGAGTATCAGGATTAAGTTAAAGTGAAATTATAAAAAAACGAGCAACGTCTTGCAATACGAGTAGTATGTATGCGCGTTGTCTGCTGAGCGTCATGTAATCACAACTAAGCTGATGGTTCTTCTCCCTCTCTCGCTGCGGGATTGTGGGCAATCATCTCCTATTCCTTGTCTGAATTGGCATGCCTCACTCATATAGTCAACATCCGTACAAGCATATATTGTTTACTACAGCATTGTGACTGTGTGTGTGTGTGTGTGTGTGTGTGTGTGTGTGTGTGTGTGTGCTGTGACATGCGAGTCACAGTCTTGCACCACCAGCTTTATTCAGCTTGAAACAGCAACAGCGTGGTTATTTATTGTAGCGGGATCTGCCACTCTGCTATACACAGACACAGCAGTCAGGCAGGGTCGTGGCCAAGCAGTACTGTGCCCTGTGCATTTATAATGTTCCTTGTTCTTTGTATCACCCATCGACAGCAGGCACTTATAGCTGTCCGCGATCTTTTTAGATTCGCTTTTACGGCGAGCTGCTACAGCACTGGGAGACTGCGATTGCTTTGGGACGCTCTTTCGCGTGTCGTTCCATTGGGTGGAATCCCACAAGAGTTTAGAAACTCACTGACACCAGCCATGATTCTTTTCAAAGGTAAAGTGCAGGTTAATTAGTTTTATGTATTTTTACTTTATATTTTGTATTAATCATTTTTATATGAATTGTTTTGCGTTGTGGAATGAATCATCTGAGTTTCCATTATTTCTTATGGGGAAATTCACTTTGATATACGAGTGCTTTGGATTGCGAGCACGTTTCCGGAATGAACTATGCTTGCAAACCGAGGTTTCACTTTATATTTAGAATCAGATTAACTAAATTTTATGTCTGTAGCTTTTTTGAGATTTGTTCTACTCTAAATACATAACACAACTGTGTACAGAGGGACTTAATTACAAGAATCCTTGTATAATATGTACGGTTGTTTCATATTGTTCTTTGCACCCTTAGAGAAAATAAGAAATGAATAGGCCATATTGTGTTTAACTCAAAAACTAAGCAATTCTGTTATTTTTATCCTCACTTGTATTGGAAACTACATTCCAAAAGTTATTCTAAATTGTCTCTATGTTTATGAGTGTGAGAGTGTGTGTAAGTAGCCCCTACAGTGTTCTAGTGTTCGGTTCAGAGATGGTTCCTGTGCTCTTACCAGCAAGACTAGTTTAGGCTGCAGTCATCAAGATTAACTTTGAGATTCTTTTGTTATGCAATGGAACTATCCTGCTCAAAATTATTATTCTTTCTTTCATTGCATGGACCTGCTTACCCAATTAAGTGTTGCAGGACATAGACTAAGCAGAGCAGACATTACGCACAATGAAATGCCAGGCCATTACATGTATTGCTTATTGATGTATCCAGAATTACACTGGTCTAGTTTAGATTTGCCAATCGACCAACCTACATCTTTATGGATCCATAGATTCTGGACAGTCAGTTTCTGAATCTATGAACACAGAGTTAATATGCCAAAATCACATAGAAGGCATCTCTTGTGAGAACAGAAACAGTGCTGATGTAGTGTGAGACATTAATGTAGCATTAATGTGAACAAAATTCACAAAATAAGACACCTATGTAAATTGTATACATGCTGCCTTGTTAATAGGTTGTTAACCAGCTAGTTTAGTCTGGTCGGTGCAGGTTACCAGTTTTAATGCAAATCGAATATAATTTTCTCCTTCTGCACATTTTTTCAGATAGTTAGTACAATCATTATCTTGGATGGCACAAATTAACTTGCAGCTTTCATTATTATCTGCTTTGTTGTTAAAAAAATCTTTTGAACACTGCATAGAACCATTTCTTCATAATCAATGAAAATTCCTTTTGATTTACCTCAAATATTTCTATAAATAATTAATTTGATTTTAAAAGAAATGAAGGTTGTATCTACTGTATGTTTTTAGTAGATGTCAGCAATTTCATTCCTACACAGTTCTTTTAGCTTAAAATGGGAGGCCATCTAAAGCATAAGTTAAGAAGGCAACTGTTTTTTTTTTTTAATTCGTGTTAATTTTGAATGACAATGCGGCATCTATAGGGATGGTACTGGAGAAAAGAGTAGAGCCTTTATATATATTGGAAGAATGAGCAATTTAATGTCAGATTTCTTTTGACCCCCTCATCTACCAAACAGAAATAAACCTAAGAATGGAACAAGGAACGTGAAATAGGATTTCATTTATACTGGATGGCAGGTAAGGCACCCAGTTCCACTTAATGAGGAAGGAGTTGCTGTATTTTTTTTAAACCTTTTCAGAGACAGTGGAAACAAAAAATGTCATCCTCGTGACGAATGAGTTGAGCTTGACCTGCCCTCTTGACCTCTGACAATCAATCTTGCTAGTACTTTCATGAAGAATTATAGCTGTGCCATTCACGTTTGACTTTGTATATTTACAATTCCTACATATTAAAATACAGGGGTCATGAAGATGAATGGGCAAGTGAACAGTACAGATGTCATTTGATTTCTTCACCTAAGTCTTTATGAAAGAAGTCATGTTTAAAAAGTGTGCCAATGTATAAGAGAAGAATATTTTTACAGCTTTTTTAATGATGGTTTTTACTGGGAAAACCATTGGAACATAGGCAGCTTATTTTTAAATGGGTGTAAGGAAGGCTAATATAATAGTACAGTATTACTTTAGAACAGGGAATATCAGGGTGCTTGTGTTAGATACTTACTGCTGGGTTACAAGACATTAAAAAACTATTTATTTTTGACTTACAAAGAAATAATACTTTAAAAAAGAAGTAACCTATAGTGCATCTATTGGTCACTTACTGCTATGTAATGACAATTTAACCAAGGCTTTATATTATATTGTAACATGATAGTAACAGATGCACTATAGTGTGGCAACACCTTAAAGCTGTTTTTTTTTTAAATGTAACCATTATAATAACTGTTAAACTAGAGCAAAATGTTTTTTTCCTTAATATAAAATATTTGGTTGACATCTGTAAGCCACAAAAAATAAATGACAATTTATCAGTGAATTTCTGTAATCAAGTGTGCACTCATAAACACATATTAATGTATGAGGGCAGCACCAATGTATTTGTCTGTGGGGAAAGCAGATAAATTATTTTAGTTTTGATAGAAACGCTCCACACAAAGCAATATATTCTCATTTGTTTAGCATGTTTTGTTGCTGTCAATTAACCCTAACTGTGTGCTAATGCACAACATTTAACTCTTGAGTGGTTCTTTTGTATTCTTTTTCCCCTCATAGTGAAAGCCATACACAATTAATTTGGAGAAAAATGTCGAATATGTTTTCTTGTTATAGAATGGAAGAACATTGGTCAAAGAAATATTGTGTATGTGAAAAAGCTTGTAGCCTTGTTAGTTGAGAAAGTAAGGTCAGTAGACTTGACAGTCTTAACGAGATGACAGAATTTATGAAGCACCCCAGTTAAAAAATGTAGTTACCTGCAGTGCAGTCATATAATAAGCCCACTTGGGGCCCATAGTTATTCCCCTTGAATTTGTTTTCCTTTCTTCATCCTCTTTTGTTGTTTGTCTTTTACTTTGGCCTTGGTATCGATGCTGGAGGAAACACTCACATCATCTTTGATCTTCCTCTGGTTTGGATAATTTTCTGACAGAATTTTCTTCTTATTTTTTAATACTATTCCATATCTTCTTTTGGTCCACTCATATGAAAAATGAGCTGCTAGTCCTGTCAGAGCCTGTTAGATGGCTGGGCCTAGTATTTCAAGTTAAGATTGGACTCTTGGCTTTATAGTGAGGATTATATATAATTCATGGTGTGGTATAACAGAGGTGTCAAAGTGTCAGATGGCAGGAGAAATGTAAAGCACAGCATTTACAGAGTAACTGGATCATTCTTTTTAATTATTTCTCCATTATGAATTCAAAGGCTTATTCTCCATGAACCTGATATGAATTTTACAAGCAGCAATCGAAATGCACATCATTAACGTAAACATCTGTAGAAAAAACAGTTTTCCTTTTATATATATATATATATATATATATATATATATATATATATATATATATATATACATACAGTTCCTATAAAAAGTATTCACCGCCATGGTAGTTTTCACATTTTATTATACAACATTGAATCACAGTGGATTTAATTAGGTTTTTTTGACTCTGATCAACAGAAACAGACTCTTTAATATCAAAGTGAAAATAGATTGCTGCAAAGTGGTCTTAATTAATTATAAATATAAAACACAAAATAATTGATCATATAAGCTTTCACCTACTTCAAGTAAGTATTTAGTAGATTTACCTTTGGCAGCTATAACAGCCTTCTCTTGCTAAAAAACTAATCTTTTGCCAAGGAGCAGGTTTCTTGCAGACTGCATAGGGTTTGCCTACAGGATTTCCCTGTATTTTACTGCATCCATTTTACCCTCTACTCTCATAAACCTTCCAAGCCATGCTGCAGTGAATTATCGCCATAGCAAGAGGCTGCCACCACCATGCTTCATTATGGGGATGGTGTGTTTTTGATAATGTGCAGTGTTTGCTTTACCCCAGACATTGGATTTAGTTTGATGTATAAGAGAACAGTCCATCTACAGTGTCTGCCGAATAAGATAATGGAGCTTTTCATAGCTGTCAAGGCTACAGGTCTGATTTTACCTGTCACCAACATTATCAATGTGTTAGCTACTTATCTCTGTCTCCATAAGTCCTTTCTTCCAGCAAGTCAACTTTATTGTATGTTCTTTCCAGAAGGAAGTTTTCTTTTCACAATCCCCATTTTGACTGCATCTAAACAACTAGCAAAATGTAGCTTCTACACTACAGTTGTTGGGAAACTTCAAAAATTACACACCCTCCATAAAGTATAATGGCCACCATAAAATGCTAATTTCTCTTACACTCTGTCTTTCAATGTCTACCTTGTCCATTTCTTCATTTAGCGCTGTCATTTTTATTAAGATATTGCAATACACCACATTCTGTGTCCAAGTTTTTGGATTAAAAGAAACAAATCTGCCAGGTGTCAAAGTTATTGATAGGGGAAAAAGATTCCAGATAGTTTTTAGGGTGTTTTTGGTTTACTGTTTTCAACTGTTTGAGGTTTGCATTTTGGTTTTGGCAATGAATCTGACTGCTGTCCAATTAACAGCCCACTGCCAGTTTACTTTTGATGATACTTTTGATTAATGATCCTGAACAACTTTCACAGTCATGTAGTTAAAATTACCTTTTTAAGACAAACGGTTTTATCATCTTCTTTTTTACATTGATGATGCTGACTCCCAGAAAAAGACCAGAGTTGGTGTTTAAGGACCAGTACCTTGAATGTCTTCAATATCTTCAATTTATCTGATTTTAAGTGTTATACTCAACCTTTAGCAGGATCAGATTCATTCCCAATTCTTTTTCAGAGATTACATGATTACAGAAGTAATACTATATATACATTGCATTGTCACTGGAGCAGAGCAGAAATCACAAAAGGCTTCTACGGTGTGTAGATATTTAGAAATAAAGTGCCAAATTGCATCATGAAGCCTAGAAAGTACAGAAGACAAAATTTCATTCAACTTTATAAATGTGTTAAAATTGTCTCAATTAAAAATTAATAGTAAAGATCATTCAGTATGTAGTTATTAGGTTATTTTCAGTCTGTGTCATTCTCAATGAGTGTTTAAATGTATGTACAGTACTACATAATTTAAAAAAAATTTCAGCAGGCGACTTTTTTTAAATTACATTTTTATTAGTGCTGGGCAGCAATTTAATCCCGATTAATCACGATTAATCAAAGACAATCACGGCAATCACATTGTTATGTACAAAATTCAATAATGAACTCAAAAATAGTGCATTGCGTGTATTTGGTTTGCAAACACTTTAACCAAATAAGGTGCTTTTTAACAGCAGCATTCCCTTTACACAGTAGCAGTTAAAATTTTTCTTGTAAACCTCAACTTAAACATTAATGTAATCAAATCCAATATAAAACAAAGTTATTTGCCGCTGCCAGGGCATTAACCTTTTATCTAGTTTGTTATAGAAAAACAAGTTACCCTCAGAGTCCAGAGCCACGATCACAACATTATAACAGGCACCTTCCGAGCAACAGCAAATTAACATTTCTAAATCTGTTTTCTTTTTTATCTGAACAGATACCAGCAGAAACATTTTCTTTTATCAGGGAGCAGCATAAAAAATCTATGTTCAGTATCAACTCTTTGAGGGATAATATTTTTTCCAAAAAACTCAGTTTTCTGAAAAGCGCACAAAGCAATGGTTTCACACATACTGTAAATCAACATACTACGACTGTTCCTGCCTGTTGTGCCTGCTGTCGGCAATTTGTGGCAGCAGCCAGCACTCACATTCCTACTCAACAGCCAGCACCACGATCAGCTGGGTACCGATCAACTCTTGCCGGCACCTTACTTTCGTTTTTGATCTACATCTCCAGATCACTTGCATCAAAATCAGAGTCCGATTCAGCAATAATACGATAAAAGTCATCTACGAATTATTTTGCTCTGAACATTCACTTTGGTATCTCTCCACATGCCATTTTAGAAGCGGTTTGCTCTTCGCTACTCATGCACGCACAGGGAATCAAGGTCAAATCAACAAAGCTAACTTTCCTTCTAGCAAAAGCGTATCAAGAAGTGCTGTAACAAGAAGATCACTAATTTCTATCGATCGCTAGCTAGACTGAGGCTTTCAAAATAATGATAATAATAACAAAAACCTGCATTAACGAGCGATAAAATAATTGTTGCCGTTAATTAATTAATGTGTTAATGCGATAATAATACGTTAACTTGCCCAACCCTAATTTTTATGTATGTTGGTATGTTAGAAGGAAGAAAAAAAAAATACTGGCATTGGCCAGGTTCCGATTTACACCTGGCATATTGGAGCTGTGAGTCATCAATTAGCCATCAATTCACACAACCATGCCACTCTTCAATAATATTAGCTATTATTGGCTTTATCTGACTGTTTTTGGTTAACGTTTGGTGTGTTTTGGTGTGTTTGAATACTATTCAAAAAGCAACCACCATGGTTACCATGTCTGTCTGTTAATCTGTCTGTTTTCCATATAATCCAACCTGGCTCCCAGGGGACTGATTTTGTTGATATTTGGAACACTTCAAGGAAATTTGTTGGGAAAGTCAGTTTTCATAAGTATAACCCATACAGAGCAAGCTGCACAAATTTTTTTCATTTCAGAATCTCCATTAAAAAGCATCAATAGCCTTTTTAGATAGTAAATGTCAGGAAATTCATTTCTCCTGCTGTTTTAGGTAAGTTAACCATAAAAGTAAAAACTGTTCTAGAAATGAATTTAAGGTATTATGCTAACTTTTCTCTATAAGCATAGTGTAAACAGGTATGTATTCAGTATTTACATAACACTAAAATCAATCTTATGGCTGCATTATCTGCACCTTATAATGAGTATTTCTTTTACATTATAATCTACCAGTTAAAGCTCCAGATCTTCTTTCCATTATGATCTGAAGCCACCAACACTTTTGCCTTGACATTTCAACAGAGATTTTAACTGTATATCAGATACTCCTTTCAAAAATGTTATATTTAAGAAATTTGAAGTACAGTTAGTCACAGACCCTTCACAATCAAACACTAACAATAGGACAATGCCATTTTTACGTCATTTGAATTGGAATCTGTTGTCTATTAAAAATGATTCAGCTACTACATGCCTATTTTGGCTATGCTTTATCTACGTTTAACTATTATATAATAAGGAAAAATTGATAACTCAATTCTTTGATGTAACAACTGAAAATGTTAAAATGTTCCAATTTTCATGTCAGTTAACCATACGCCCAAACACACTTAAATGATATGCTACGTGTACATTTTCTAGCTTGTTTATTCTGTTTTTAAATGATGAGGATCTATTTGTTTCAGCAATACTTTAAGTTCCAGTGCTCCCATAAAGCTCCAATGTCATAAGTTCAGTTCCTGACTATGTAGTTTGCATATTTTTCCACTGTTCGGTATGTGGTTTTTCAGGGTATTGTAGTTTCCTCCTGTTTCTTAAATATAAGCATCTTAGGTTATTTAATGTTATTTGAAGGAGTTTTTGTGTTTGTGTGTTTCATGCAGTAATTAGTGCCCTTAACGGAAACGTAATGGAAAAGAAGGAATGTTAATTAAAATTAATATTTCAGTTACAACAGTGTGTAATGATCCACTCACTTGAAATGGCCTAGGTGGTTTGAGATCAGCAAATCAGGACAGAATCTTTACCAGTCTGTCCAGAAGGGGAGTACACAAAGGCAGCCTTAGATTCATCAAGACTGGCTGGCTTAAGCCGGCACCCAAGCCAAATGCGCTTCTAAATAAAAGTTCAAAAATGTTTTTTAATGTCCTAATTACATAAAAAATGTCCAACTGGTGATGGGATGGCTGCAAACCCTTGACTGGGAAACACTAAGGACAAACAAGGAATCTTTGTGTATAAAATATTTATTACATAAATGTGAAATGTAACAAAAAAAAGCTCAAAGAGCAGAAAGGCGAAAAAGAAGTTGCTTAAAAAGGGTAATTAGGAAACCCAATTCATAATCTGAATACCATGGTCAAAAAACAGAGCAAAAAGGCCAAAATTTACTAATCCAATAATAACAATAAGCAGAAATACAAGATAACCTAGCACATACAGTGCACCAAGGAGGCACTTCTTTTTTATTGGTGGCTGGCAAGCCACTGTAAAGGCGCATCTTCAAGTATGAAGAGGAGTCAGGATAGTGAACCCAATACCTACCATTTATAGATATGCATAATCTACACAGTTAAATTACCACCCCACCTTTCTAAATGAAATTGCATTATACAACACGTTTCTTATCCGTTCATATTCCAAAGAACTTACATCTCTGAAAGCTATTCTAACATCTGTCCACATAGTTTTATATCTACTTTGGCCTTTCCACAGAGTCATTGCAATTCCTATGAGTCTTTATAGGACTGGAAGCAGTCCCTCAACAGATATTGACAGGGGGCTGCACCTCTTGGGGAACCACCAGCAAAACATAAGAGACATGACAGAACAATTTTAAGCACATAGAAACTACATGACAAACAAAACTGACATAAAGTGCATAATTAGACAATTAATAAAACTAAACAACAATTTTAACATAAACAGTGATAATTAAATAATCAAAAAGGATCAAAACAAAAAAGAAATTTAAGTATATACCAGAGAGGAAACACATAATGCAGTGGGGTAAAATGTAAAAGTTTAAAACAGTCTTCTGCTGTATATATACATGTGAAAAACACCTACTGTAGTGCACAAAAAGAATTAATATTTAATAGTTAACAGCTTCCTAAATCTAACACAAAGTAAATGTTAAATCTATTAGAATATATACATAATACTAGCTAGTTTAGAATCATCAGACTTAATTAATATTAAAAACCCTTTTGTATGGTAAGAAGCAAATGTGAAAAGTTTGGTTGTTTGGAAAAGCTGAATTTAATTTTTTGTATAGAATGGGCTCTACTAAGAGCACCTCTGAACATACTGTATTGAACATATTCAAACTTTCTTGATTACCAGACTTAATTTAACCTTTTTTTCTCACTTTAGAGGTTGGATCAGTTTCCCATTCTGGTATAAAAAAAGCCCTTTCCTTTCTCTTGACTTTGTAGGATTGTTCATTATTACTTTGTCTGACTAATGGTGAAGACATCATACCCACTCTTAGCACCATAAAACTTTGTTTATTTATGTATCCTTTTTTAGCCTTTGAGCATCTTTATATATAATACACTACCGTGACTGTTTGTTTTTCTGTCCAGGATTTTAAATTACCAGTAGCTTGCAAACCATTTGAACTATTGACCTGAAATTTGGTACACATATACTACATGATGCCTTCTATATGCTTTTGGGTGATGATTGACCTCGAAAGTTATTCCTCCTATTCTTCGCATACGGCGCCATTCTCATCCCTACCACATTTGCCGTCACCCTACCTCTTCATATCTTAAATCATTCTTAAGGCAGATTGAAGACTTAAGTGCCAGCTTAAGTGAAATATTAAAAAAATGTACTAAGTAATTACAACACAACCACTGACTTAATCAGTTTTAATGTGAAAAGATGCCGACAAAAGTAGTGAAGAAACGGGCCATTAGGGTGGAGAATACAAGAGCTACTCAGGAAGCAACAAGCGCTTTAACCTCTGAGCAAACAAATGCTAAATGTACAGAGCAAGAGTATGAAAACTATGAATGCTCAAGTCAAGTGTATTCGCTGCACATTATTGTGCAGTGCTCCATTACTGGTATAAGTATAATCTCACAATCGAGTTTTTGCTATTGCTTTATAGAACCTTTAGCTATAATTACACCCCTAACTCAGAACATCTATTTCCATTACTGTTCAGCCAGTACGATTTAAGAATAATCTCTGACATCATAAAACATGAAATGTATGTACTAAAGGCACACTGTTCTATATCCCTTAGTAACTGTTTTCAATTATGATCATCTTAATTACCTCTGGGATAATTACTTAAAGGTAGGCTTAAAAAATGCCAAACAGAGACAGATTGTAGGAGCGTTTATTCTCATATTCAGTAAATATTTAGCAACTGTATGAACATAAGCCAACAGAAAAAGAATCAGATGAAGATGTATTCAAGTTCAGACTAAGACTAAAGTAAAAATGATTTATTTAAAATTAAAATTGAAAGAGAGAACAGATTTCATAACCACAAAAGTAAGTAGAACAAAATGTAAGCTGACAAATAATTTGAGTTATTTCTTGGTTCCTGTTAAAATGATCATGGCCAATGTCATGCAATGCTTATGTAATAATTGAGTAATTCTGTTGTGCCATGTAGTGGCAAACAAGTAGGATGTGTAGAGACAAAAACAGTGGAAAATTTACTCAAAGGAATAGCAAAGAGGTTGTCTGGGTGTGTAGCATGACACAGATTGAATACTTAAGAATGTTCCTTGTTTTCATGCAGCATAAAGCTGGGTAATGGGCCATAGCACTCTGATCCACATTAACAAGAGGACATAAATTTCATCTTTTCTTTTCACAAGCTGAACATTCCTAGTTAATCCTTCAGAAGTCAGAAAGACTACAGCTTTTAATTTGTCATGTATATACCCGGCCATTTTGATAAACAGTATGTTGTGAAGATGAGTTAATGCTCAGTTGTATATGTTTTTTTCTGTTTTAAAATGAATAGCAACCGCTTTCCTGGAAAAGTGAGAAAATACTTTTGAAGAGAGTAGTTTCAATATTCACTTATATTCAATAGAAAAGTAGTGAAAATGTCAACAGAGGTCTTTGCGTAATCCAACAGACATCCATTGCTATGAATTAACAAAATGGAGGTCTGTTAATTTAAATATCTCATAGAAATAACACTAACATTAATAAAGTAAGCTATCAATGTAAATGTGCACTCCTGTAGATTTCTGAGCTTTTTATATAATATGTATTAAAGAAAAAATAGTTCAGGTTTCTTTTATATCTTTTATCAGTTTTTGGTTTCAGGTGGTATGGTTTGCACCAGAGAGACATTTATTTTGATTGTGCCTCTGGCTTTGTAACAGCTCGTTTTAAATTTATATCTTTATTGCTCTTTTTTTCCTCAGCAAATGCTTTAATAGCAAGTTTCTCTGCCTTTACTCTAGACAAGGTGCCTCCAGGTGGGAGGGATGGGTGCGGAATAGCCCTAGGCATTCCCTGGGGCCAGAGACTGACACAGGATATTTGTAGGCTATAAAGAAAGATATGATCCTACTAAGTTACATACATTATGTGACCAGGTGGACTTCTTTGCATCTCATTAAAAAATACCATAACTAAAATGAATTAGTTAAGCTTGTATTCTCTTTAAATTAACTACTATTTACATTAAATAACATTAAATGATGATGCATTAAGCCATAAGTGAAAGCAGGATACAAACGGTACAGGCAGTATACTTACAAGAAATAGTAAAAATGTAAGAAAAATAGGAAGTTAGAGTAAGTAAGAGTTTAGAATGATGGTTGCTTATCTCACATAGGACATATTTTAATATACTCTAAATTTTATTGTATGATTAATTATGCAAAATTACTGTATATCAGATATATCATGCACCAGAGTAGTACTCAGTAGATGTGATGAGGCTTTCATCTTGTTTAATTGATTATGGGCTATCTGTCCTCTTGAAACTTCTTCATAAGTACTAATTGACCTTTAAACAGTTTATAATACTTGTTTTCATAAACTTAGACTCAACGCTCTTGTGTACACTTTTTCCTCTGCAATGCATGCTATTCAATTCATATATTTGAAGTAATTTTTAAGCACAATATCAATTATTCATGTTATCTGACAAAGACCACCTTCTGCATTCAAAAATTTTGACAAAGCTAGCAGTACTTCAAATACATATACAACATATATTGTAGTCACAGAGGGAGCAACAGTAAAATTCACCCAATAGTTTTTAAAGAAAAATGAAAGTGTGGAAGTGTGAATTAAGAAGCAGAGCAAAAAATTGACTGTGATGCCTGTGAATATAATTCTTTGCATTGTGAATACTGAGTTAGTTCAATGACTGAGAAACTGTGCAAGAATTAAAGCAGAGTTAAAGAACTATAAGAGCAGAAGGTAATATATATGTGGATCACAAAGCTGAAATTAATAGCTAATGGATATTATTTTTGGTGTCTAAACACTTAGCCACACCCGCTATTTATTGAAGCAGTTATCATTGACTTCATTCCTTTGAAGTCTACAGCATGTTTTCTCATAAAGCATAACATTTCTATGTACATAATATCTCACAGAGTCCTCTTTCATAACTTCCCATACAATACTCCACACAAATCGCTTAGTTGTTATGTTTATAATTTTACCAATATGTTTGATAAAGCCAGGAGGGCTTTATTTATTCACCTGTGTGTGGAATTTACTGCAGAGCTAAGCCTAGGCATGTTTGCTGTTTGTAATTTGCTGACATGTTATTCATAAAAAACTGCTAGAAGATTTCCAAATAAACTGTGGAAGAACATATCAACTGTTAGTAGGGAAATACTGTAAAAGGAAAAATGCTGTGTAACAGAAATACACAACGTTATAGTAGATGATAATGTTGTATTGTTTCCAAATAACCAAATGCCATAGACGCCTTTTGTGATGATTATTTACTATTTATTATTTAAGTGATGGAATTGTGTCTATTCCAGGGTTTGTTCCAGCTTTGTCTTAGATGCTGCTGTGGAAGGCTCAACTTCAATAACCCTGAATTAGGTTGAGCAGGTTCAGTAATGGATGGATAGATAGTTATGATTTTTATTTTTATTGTCTATATTTTCATTTTGTTCTTAGTTTCTTTCCAATAGATCACTTTGTGTAATCTGAATTACATTTATATGTTTGACCAACCCTATATAATGTCAATACTCTTTAATAATATCATCAAATAGTTACTGGGTTTACCCATTAAAGTTTCAAAATTTTATTTCTGTCATCTTTTAAACATAAATTTACAACCTCTTGTTCATTTTTTGTTTCAACTGTAATTGATTCAAAATATGTACATAGTAAAAGTCCCCCTTTCAAAGTAAAGAGTTATAATTAGCTAATGCATTTCAAATCATTTTATGGTCATAGCAATACATAAATATTGAAGGGTACACAAAAAGAAGAAAATTGACTGTGGATTGTATTATGAATGAATATGTACCAAAACCCGTATGTGGAACATGAGTACAGAATGTTTCAGGTATAGAAACAAATACTAAAATCCTATTGAATGCAGTTTCAAAGGAGAAAACTTCAGACATAGCATTTAAACAGGACACAAACACATATGCAGATATAAAAAGCTATGGAAGACAAACCTGGTTCAAATTTATACATAAATGGTGATGGACGAGTCACTCTGAAATTCTGCAATAAATAAATATAGTCTCTGCAGACAATTAGCATAATACTCCAATAAAAACATTGAGAATTAATCATTAAAGGTGTCTTTTTTATGTCCAGCATTTTGCAATCAAACAAATAAACAAGTTGCATTTTACATTCATTTTATTACTGTAGTGCAAAAAGGACAAAGAAAGTTCCTACTATAATAATATCCTTTTACAGGAAGATCTATCATTATTATCCTGACAGTGCCTCTTAATCGAAATTAAGTCTCTATTCATTCTTTACACTCCAACCTTATTTAGTTTCTGGTTACCTGAATGTGACATCTTTGATTAGAAATGTTAGTTGCAGTTCTTTTAGCATTTTAGCAAAGTTGCCATACCAAGATGGTGTAGGAAGCACTCTGTGACACTATCTATAATCCATTATTAAATAAGCTCAAAAAGTGTCTCATTAAAGTAATTGATTTCTATTATTTTGAGAAATATATGCACTTGAAGTGTAAAATCTTTACAAGTCTGAAAGTGCGAGGATCTGCAATTAACAGTCTGCTTACTTCTTGAAAGACTTTGAAATCTGAAGATTAGGAAAAAAATATTAAACACATTAAAAAAACTATTAAATGTGGGCTTATTTGGCTTGTCCAATTAGGAATTGCTTGAAATGATTATATTGACATACTGTATATAGACAAGTATTACGTGTTGTTTGCATCAGAGCTTGGAACACTAAATGTCATTTAAAATTGTTTTAAAATAAGTAAACTCTATGCACTGACTACTCCTTTCTTGTTTATAACAATGGAATCTATGATTATAAGTACACCACACAGTTAAAGTAATTGTAATTTACCCAGGTACCATGCTGCCATACCAGATACAAAATGTTAACACATCAAATACCCTAAAGATTTCCAGAAAATTCCTGGGTCAGTGTATTTTCATTTAAGCTCCATGTTTGAGCTTACTTTTCCCCATTATATGGTTTATTCCATTGTAGTAGCATTTGGCACAAGTCAGGAGTCAGCTATGGATGGGGCACCAATCCATTATATATTGCTTATAAAAAGTGTTCACAGCCTCGAAAATTTTATTTTATTAAAAATATGAAACAAAGAACTTTAAAAAACATAATTTTGTGTAGGTTAGGTTGTGATATTGACCCAACGCAAATCTGGACCTTCCAGATAATTCTGCAATTAACTGAAACCCTTTGACTTCTAACAGTAGTGTATCTGGTTAAAAACCACATGGCCATAAGAATATTAAAAACTTTTCAAATAAGAAGTTTGAATTCAGTCCATCAAGTCCCATTATTTCCTTCTTTTTTAAGTTGGCAAAGTATAACTCAGTTGTTTGTTCCAGATTTTTAACAGCTTTTGTGAGAGGATGTGCTTTCAGAATTCAGTCCTAAATGTTCTTCCTCCTGAGCATAAGTTTTATAGTTTAACAGAAAGAATTTTGCTGCATGAGCTTTACTGATGCCTTTTAAAATTTTGAAAACGTGGATTAGGTTACCACATTGTCTTTTATACTCAAGAATAAGGTTTAATTCCCAAAGCCTCTTGGATGATGACGTATTTCTAGAGCTCCTATGTTTTTTTTCAGTTGTGATAATAAAAATAATTATTCCAGATATTGTCTACTAGCTTCTGTATATGATTAGTACACTAGATGTGTATTCAATTATTTTTATTCGAAGAACTTATAAAAGCCACACAGACAGTGACCAAACCAGGAATTCAGAAAGAAGAACTGTGAATTGTGCTGTGCAGAAAGTTTTTTTTTTTTTACTGTTTGTCTCCCTTAAGTAATGTTATACAGTAGGTGATTTAACTCTTACTCATGGAAAATTGCAAACAAAATGTACTCTTTCGATCAGCTTCACATTCACTTACTGTCTGCTGGTTACTATTTGTAATCACCCCAAAGTATGAAGGAAATAAAAAAATAACTTATTGTACATAGCAGCCATACTGTACATAACACTCTAATTTAGGGAATTTTTATAGTAACACAAGAAACCAAGTATCATAATGGCTTTTCTGATTTCAGGCTGGCAAATTTGTAGTTTCAAGGCCTGATTGTATCTCAAGCAAGTAAACATTTGTTTTGAATTTTGGTGGGTTTCGATATTTCATGGAGCACAACACTTGTGGCAAAGATTTCTATGAATGAAAAATAAGAAATGTATTATTAATGCAATCATAAGAAATATAAAAATAATAATGTTATTATAATTAATACAACAATAATAATAATAAATATTATTGTTGTTATTATTGATTCTATTGTTGATGTTAGTTGTTATTGCGATTAAAATAGTAGTGAAGGAGTTTTTGGAGTTGGGTTCATTGAAATTATATAAGTTAAATAGTCTTAGCTTTCAACCACACATTTGTTCTGTATAATTATGGATATGGAAGAGTATTTACTGTATTTTACCTTTCTTTCTTTCTTTCTTTCTTTCTTTCTTTCTTTCTTTCTTGAGATGTGCTGTTGTTTATTTCATTTATTTCATAAAACAGATGTCTTCACTCTGCTGTAATTATTATTATTTATTTATTTTTTTGGGTGGAATAGCTACCTCATCCCTGAATTCACAGCTCCAGCACCTGCAGCAGCTACAACAACTACAGCAGCAGCAGCAGCAGCAGCAGCAACAGCAACAACAGCAACAGCAACAACAGCAGCAGCAGCAGCAGCAACAACAGCAGCAACAACAGCAGCAGCAGCTGATACCGAACCAACAGGCGCCTCAGGCACAGCAGCAGCAGAACCAAAGCCAACAGTCCACTCATGTTCAGTGTCAACAGCCTCAGCCTACACAACAGACCCAATCAACAGTAGCCACAGCATCAGCAGCAGCATCCCCTCCACAGAAACCAAACCAGTCCCCAGGTCATGGATTGCCTTCTACTATCCCATCAGGAACCCCTTTACAGGTACAGTACCAAATTTTAAGTAATGCAGAGAAATGCATAGAAACATTTGATAGGGTGTCTGTCTTTTTTTTTTTGCTTTAACAATGAAATTCTGTCACCTTCTGTTTCACAGATGAAAATTTATGACTTGCAATTTTATGGTATATTATGGTCTACAAAGCTTAAATATTGATAAATGCTAATAATGATACTTGATTAGAACATTAATTGTAAAAAAACAGTAAATATTAAATAAACAGACTGTAAACACAAATTTGAAAAGACACAAAAACAAAAGAGCAAGAGTCAAAACCAGAACACTGAAATCAAGACTTTCATATTGGGAATGTCCTCTGTCCAGTGCTATTCTTTTCTTAGCTGTTCCTCTGGCAGTCTTCTGCTTACCTTTCAACCTCTTACAGAATACTACAAAAAATTTGTTGAATGTGAGGGTAAGAAGCAATATCATAATGAGCTGAAGGGATTAAGGTGTTCAGAAATCTGGGTGAGTCACATGACATAAAAGACAATTGCACTGTGTTTCCTACATTCATCCTAATGATATCCTTGTTTGGAACCTACAGGAAAGATAGCAAGAGAAAGTGGCAAAAAAGGACAGGACAAGAATTTACATGCCACTGCCATATTTCTCAAGATAGTGCATAAGAATCCAATATATAATGTCATGTATAACACCCAATGTTATTAATTCACACTATAATTCATCTCTTGTAAAATGTTTATGTGCCATAATCTTTGTCTTCCTAACAATTACTTCTACTAAGATTTGTGTGCAATTCTAGCATAACAAGGCAATTTAACTCTAACATGTTATTAACATCATGGCCCTTGACACAAATATGCCACGAGCTGTTATGTCCAGGAGGATTTAGAAAATAAGCTATGCAGCCATTCCCTTTTTACTAGTTCTGCTGAGGTGTAAAAAGCTTTAGAGTGGTCTGGCAAAAGTGCATCTGTCTGAGATGCAAAACTGACTAATCTGTATCCACTTAATGCTCACATATGTCTTGGTCATCTTTACGCAGCAGTGCCGAAGAGTGAATGAACAAATTGCAGATTTTCTCCAAAGCAGTATTAGTCACACTTGCTTAATCAAAAGACCCATAGAGGAAAGTGTGTTATCTGAGGGTCTCACTCCTGGCTGACTGTTCATACCTCAATGAAGAGAACTATTGCAACAGATACTGTTTTCTAGTTTAAGGCATCATTGTCCAAAATACAGTAGTTTTCCATTATCCTAGTCTGTTGTATTAGGAGAAATGAAACTCTCATCTTTGGCTACAGGGAAATCATATCAAAGTATCTGCATACTAATCTTCCTTAGATAATACCATCACTGTCTGTGTGTCACTGTTAATAATATATCTATCCATCCATCCACATTTAGAATCAAGCTTAATAAAATTCAGAATCTCTATAAGCTGGGAAACTCTGGGTACAAAACAAAGAAGTACAGTTATTTTTGTTAATTGTTAAGTCACACTCCCACTTCTCAAAGCAGCTTTAACCATGTGGGTTTCTGAGACATTTATACAATCTGCATACCTTGTGTATCAACTTGCATGGAATTGAGATTTGACAAATGTACTCTTAAGAGCATTATCTGAGAAGGATGAGGAACATATATAAGTACAAATGCACAAGCTGTCTTTCCACTTTTTACTTTTTGTCCTCCATAAAATTATGTACTTTAGGATCATTTAACTTCATATACAGTATAAGGGGTATGATGGAGATAGTGAATCATCACTGCATCCCAAAACTTCTCAAAAGAGAATTAACAGAACCTTATGATTATATGTACGCATGTATTTTGTTAGTATACAGAGAAATACAGTTAACTGTTAGTGTATATACCATTGATGGCACAGAATTGTCATCCAGGATCTGTTTTCAGGAATTTGCCATTAAATACACTACTGTGGAGTGTACAATACTATCCCAGCAGCATCAGACACATCCAAGAAACAACCCTACACAGGTCATCAATGATTCTTTATTAATTTTGATTATTTTATATTTAGCATCTTTATTCTGAGGATATTATAAGATCAGGATTACCTTTTTTCAAATTGGTGCCTGGACGGATTAAATGACTTACTAGGGACACACATTTAGTGAAATGTGGGAACTCAACCAACAATCTTGAGCACATTGATATTTGGCCAGTAGCTATGAGCCAGTAACTGGCAAATGTTATATACAGTATATTGTTTTCTGATATCTTATATTCTTATAGTCATTTTCTCCAAATGAAACTTTTGACACATGTTGAGAATGTCTAACCTCAGTAAATGTTGTTCCTTCAACACATACTGTATCTAAGGGCTTTTGTTTTAGCTTTCATTATTTCACCTGGCACTACCAAATCACATTAGCAGTGCCTTTACACAACATTGATGGGGTTGACCTTTTTTAAATTAACAATTACTTTGCCATTTTTTATCTTTTTTTTAATCTTTAAACAATATAATGGTGCATAGAGAAAGTGTCAGAAGCAAGTTAATACAATTGAGTTACTGTTTTTGCTAGTTCTTCATTAGGTTCTGGGTTTCTGGATTAAATTAAATAAATGAGTTAGGACACTGAGGATATATGTAAGGAAAAACATTCATTTTCCCTCTACAAGAGCTTCACCCTGTATTCATTCCTTTTTAATATTTTTCATCTTTCCATGTGAGGTGGTAAATACAAACCATTACAGAATATGATGGTACAAATAGCACAGTGTTTTGGTGAGCCACCCCATCAATTATACTGAGGCAAAGCCCATACAATGAGGCCCAATGAGATTCTTGGGGCTTGATGTTTGCTACATTGTACTCACTTCTGATAAATACATTTCACAAAAACTCAGTGAAATGCACTGAAATCAATTGCAAACGTTAAAACTAGTTTTGAGTGAATTTTAATGGTGCAATGATCTTTTAACTGTTCCAGAGAGCTAGAAAGGTGTCTGCCAACTATGCTCAACTGATTTCTGTGGCCAAAAATGTGACCTGAGTTGTGAGGAAGCAATGCTAATCACTCTGTTACTGTGCCTCAAACAACAAAATACGCAGACTGAATGATGATCACGAAAAATACAACTTTTGGCCAAAAACCATCAATAAATAAAATACTTAATAGAGTTCCAATCTTTGTGGCACTAGTTGCGCCATGAAGTGGCAGCTTTGGACTGGTTCATTCGATTGTTTGATGTGGCAGCTTCACACAGCTAGGACACATCTGTATGTTCAGTTGCTTTGGACATTTTTCCTTCATTAAGAAAGTACACATTGTACATACTACTAAATCTTCTATTATTATAATTATTTATTTTTCTGACTTTGGGAGGGGGAGGGCTCCTTTAAAGTTGACTTTGACTTGTCACTGTGCAGTACTCATAATATTCTCATCATGGTCAGCTTATATGTTGTGCAAATCCAGTTGGAGTACCAATCAGGAAGTGATATCACGCATGCATGAAGCAGATCAGGCAGCGATGTAAAATGTGAGGTAGAGTACACTTAAAGTACACGTGTGTAAAATTTCTGTGCATGGCTGCTGCAGCTCTGTGATGTCATGCTGGTCTAAAGCATAATGGTGTACTGGAAAAAAAAAAAAAGTTTGTCTAAGCCAGCTGCATGGCAAATTTCCAGAAAGACTGAACAAGGTCACCAGCAAACACAGCTTCTTCACTGCAAAAAAAAAATGCATTGGCATATATCACTAGTTAACTCCAGTGTTCACTGTATAGCTCTTGTTCTCTTATAATTTTCCTACTTTCAGTGAATATTGGTAAACATTATAATTTTTTTTCTGGTACAAAGAGGTGTACAGATCAATATACATGTGGATTGTATTCTGGGCAAAAATCTCAAAACCAGTCTATTTAATAAATAAAAGTGAGAGTAATATTCTACTTCATGTTGTCCTAGAAAGAATCTACTGATTGGTAGAATTCAGTCATTTTATCTATTATTATCCTAGTTTCAATGTTCACGATTTGCAGGGTTCTGTATTACTGACAGAACAAAGACACCTTTAAATAAAACCAGATTCTACATTTATAACAAAGATCTAGGCGAGATTAATATCTGGAAAAAAAAAACTACAACTACTAGACAAATTTAAGGATGCTATAAATATATGTGGATTTTATTCAGTTTTATAATATGCAAAAATCAATATAAATGCATAACTGGAGATAGGAATAAATTATTTGGGAAATGCCATTGACCCTACCGGATACCCTACTTATTATACATTTTCTCATGGCATCTTGTGTGTTTTGTCTAATAATCTTGCCCCATGCTATCATATCCTTTTCAATCCTATCCTCTCTTTTCTTTCCTTTTCCCTTTCTGTCTCAGCCTCTCCTTGTTCTGTATTTTTTTTCTGCTCTCATCTTACAATGGCTTGTCTTAGCTTATCTTATCTTGCTATTTTATGTTGTCCTACCTTTACTTGCCCAATAATGTCCTTTTTTCTTTATCTTGTTGTCAGTTTGATCTTCTTTTTGCTACTCTGAGCTTCTTTTTTGTAGGTAGTTATGTAGCCCCAACCCTAACCCATATGAGGAAAACTGTAAAATAGTTAATCTATTGGAAAAAAAAAATAATAATGTCATCAACAAACTTACCTGAGGTTTAAAAATAGGTCACTTCTCTACTGTACATGTTATCTGCACGTTTATACTCTTAAGGTAAGTAAAGCGTGGATGCTGTGTTAGTTATACACCAGTATCTAATGCGTAACATAGCATAGCACCTTTTTATTTTTATCTATTTTTTGATGTTTTAAGTCCAGTTTAAAAATATAGAATACTGAAAATTAGAAACTGTTAGAATAAATACAAGCATTGTTCGTCAATGAACCACTGTGCAGGTTTTGTTTTCAATGTATCTTGTACTTGTTGATTTGTGTAACACTGTTCTTGAAAAAAACTTATGGTTACACAGATAACTTTACAGATTGCTTATTGTGCTTTAGCTTCAGTTTGACTCCAGGTTGGTACCGTTGCACATAAATATTCCACATTCTTCCAATTTTAGCAGACTTCTTCACAGACTATGTTTAATTGGGAAGTCCAGATTATTTAATCACTCTAAATTGCCATTTTATTAATGTGGGTATTTTGTGTGAGCCTTATAATTCTGCACAGTACCACTCAAGGCTGGTACCTGCAACGTACCTTGTATCTTTGACATTGCCACTTCACAAAAGAAGTGGTAAAGAAGATGGATGAACAGATTATTGATTTTCAAATAAAACTGTTCAGAAATGATTTGCGCTAGAAATTTAGTCCCTTACATACATTTAAGTGATACACTACGTTGAATAACCTATAGTACATGAAGCCTTAATGACTATTATTCTTTAAAATGCATATTGTATATCAATTAGCAGCATGGTGGCATGCCTTGATAACTTTGGTATTCTATTTAAGATTTTTCGTGGCCAAAGATGAGGATTCCTTTGAGGGCTTGCTTTCTCTTTGGTTTCTATTCATTTTAATTGATTTTACATAAAAACAGAAATTCCTGAGAAAGAAAAAGCAACACAATATCAGCAAAAGCTGATAGATCTGTAAATAAGATTTAGAATAAAAAAAAAGAAAATTTCTCAGTTTTATTCTCTCAGTTGAGTGTAACTATGAACAGTTCGTTGGACCATAACTGTCTTAATGGTTCTCAATTATCACAAACCATTGTATTTTAAAATAAACAAGTCATTATCATTCTAAGCTGCCTGAAGTTAATAGTAAAAGTTTTTGAAATAATTATTTTTAAATCCAGAGACCATATACTCTTCAAGTGATTTGCTAAGTGTTAAACAGCTTGTAGTAATGCAGAACTTGAAATCTAATGGTCTGACACCCAGCATGCTGTCTAGCCAATCTAGTTAAAAATAGGCTTATCATTCTTTTCCATCTCATTTGTATATCCTTATAATAAGAAGGAAATATCATAGCCATCTATTTTCTTTTTTTGTATTTTTGTGTACAAAAAAAATCTATATAGTATAACAGTTTCATTCCATCCAGCAGTTACACTCTGTTGGTCGTATTTACCATTGATGTTTGTAAGTGCTGTGTAGTTGAATGTATTGTAGTACCCCGGGTCCAGACCTGAGAGGGATGTGCTCCTCAGGTGGAACTGCCTGAGAGGTACATGGTAGAGCCGGTATAAATGTTTCTGAAATGCGGCTTTGATGGGGTGGAGATAAAACACAGTATTTACAAAGCACTTCAGGTGTGTCTCCTGATTGCTAATGCCCATTGGCTCTCATGTATGGTTGCTGGTGAGCCTTGGATGTGGTGTCTGGCCTTGAGTTTTGGTTAATGGGGATATTGTGACACGTAGGTTGCCTTTGACCCAGGGTGAGCAGTATTAGGTGGAGCCAGATGCATGTATGAATGAACAAAGGAATGAAGCAGCTGGCAGCTGCAGAACACCCCTGCAGTGTCACAGAAGTGGTCACTGAGGGAGGTAATGGTCTTTTCCAGGGCTACTCTCCAGCAATCAGCATAAAGAAGCTGATTCCATTCATTCATGTCTTGCACCCCTGGGTGATTACCATATTTTCTAATGAGAATCTCATAACAAATGATGTATTATTGAAGCAACGGACAAACTGATTCTATAACTTAATAAAAGAATTTAAGATAAAATATATGGAATAAAAAAGAATTATAGAATGAATACTAATCACATTCAAGTCCATTAAGGATACTGATTACTTCCATTCATAATATAGCAAAAGGAGAGTAGAAATAACTAAATACAGTAAGTAACAAATTCTGTTAACAGCCATGAAAAGGGCACACTTGGATCCCACAACCCAAGTTTCAGACCCCTGCCGTCATACCATCAGCTACTTTCCTCTGTGCGATAGGTAGTGGGCTTAAATGAAATTGGTACTTCCTTTATCAGTCTGTATTTTCTGTTATGTTATTTTTTTTCTATTTATAATTTCTTTTATTAGGGTATAGTGTTTGGGTATATGCCATCTTTTGGAATGAAGATTGGCATTTTATTAGTACACGTGGCAAACGCCTTAGAATGAGCATGTCAAGAATGATATCTTTAAGTGAATGTTTAGCTACTGACGTTGGTTTTATGGACTGCAGTTACTCTCTTGTGAATGCATTTTAATTAAATGACACTAATACACTTAGAGTTAAGCACCAGACCAACAGGTGTACACTGTAGGTATATTAAGCTAGCTAAAATTATTGATCCTATATTGTTTAATTAAATTACCTCTGCAAATTTGTAAAAAAAGAACTAACAGTGTGACTGTCTGTATCTGCATATACCATTTTATCTGGAACAGTATGAAAATAAAATGTTCTAAAATATTTCATCGGAAAATAAGAAGATGGGCACAGAACATTTCAGTTAATGTTTGATGTGGGAAGAGAATCACAGTTCTTGGAGGAAAGCCAGTGTCCACAGTGAAATTCTGGAAACTGCACATATGCACATTGGATCCATAAGGCAGCTTACTTCATACGCAAATAAAACCCATTTTTAATTACCTTTTTATCCTGTGCCTTTATACAAATTACAGAATAGCAACATCAATATTAATCCCAGGGGATTCTCACATTTAAAAATTCTTGTTTTGGAAAATATTTCTCAGCTGTAACCTGTTGCTAAATAAAAATAGCTTGCACAATGAGAGACCCATTCTATGTAGGGTAGGATACTTCTTTTTGCTTACTTTTTCCAGATTAGCCCCTAAATCTGAGTGCTCCTGACTATTATTAGCTGGTTTTTATTTTTTTCCTTTAAAACCAGCTCACTATAAACAAAAATGTCAGAATCAAGATTTTTGCATGTTGTTATTGCAAGTTCTATAAGCAGTGAAAAAACAGAGTAATCAAAAGAAAGCCCAGGGGTGACCGGAACGGCCAGGCTTTAAAAGGACTGAATTGAACTTACTGGGCACCATTTAAAATAAATCTTTAGGTGCATACTGTAAATATTGCCATGAGAGTAATAACAAAACAGTCAGTGCAAATCAGTTTCATTATAATTTGAAATAATTCCAACATGAGCTTTTCCAGCCAAAATGTCAAGTTAATGGAAAGTCAGAACTCATGTTTAGCTATTTTTTTTATTACTTTCAATTATAAATTTATTTAACTACGACATTAGCTGTGATTCCAAGCTTCGCCTGGGATATTTCTTAAGACAGTGGGCATCAATTATAATGCTGTTGGTTATATGTACCAGAAGTACTATGTTGCTAAGTGTTTTCAAACTGGAAAAATGAAAAAAAAAGTTTCTCAAATGTTGTAAGTTGGCATAGATAAAGGCCTCAATCAAATAAGTAATAACATTATTAGGTTACTGGAGCTGCTTACTCTTGAATATGCTATATTCAGTTGTCCATGAGTAAAACATTCCTGCACTAGATCAATTCCTGCCATTCCTAGTGACTTGGCTTTTGTTGATGGCCATTGTAAAATGCAGTTTTACAGGTAATCAGTTAGATTAATTTAATATTTGACTATAAGTTGTTTTCATAATAATAAGATGTTTATGATTTTCATTTGTTTATATTATTCACTCAATTATTTCTTTTCATGTGTCTCCCCATTTAAACTCTGCATATAGAAATGCATATGTAAAGAGTTTTGGAGAGTGGGGCATCTCTTTTAAAATTAGCAAATACTTATATAAATGTAAATGATTTTGGTGGTAAAATTGTTTACCTTAAGGCAACATAAGACTGAATCACGCTTTATGAACTGAGCTGATGTTTCCAATAATGATAAACTTCAGAAAGTTAGGAAGCAACCATGCAGTGAAGTTCAAAACTCATGTTTCCTTTGGCAGATGACATAGTGGAGTAATGGTTTGTTCTACTACCTCATAAATCCAGCATCCTGAGTTCAAATTTTGAATGTGTGAACATTCTACCTGTATGTGTATGGATTTGTCCCTGGGTATTTCAGTTTTTCTTCCACATCCCCAAAGGTTTGTGTCAGGATAATTGACAGTTCCTTATGTGACCGTGGCTGTGTACATGAGTTGACACTACAATTATCTGTTTCCTGCCTTGCATACAGTGCTTATGAGGCTTGATTTTACCCACCTCTTTTCAATGATCCTGAATTGGATTAAGGAGGTTTATTAATATTCTGCAAATTTATGAAAGTTATGAAGTATGATTTATTGCAGTCAGCCAGAAATTTGACACATTCCAAGTGGTTCAAGATAGTTTTAAAAGTGTCCCATGAAAGTAATCCATACAACACAGTGAAAAGCAGCAATAAGGCCAAGGAAATGTAAGGCCTTAAAAAATTCAGCATCATCCTTGGTAGAAAGATCCAAACAAATAATTAATATTAAATACTTACTTAAATGTGCATAATGTATGGTTAGTTGTGCACTAAATGAAAACTCCATCAAAAATGATGTTATATTAATTTGTAACTTACTCTGTGTAGTTTGTAGTAATAGCTGAAAATATTAATCTTATGTTTTCATGTGAAATGTACATAACAAAGTTGTGTTAAATATTTCATCTTCAGAAGACATTCTGATAAACAAAAACTATTAACTTTTAATTTTTAGCTTTACATGTGTGTCGGTGAATGTTTTTTTATTGATATCCAGTGAAATTCATTGTTAGTCAATGAATAAGCTGTTACTGGGCTGGACTTCTGATCAATAAATGATGGTGAAGGTGGGTCTTTAATTTAAATGCTTATTTTTCTCTGAGCGTGTTCCATGTTCATTCACAAGAACGTTTTTCGGAAATGATTTATTTAAAAAAATTTTTTGCAAAAATACACGTGTTTGAGACGTGAGCATACAACTGAAAAACTTTACATGAAGATTATGCAACATGAGGGATGTTTCCATTGACTTTTTGATATTGTTTGCTGTTGTGCAATGCTGGTCACCATAGACCCCTGTTACCCTAAAAAGTTTAATTTCTTAGTTCTACATCGCCCATCATTTCAAACAACATGGGGTGAGTAACAGAAAAACATTTTGGTGGAATATTCCTTTAATGTAGCATCTTTCTTACCATCATATAAAACTGATTGATTAGTTAAAGAGAAATTAGTTATAAAATTTTGATCAATGGCATTCTGTATTATTTGTATGTTATTCTTGAAAAATTGATTTATTATACTTGAACTATAAACTATATTTACTCTGAATTGAAAACATTGGCAGTGGTGATGAGGGGGTATTTTGTGTAACTATGGATTTGGAGGAAATACATTTAAAGTAGCATGTTCAATTGAATTTATGGGAATGTTTTCTTTTTCTTTTTTTTTAACAAAGGCTCATCCTTTACATTATTCACAATCTGTCTGGAAAATATTAGTTTAAAACAACATAGCCCAGAAAATGATTGTCAAAAAGGACAATAATTCAAAATGATGATTGTATTTGTTTTGAAATATCCTAAACCTAACACATATTATTTCTGCAAATGTGCATCTGCTGTCAAACCCACTAAAAGAACTGAAATGAAAATAAGTAGTTTAGGCCTTTCACTGTTGAAGATTGGTTCAGCTACATAAAAGGAATTTATAGCAGCAGCATATTGTATTGTGGGTTATGGTGTTCTGAATGGTCTATTGTGTGGTAGAGCTTTTAACCAAAGAAGCAGGAGGGAGGAGAATGGTGCTGAGAAACTTAATTACGATCTATGTTATTATAATTTTTAAAAAGAGTTATGTGCCCAAGCAAACGTTGCCTTTTTCATAGATGCTAGACTGAAGCTGTCAGACTGCATTACAGTCCAAAAGGAAGGCTGACTAGTGCTAGGGTCAAACCGCTATTGGGGACAAATTGAGTTTGGCCTATAAATTTGTTTAGTTAAATGCATTGAAAAATGAGCATGAAGCATTCTGCTAATATTTGAGGGAAAATAATATTTAACCTAGCACAGTATGAATAACTGACTTTTGATGGCCGTATTCAAAGTTTTATTAAATCTCTTCTCAGTTCAATGCAATGTATGCATTAGAAAATTAATCATAAATGTATCCCATTTAAATAATGTTTTACACTGGAAAAGGGAGTCATACATTAAAATAAATAATTACAATGTTGGGTGCTTTATGGTGCAAAAATAATGAGCTATTCTGTCAACATTCCATTAAAAATATTTTCTTTAACACAGCATGGTGGAAATGGTAGTTGATCATTTATGAAGACTCATTTTACATAAGGTACATTGCACTGGTTTGAGATAACTGCAAAATTGTCACCTGTTCTTAATGTGTCGTAAATGTCAAAGAGGATCAGTCATTAACATGGTTTATACCACAATTAAAATCATTAGCCATTATACATTTGCCTATGACTGCAAAGGGCTTGTATCACAAAACATAACTTTATTTTATTTAAAAGAAATACAAATAAAATGAAGTTCTTTCTTATAATGGTGCTGGCGAGTGAAGATGTGTTGCATGTTGGCTGAGAATTTCTCTGCATTCTGCACAGATGATAATACAAAAACTATAGTGCTTCGATTGTATTTTTCTCTTTAAGTCACATCTCAGCTGGTGTTTTTTATGTAATTGCAAACAGCAGGAACACCTTTAATGAAAACTTAAGAAATTGTCGCTGGTGTTTTATTTTGTTTAATTTTATGGGTGACAAATCACAAAACAAATCATACACCTGCGAAACAGTCAAGAGTCGATCGATTGAGCAAACATTCTTATAGGGCAAAACCAGAAATAAATGTTGAGAAACTAAAGATGTATTACCAGATCTATCCAAATTTAATTCTTTTTGATTCTGAAAGAATTTCTTTTATTTTTTACACAAAGAATTGACGAGTGGTAACTGCAGCCCCTTGCTCTTTAGATGGTATCAATACATCACCAAATGACAAGTGTGCAAGGTCATCACAACAACAGACAAAAAGTGCTATGCATAAAATGACATCATCAAGAAAGTAACAATGAAGAATAGAATTGATTCCCAAAAGAGTCAACAGACCCAGCCGCCAGTCAGTGTTCCATTATAGGATTATAGGGTCATTATTGTCACATTTGAGCAAATTAAATTCTTACTTGCATGTGCTAATCAGCATACAGTATATCATAACTTTCAGCACCATGATTAATGACTACAAGTACCTTTTCTGGAAACATTTGTCTCCCTTACCTGAAATAATCTCAGAACATATTTGTTATACGTAAGCAGACAAATAGAAAAATATTATAAAAATATAGTCTACCAGGAGTTGTCTACTATTGTAATTAATATAAGATACCCTCACTTTTGGAAAACAGAACCTAGTTTTTGACCTAACATATCTGGTTGTGTGCTCAAAGAATGTGCCAGTCAACTGGCTAGTGTCCTCACAGACATATTCAACACATCTCTGAGCCAGTCATCAGTCCCAGCATGCTTCAAGTCGACCACAATCATACCAGTGCCGAAGAAGTCATCAGTGACATGCTTGAACGACTACCGACCAGTTGCACTCACGCCAATCATCATGAAGTGCTTTGAAAGGTTAATCACATCAATACATAAAGACTAATCTCCCTGCCTCCCTTGACCCTCTTCAGTTTGCATACCGCTCAAACAGGTCAACTGAGGATGCCATATGCTGTGCCCCTCACCTCCCCCTGACACATCTGGGTAAAAAAGACACATATGTCAGGATGCTATTCATAGACTTTAGCTTTGCCTTCCAACACAATCATCCCTCAAAAGCTGGTTGCAACACTGAGCAGGTTGGGCCTGAACACCACCCTCTGCAATTTGATCCTGGACTTCTTGACAGAGAGGCCCCAGTCAGTTTGGATGGGTTGCAACACTTCCAGCATCATCACACTGAGCACAGGAGCGCCACAAGTCTGCGTGCTTAGTCCACTGCTCTTCACCCTGCTGACTCCTGGCTGCACAGCCACGCACAACACCAACCACATTATCAAGTTTGCGGATGATACGACGGTGCTGAGACTGATAAGCAGGGATGATGAAACAGCATACAGAGATGAGGTGGAACGGCAGTCTGCATGATGTGAAGACAACAATCTATCTCTCAATGTTGACAAGACAAAAGAGATAATCGTGGACTTCAGAAAATCACATCCTGCCCACATCCCACTCAGCATCAACAGTTTAGATGTGGAGACTGTTAGGAGTACCAAGTTCCTTGGTATGCACATAACTGAGGAACTTACATGGATGCATAACACCTCATCACTAATCAAGAAAGCCCAGGAGAGACTACACTTTCTGAGGCGGCTGAAGCGAACAAGTCTTCCCCCTTGTTCCTCACCATGTTCTACAGATGCACCATTAAGAGTGTTCTGACTAGCTGCATCACTGTCTGGTATGGCAACTGCAACATATCCGACCACAAGCGCCTGCAAAGGATAGTGAAGACAGCAGGGAACATTATTGCGGTGCTTCTCCCTTTACTACAGGACATATTTTACAAATGCAGTGTCCGCAAGGCCTGCAGCATTGTGCAGGACCCCTTACACCCCTCACATGGACTTTTCACACTTCTGCCATCCAAGAGAAGATACTGCAGCATCAGAGACAGATCTGCCAGGCTGCAGGATAGTTTTTACCCCCAAGCTGTCAGACGTCTTAACACCATGCTGCTCCTGAGATCTTTCACACTGCTTCAACCATCTCTAAAAGCAGAACTTTTATACATGCAAGCCACTTTCCTGCAATGACTAGTGTGCATGTATAAAAGAAGTGAAAATCTCATACTGACCTTTAAGTATTTTGACATTCTTGTTGTACTTCTGCTGTGAAACATTCTTACCTGTTATTGTTTACACATGTCTTAAACAACTATTATCATACACTGATAATTTCTGTATTATCTATATTAATTATTTATTTATTATATTACATATCTATTGACTATATTTATATTTTCTAGATTGCAAATACCATACATTGTATCAATGTTCATATTGCTTACTACATGTCAATATTGCTGCTACTTCTTTGTCTTGTTTTTGCACAATGTCTTGTCTTGTTTGTGTTTTAATTTTAAGTTTTAATTTGAATTTGAATTCTATTTTTAATGTATTATTTGCACTTCATGTTGTTACACTGTGAACCCTGAGCTTTGCAATTTCGTCTATCTGTATACTAGTGTATAGTTGAGATGACAATAAAGTTTGCTTTGACTTTGACTTAACTATTTCATTTTTCTTTATCCCTTCTGTATCACTTTGCAAAAATCTGTATCCTTATCTTGATCTATTTGATACAGAAATCAAAGGGAATATGTGATGTTGGCTGTGGATGAGGGTTTCCAGAGCACCATCTTCCTTGCCTTTAGTTAAAATCATCAGTTATTATACATTTTCTTGTGACTGCAAAGGTCTTGTATCAAAATGCATAAATGTATTTTATTTAAAAGAAATACAAATACAATTAACCTCTTGCTTTTCATGACTCCAGAGAGTGAAGATGTGTTGCAAAAATAACTTAATTTTATCCATTTTGTATCACTTTGCAAAATTATGTATCCTTATGTAGACCTTTTATTTGATACAGAAATTATATTGAGTAAGTGATGCTTTGGAGAAGGATTTCATGAACACCAGCTTTTTCCCCTTTAGTTTGAAAGCTATTCTAAAGTCCATACTTTTTAAATGTCATTCATCCAATTGCTGATACAATATTACAGGGTAATACAGATCCAAAACTTAACCCTGAAGATCTAGGCATAAACCAGAAACCCAACCTCAAAGAGTAAGCCAGCATTGAAAAGGATGAATGTCCAAGCTCTGAAAGTTTCTTTATGATAAAAAATAAGAATTAAATGATAAAGTTAATTGGGGTAATACCATTTCTGTGTCATATGATAAATATGTACTTTCAATTGCAATGTGTATTTAGCATTTAAACTTTTGTGAATAGCAGCATCCCAAATTGAGACTGATATATTATATCAATACCATTGCAACAACAGTACGCAACCAAAATCCAAAGAAATAAATGGAATATAACACAATATAATTGTAGGGTCTCTTCAGGCCTTGCTAAAAGGGTTTTGAAGATCTCCACTTAGACATGAAAGTGCCATATTAACTTGGTTCATGCCTCTCATCCTTCCAGTAGTCTATTAATTATCCCTCTTTTTTACCCACTCCTCACTCAATAGACATGCCAAGTTCTGCCACCTCCATTTCTCCATCATTCATACAGAATCATTCTGGACTATTCTTCCTGGTTGGGACTTCTAGATATGAATGTTAGATGATTAAAGTACCAAAAAATCAAATGACTCTAGGTAACATTGATAATAAATCCAAGTACATCAAAAGATGTATATTATAATCTGAGAGGTATTTACATATTTTAATGAATTGGCAATGTGTTTATTGTGCTGGATCCCAGAGACTGTGACCCTGAATCACCCAAAACAAGTGTAGTAAATGTATGGATGGAATGTGCACATTTTATGGAGTTTAGTACTGGTCTTATAATATTTTAAAGCAAATTTTGTACTGTAGAATATAGACATTTTGAAAACTTCCTAAACATTACTTTGAGTCACTACTCATAGTATATTGTACATTACTTTAAAAAGAAAATCTGTAATGTTATCTAGATAGGCCTAAATTCCTTCTGAGCTGTTTAAGAAATGTTTCTTGCATTGAGCATAATTACAGTATTTAAATCAACTTGTTTCCTGCTTAGGTGGCAAGGTGGTGCAGTGGTAGCGCTGCTGCCTCGCAGTTAGGAGACCTGGGTTCGCTTCCTGGGTCCTTCCTGCGTGGAGTTTGCATGTTCTCCCCGTGTCTGTGTGGGTTTCCTCCGGGCACTCCAGTTTCCTCCCACAGTCCAAAGACATGCAGGTTAGGTGGATTGGTGATTCTAAATTGGCCTTAGTGTGTGCTTGGTGTGTTTGTGTGTGTCCTGCGGTGGGTTGGCACCCTGCCCAGGATTGGTTCCTACCTTGTGCGCTGGGATTGGCTCCGGCGGACCCCCATGACCCTGTGTTTGGATTCAGCAGGTTAGAAAATGGATGGATGGGTTAGAAAATGGATGGATGGATGTTTCCTGCTCTCACGAAATGCAATGTTTATAGCCGCACAAGTCACCTCTAAACTTTATTTACAGTGATTTTTAAATAAATATGAATTTTTAGATAAAATCTTATTCAGATAAGTATGATAATTTTTTTTTCTTTTTTGTAACTATTGGTTCCAGGATAGGTTCTGCCCAGTAACCTAAAAATGGAAAAAAGCTGTCAAATAAATTTTAACAAGTGAATAATATAATATAATATAATATAATATAATATAATATAATATAATATAATATAATATAATATATATTTTAATTAACAAGAAAATGTAATGATTTACTTCATGAGGTAGAAGTATATATTTAAAAAGAATAGTTGTGTCAGATATTTGAAATATTAGAACATTTGCTTCAATTTAGAGTGAAAAGTTTAAGTATTCTCCATTCTAACATTATAAGCACCTTGCACATGGGAAAGGTGCTATATAATAAAATGTATTATTATTGTTATTATTATTATTATTATTATTATTATTATTATTATTATTAACAGAATTTCGTAATTTTTCAACCACTGATAGAAGTCAATAGAGGGCTAGATCCCTGGTAGAGGATAAAAAAAACCAAAAAACGTAATATTCGTAATTACTAATCTTGAAATAGTCTAAAACTATACCGCACATGTTTGATATCTGTCATTTTTAACCTTCTGGGAGTGGCTCTTAATAGGGCTAGGACTGCCAGTAAATAATCAAATATCAAAAATATTATCATGTTCATGATCAGCAACCTCAAAATAGTATAAAATGATACCACATCTACCTATATGCCTAATCCTCATATTTTTGAAGTTTTGTTAAAAGGAGTAACTCATCATTTGTGTCCCATTAGGGAGTGAACCCTTGGATCAGTTGATGTGCACTTTCAAAACTTCAAGTCCTTCTGATCTTTTTGGCTGAAGACACCTTTTGGTTTATTCTTTATTATAAGGGTGCACAAAATATAGTTTAAAAATGGCCTAAAAATAAGTGTTTTTTTAAGCCTAGATGGTCAAAAAGAGCACACCACAAAAAGCTTGATGTCTTGCATAACTAGATATCAAGATGCATCGAATGGCATATCATATGTGAGGCTTTCCTCATATCATTGAGTCAGGAAGCACCAACAAAAAAAAAATAACTGATCTGATTTCAAAGCAATTCAAAAGAAATTCTTGTGAACAGAAAAGGTACTCTTTCCATTCTAATTTTATACTTTTAATGGTATTTGCTGTTAAGATCTATTTAGTATATTTCCTAGCCTTTTCTAATATTAGTAAGGTTTGAATTTTTTTAGATTGTAATATAGTTTAATGCTAATTGTTAACTAATGGGTTCAAAAATGGATGGGTGGAAAATATTCAAAAGAATAGGTTATCCTGTCCCTCTGTGTGCGAGTGTGATTAAGTATACTGATCAACCATTAAAAGCACCAACCTAATATTGAGGAGGTTCCCTTATGCCTTCAAAATAGCTCTAACCAAAATAGCTCAAGACGTGGACTCCAACAAAACCTCTGAATATGTCCTGTGCCATCTGGCACGAAGATGTTAGCAGCAGATCATTTAAGACCTGTAAGTTGTGACATGGGGCATCCAAGGACTCGATTTGTTTCTCCAGCACCTCCCACAAATGCTTGATCAGATTGAGATCTAGGGAATTTGGAGGCCAAGTCAACACCAACACCTCTTTGTCATGTTTCTCAAACCATTCCTAAACAAATGTTTTCAGTGTGGTAGGCTGCATTATTCTGCTGAAAAAGGCCACTGCTATCAAGGAACACCATTGCCATGAAGGCGTGTATGTAGTCTGCAACAATCTTTAGATAGGTGGTGTGTGTCAAAGCTACATCCAAATGAATGCCAGAATGCAAGGTTTCCCAGCAGAACATTGCCCAGAACCTGACACTGCCTCTGCTGGCTTGCCTTCTTCACATAGTGCATCCTTTTACCATCTCTTCCCCAGATGAATGACACACATGCACCAGGCCATTCATATGACATAAAAGAAAATATGATTCATCAGGTCAGGCCTCCTTCTTCCATTGCTCCAGGGTCCAGTTCTGATGCTTACATGCCCATTGTATGCACTTTCGACAGTGGACAGTGGCATGGCACCATGCTTAGCATTAAGTATTTCGACAATTTGTGCTACAGTAGCTCTTCTGTGGAATTTGAAAAGATGGGTTAGCCTTTGCTTCCAATGCCTTTGCTTGAGTGCCTATGACTCTGTTGTCCTCCTTTTGACCACTTTTGGCAGGTACTAATAATTGCGTACTGGGAACAATCCAGCAGATCTGATTTTGGAGATGCTCTAACCCAGTCATCTTGCCATCATAATTTTGCCTTTAACAAAGTCACTCAGATTCTTATTCTTGCCCATTTTTTCTGCTGCTAAAACATCAAAATCAAAAACTGACAGTGCACTTGCTGGCTAATATGTCACACTCCTAGACAGGTGCCATTGTAACAAGATAATCAATGTTATTACCTTGAACTCTCAGTGGTTTTAATGTTGTGTCTGATTGGTGTATGTCCTTTGAAACACTGGCAGACTATCTAGAATTAGTTCTTGCTTGTGCCCAATACCCAGAATGAATATTCTGCGGTGGACTGATAACTCATTCAGAATTGATCTGTCTTCTGGGACTATTCTTGCCAGGATAGGCCCAGTCTCCCATGATTCCAACAGTTACAAATAACCATTGACTGACTCTTTCAGGTTCACCTGTATTGCTTTGTTATGTAGAATGATTATGCCCTCCTACTGTTTGTTTTATTTCTTTGTTGTGCTTGAGTTTCTACAGATTTTATAATGGTGCCCATTCAATTATTCTAGGGTCAATATGTGTTAAAGCTGGTATTTAAAGGTGTCTGATCTTGGACAAACATTTATGAATAAAGATAACATTAAACATTATAGTTTTTTTTAACTTGTGGTTGAGGTTAAACCTCCTGACAGACAGTAAATCATTTCACAGTTTTGGTGTTTGGAAAAGTCACTACAATGTCCAAAGAGATCCAGGAAAAATTATATTATATTTTTATTAAAATTCACAATCCAAATGAACAGTTGAAACAAACATACTGTAGATGTGATTAGTGCAAAGGAAAGAAAGCAAAGCTCATGGAAAGATATCTAAATTACTCAAGAAGAAAAAAACACAATTGCTAAAAAATTATCAACCAACTAAACAGGCATTAAAAAGACTGCCCCTGTCCTCAGAATCAGGCTTGACTCACTTGCAAAAAAGGTGGAACAGCAGTCACTCGGGAAGCTCCATAATATTTGGGACAATGACTCTCACCCTTTCTTTGAGGTATTGGCTAAACAGAGGAGTACCTTCAGTAACAGACTATTCAAATTCAAAGTGGCCCTATGCAAGATCATTTCTAGCCATCAAGCTCTATGATGAATCACCCAGCAGCCATCTATCTATCTATCTATCTATCTATCTATCTATCTATCTATCTATCTATCTATCTATCTATCTATCTATCTGTCTATCTATCTATCTATCTGTCTGTCTGTCTGTCTGTCTGTCTGTCTGTCTGTCTGTCTGTCTGTCTGTCTGTCTCAAATAAAAGGCTTTTGCAAAGGCTAAAGTGACACAGTTTTACATCAATAAAAATAGCGAGTGTTCCATTTTTATATTTTAGGACTCCTTGCCGTTCTCATCCTGTAATTGCACCTTCATTGGTGTTGCCAAACAAGAGTGTTGGATGAACTATATTAAGTTGTAACATTAGTCCAGCCCACATTCTGGCAGTCTGAACAGCACTATTCGGTCAACATGCATAATACAATTATGTTGTTCTTGTCTTCTGGGCCATTTTCTCTACATTATTTTAAGTTTTAAGTTTCTCCACATAGTTTAAGTTACTTGAACTGAAAGCTGTTTCATCTCATTAGCCCAGGATATGTTGTCTTCTTGGAAAAATAATGAACTGTGTTTTGTTCTGATCCTTGGTGCTGTGGTTGATATCTCTTTTGGTAGTTTTTTTTTCAGTATTCGACTACTGCTGTCCTGTTATATAGTGAATTGTAATTATAGATTTGACAAGTTATAATCATAAGGGCAAAAGTCAATATTTACATGTAGGATTAACAAAATATAAATATATATTATTGCATTGAAGAATTTATGTATTTATTGGTTTAAGTGCACTCTTCTGCTCCATAGAAAGCACTATAGTTTACGATTTCACCATAAACTTTTAATTTTCATCATGATATGGAATGCCACTGGACCCCAACAGAACATACAACAATGAATAAGGAAAAATCAAGAAATTGCTTCCACCAACAATTTAGTGAGTTAGCCATGAAGGTGGAAATATGGTATAGCTATCTCCAATTAAACTGCCTTTTGTGATTTTATTTGAAAAAAAGGTATGCTTCATGAGCGTAGGTGCTTATGAGTGTGGGTCACAAAATTTGCACTTTCCTGGAGGCCTGAGTGGCTCACTGGCTCAAAAATAGGATTTAAAAGCCTTTCACCTTTGACATCTTCAATCTGATTTTCAGTAAAGGCTGAAAATCTTTTTAATTACTAAAGCTGCCTTGAGAATCATAATTTGCCATACAAGGAAATGAAAATTAAGGAGAACAAAAGATGCTCATTTCTTTTTTTTAAAGATCTAGTAGAGAATGAGTAGCCAAGAAGAAGCATAATGTAAGTCACAGGATTGAGTTAACATGTGCAGTATGTGGTTGCTGCAGAGCATGAATTCTGTTATGAAGTAAAAGTAAATATTTTAATTAATTATGCCTTTTGCCAATTATGTAGCATTAATTTACAGTCCCTTATTGTATATAAAGAGAAGGACAGTTGTATAGTTTTGTATAGCCTATATATAAAAGTTCCAAGGGTGATTCCTGCCTTAAGCCCACTGCTGCTAGGATTGGTTCCGGATTTGTGATTTATTTTATATTAGTTTGTTAAACAAATGGATGAATGGAAGAATCTCAACAGGTCTAAAAAAGGGAGTATGCTTATTAAAATACCATTAGTACATGAAATAATGAAAAAAAGGGTTTTAAAATGAAAGACAATGAAGTACAAATGTTGTCCTGTGTGTATTATTATATTTATTAATATAAGACAAATAGGCTTTTAGCCTAGTTGCTAAATGTTACAGTTGTTAGTTAAAATCCCATCAATGTCACACTGTGTACCTCTATACCACAGACCATTTAACCTATCAGTTAAGCCATCCATTCCTGTACGTGAAATATGAAAGGATACACAGTAATAAATCATAGGCCAGTTGTTCTTAGACTTGGCTTGAGACCTCTGTTGGCTGCAGGGTTTCGTTGCAACCAAATCCTGCATTTAATTGTGCTTCAATCCTATTAAACATATTGTTATTATGTGTTAATCCAAGAAATTCCAATAGGTTTGTTCAATTTTATTAGAATATTATCAAGTATTTATGTATCTTAATAAATGTGTGAATAGATTTTCCTATTCTGCATAATAAGAATTTACTCACAGCATTTTCATTTTAGTTTACCTTACCAAAGAGAAATACCACTGAACATGACAAGCTCATCTTCATGAGCATTGATTGATATTTGTACCCATTGTTACTACAGAGTAACTGTCACCATCCATTTATAAACTTTTTCCAATTTAAGAGTCAGCCTAACCAGTATGGGGTATGAGGCAAGAGCTAACCCTGGAACGGGGTGCTCATCAATACACACAGGGCAATTTAGCATAGCACACATTATTGCCATTGGAATTGAAAATAGGACTACATTCACACTGCAGCTAAAAGTCACCCAGTTCCTAATTTTGACTGTTCAAATTAGTTTTACTTAATTTTAGTAGTGATCCAAATTGTATAAGAACATGTACAGATGCTTGACTTGAATGTGCCTCACATGCACAAAATTAATAAAAACAAATTTGTCAGAGAAATACAATCTAGTATGACCACAATGAACACTACTTAGAATCAGCATGTCCATCAGCTTGTGATGGCAAGAACAGAAATAGAAAAAAAAATGTTGCGATTTTTTTTTCTTTGAACACAATTATCACTATCATTTATACCATATTTGTACATAAAAACCTTTGGAGATAGGAAAATAACCTAGGGCTGGTGGGCACTAAATGTGGAGAGTTTTGAAGGTTTTGAATTGAGGTTTGAAAATTTCAGAATGTTGGTGGAAACATTTGAATATGTAAGCCAATTTCCATTTGTAAGACTCTTCCTGGAAAAGAAATACATGGCTAGAGGCATGCCATTTCACTAAGAGAATGCATAATAATTAGGCCATATTGGCAGATGAGAATTATCTTAAATCTTAAATACACCCTCTCAATTTCTTTTCATTTATACTCCTGAGTTTTGAGTTTCATCCATCTTAAATTTTTTCAATGCAGAAACATTTGCAGACAAATCTTCAAACGTAGGTCACGTTCAAGTTAAATATGCCAATATCAGAATTAATTCCATGTATACAAGTGATCTTTCGAGTTTGATAAAATGCTGAGTTTCATGGATTGCTTTGGAAACTTGCTATTATTTTATTTGGGTTATGAGAAATAACAAGAAGGCAGGAAGGAATGTCCCTTAGAAAAGTGTCTATCAGGACAGATTCAGCACATCATTGTATAAAGCCTGAGAAGTAACTCATTGATCATCTTAAAGTTTCCTTTTTCCCCAAAACATGTACATCCACCTTTTCCTTCATTGACAGGCTTATGACATTGATTGCATTATGTTCAATTGTGGATTTTGCCTTTTTGTTCTCTTTGTATTTTGTTTTTCTGTTAATGTTT
This sequence comes from Polypterus senegalus, assembly GCF_016835505.1. Classification (NCBI taxonomy): domain Eukaryota; kingdom Metazoa; phylum Chordata; class Cladistia; order Polypteriformes; family Polypteridae; genus Polypterus; species Polypterus senegalus. The sequence goes on along the minus strand of NC_053158.1, from coordinate 140,693,693 downwards.
TGTTTGAGTTTAACTCTTTTGAAGCTACATTTCGTCAGAGAAGTTAACATTTTGTGAACAAATATCACAATTCATTTTTATTGCTTAGATTGCTAAATATATAAAACTAACAAATGTCTGAAAAAGCATGAACAGTCTATGCACTTTATAAATGATAACTGTGAACCATTAGAAACCATTCAAAGCAGTCATTTGCATACAGTGGTAAGCCACAACAATATATTTGCACTGGTGATGCTGTTTTTTCCATTTGTTGCTAAATTGTTTCAGAATGACTGGCATTTCCTATTTTCATATACAACAAAGTTCATTTAGCCTACTTGGCAAGTACGTGTGACTGGATTTTGATGCTGTGCTGTAAAAACAGCAGATACCTGGAGTGTACAAACCTGAGTTTATTTTACAGTCAAAAATAATCACATAATTTACTGTAGGTTACTTTTGTCAGTGTTTAGGAAAAGGTTCTGCCTCCTGCTCCTTGAAATCAAATTTTGTCGACACTGCCTTGAAAGAGTTAATCCTGGTTAAGAGGTTTTGTTTGTTTTATTATAATGCTTTTCTCTATGTCCGTTAATTATTAATTGTAATGCAAATGAGTTGGACTACAGATAATTATAATTGTCTGCAAAATATAAAGCATTTTGCATTGCTTAGGAATGATGAAAACATTTTCTGGCCAAAGATTTTGTGTGTTTTCTGACTTCCATTTATGATCCTGCTTTTGGTTTAGTTATTTCTATACTCATTCACAGTTTTGACCCTCAATGCTTCATTTTCAACCATGAATTTCTCCAGTCTTTCTCTTGGTCCTTTATTTCTGTTAAATTCTGCTTCTTCCTAGTCAGAAAAATTAACAATTATTTTTAAATTATTTATAGCAATTTTGAATTATACACTGATGAAGTGATTAGTGCTGGAAATTCTTTGCTTAACAGGCCCAAAGTGTGTTGAACTTCAAGCCCTTTCAGTGTATATGTGGAATTTGCACATACTTCCTTTGTGAACTTTGAATTTCTCCAGGTATTCTGGTTTCTCCCCTGAATTCCAAAACTGGGCCTGTTGGGTTAACTAGCGTCTCCAAATTAACATGGAATGTGCTGGACAGCCATTTGGTATAGGAATGGTTTCTGCTCCTGTAGTGTTGGGATAAACGGTGGCCTTTTGTAACCCTGAAATCAAGAGAATAGGATTGGATAATGGAAGGAATTCTTAAACTCATAAACTAGAAACAGGCATCCCTCTGTCTCTATCCATTGTCTGAACCTGCTTAATTCTTTTTCAGAGTTTTGGCAATTTAAGCCTATCTGTTTTGTATTGGCGCAGGGTACAAACAGTACACCATCAGTTTATAAAACACAGAGTTCTGTATACTACTATGCGATGGCATATTTTTTAGAAATGAAAGTCCAGTGAAATTAAAACTCCTTATTCTTTTTTAAGAACCTCAGCTATTTGACTTAGACAATCATCTGTCCAATATGATATGCCAGTTCTTACAACACCTCTTTGCTACGCTTCTGACTCAAATGCATAGGAAATGTTTGAAAAAGACTTTTTTCCTCTAGCTCTTTCAAATGGAATGACGAAACAGTTGAACAGATTCTAAAATTTGCTTAAGTGTGTTAATGGGTTGATTGCTGAGCTGCAGCCCAGTGGATTTTCTGGAAGATGATTGATTAGAGCTCTGGGTCTTTGCACTCAAAGAGCTGGGGGATTTGACTTGAAAATGCTGCCAAGTCTGTTACACTGAAATTTATCTTAATTAGATCGGAAAGACCTGCCACAGCAGAATAGTCACACCGATTAAAATGAAAAACAGGAGAAATTACTGATCAAATTAATCATAATGTCGGGCTACAGCTGTAGGTCTGATGTAATTTGCCACTCCAGTGAGTTACATCGGCCTAGGCAGGAGAAAGAGAGCTGGTACATGCTGAACCGTAACACCAGGCAGCTTAGGGCAGCCCATCAGGGCCCTCACTCCATTCATTCTCCCAGCACTGCCTGACCCCAGTGCACCATGCAGAGAATCAGCAGAAGGTGAAAACAAATATGCTGGCCAAAGCCTACTGACTTTGTCTCTTTTGTACTATTTTGGAGCCTTTATGAGAAATTTGGGTGAATAAATGAACACTGCAGAAAATCAGACTATTAACCATTTTTTGGTATAACCTATCCTGGTCCCCCTTCTCAAAAATAAATGTTTTGTGTGGTCTTTATTATAGTCTTTTAGCTGCAAATTGTGGTCTCCTGTTGAATGAGTGTATTGTCTTCTTAAGGCTTTAATGATATTTTTTAAGCAACTTGAGAATTGGAAAGGTGCTATATAAATAAAATATTATTATTGCTATTATTATTATTTTAGACTATAGCAGCAGAGTCATCTTTTGCTTGTATGTGCTTTGTATTGAAGTTATTAAATTGAGTCATTTAAAAACTGAACAGTGGCTTTCTTCTAAGCCACCTGTACATGGAAAAGCTGAGCTGTCCATGTACCCACTGGAGTTAGCAGCTGCGGAGTGTAAAAGACTGACAGCAATGGGGCTTGGTAAGTCCCTTAGGTAGAATTTTTTTCTTCCCTTTCCTTTCCTATCTTTTTTGCTCTGACACACTCCGACAAGATTGTGGCTTCTGATCGCAAATTAACACCTGACCCAAAGACTGACATTTAATTAGCCACAAAGGTGTCTACTGCACTGGTGCTGGTATGTTTGTAAGTGGTGAGCATCCTGCATTCTGTCTACAGATGAAAGGTATTTGAAAGGATAACTGAATGTAGAATTTAGCTAATTTTGCATATTGGAACAGTTGTTCTTCTGTTGCCATTGTGGAGCTGGTATACAAACAGTGCAGGAATTTAATTTTTATCAGTCTTTCATGTTTATGGCAGTTTATGTCTACGTGGAATCCACCAGATAAGTATTGCAAGTTTGGAGACACTGTCATTAATAAGTAATAGGGTTTGAGATGGAAAGTACTTGTTGGGATGGCATATTTCTTTACTAGTGTGATGGTGCAGGTTGGCTCCATGCTCCCTGTTCCCTTAGGGAACCTCTTTAACCCACCACCGTTGATAGTCTTAATCAAGATGAGCCAGGCAAATGAGGACACACACATGCAGTAAGGGGTAGGTGCAAAAAGTGAATGGTGCTTTTATTAAAATAATCCAAAAACAAAGTACAAACTGTGCAGTGCAAAATCTTCATTAATCAATAATCTATTAAACTTTTAATTAATTGTGGAGGTTAAAACAAGTTTCTTCCATAGCAAGAAACCTTTCTTAAAATCTTTGTCCCTGCTTCATCCCTTTAAAACCAACATCTCCTGTGCTTCCCTCGCACTGGGCCTCAGAGAAGAGGAGCCACCCAACCAACAGGCACAACCAACCTTCCTTTCCAGGCCTGGGTCGATACTGTCCTTGGCTCTCCCAGCAGGGCTCCCATTCTGACCCTCACCTCACTCCTTCTTTCTCCCTCTATTACTCCTTGGACATATGCAGGAGCACGCTCCGGGTCACTCCAGGTACACAAGGCAGTTTAACTGGAGTGGCCCTCTTCACTCCCTGAGTATTGGCCTCACACTCCCCTGGGGGCTCTCCTCCTAGCTGCCTGCCTGCTCCCTTCTGCACCAACTCACTCCTGTTTCTCCCTTTCTCTCTCTCTCCTTTAACCTCCGTTTTTCTTTTCTTCTCTGTTTGTTCTCGTTTTCTTATCTGCCACCTCCAGCCATGCAGGCTCCTCATACATTCTCCTTTTCAAACTGGGTACAGGTGTGTTGCACCACTCCCTATGAGTTAAATGTGATGCCCCTGACCGAGGCATGCATTTGCACGTGCATACGCAATCAGCCAGGCACCTCCAACATCCCTGGATTGAAGCATTTCTGCACACACCCACGCATAATCAGAGCCTGCACCTCATGGGGCACAATTGTTTATTTTAAATCTGCACAGTGCCATCCATCCATCCATCCATTTTCCAACCCGCTGAATCCGAATAGGGTCACGGGGGTCTGCTGGAGCCAATCCCAGCCAACACAGGGCACAAGGCAGGAACCAATCCCGGGCAGGGTGCCAACCCACCACAGGACACACACAAACACACCCACACACCAATCACACACTAGGGCCAATTTAGAATCGCCAATCCACCTAACCTGCATGTCTTTGGATTGTGGGAGGAAACCGGAGCGCCTGGAGGAAACCCACGCAGACACGGGGAGAACATGCAGACTCCACGCAGGGAGGACCCAGGAAGCGAACCCGGGTCCCCTAACTGCGAGGCAGCAGCGCTACCACTGTGCCACCGTGCCGCCCTTGCACAGTGCCAAGGAACACTTATCACAAGTAATTGTGTAAGAGGTTTCTGGTTTAGGTTATTTCTTATTTAAAAAAAACATTTGAGCTAGTACCTGCATATTGAAAAAGTGATCTGTTCTATCATGGTGAATACAGTAGGCGGTCTTCCTGGTTGTTTTGAGTGGCCTGCAAAAGACTGTATGCAAGGCTAATTCTTTATATTAATCCCTATAAAATTAGCAACATATTTTTTAGATGCTGGTTATGATATGTCAGATGTTAATATGTTAATTTGTATAATTTCTTTCTTTGTATTTTCTGTTTTTGTTTATCTCATTTTATTTTACCTAATAGTGGCAGCAGGCAAACCAGGACAACCCAGACATCCTTGTCCCCAGCTACAGATTCCAGTACATCCTGGGGATTTCCCAGGTGTTCCCAAGCTATATATATTCCCTCCTGCTTGTACTGGGTCTGCTGCAGATTTACCGTCCTATGGGACTTGCCCAGAGAAGCTCTAGGACTAGCTGCCTGAGGGACCATTCTTATAACATGCCCAAACCAGCTCAACTGCCTCTTCTTGATCCAGAGGAGCAGCGATTCTACTTTGAGGCTCTCCTAATTCTCTGAGCTTCTCACCCTATCAGAGATCCAAGCAACACTGGTTCAGTTCAGAGATGCCTAATTTCCGCCACTAGTATTCATGTTCTTCTTTCAATCATTACCCACAACTCATGACCAAACGTGAGTAAAGGGGTATAGATTAACTGGTGAACTGACTTAAGGAATTTTCAGTTAATATACAGTATATAATAAAATCATTACAGTATATACTTAAATGGAGTTGTGACAATGAATTATTAAAACATAAGGAGAAAAGTCAAGCAAAAGGGCACCTTTTATTGGCTAACTAAAAAGATTACAGTGGCTAACACGGTACAACACCCTAGTACTAAAACATAAGGAAAATGACTGAAGGTAACTAAAGGGTGAACTAAACATGGCTTAAAGCTTGAATATATGAGGCCTGCCTCATCTAGAGAAACCACCAGCTTGATTTTCCAAGGTTAGAATGAGGTAAATGAGTAACATACACCCCTCTAGAAAGTTAGGATAAACTGCGGGGAAAGCCCAAACACCATATTGCAATTTATTGTTTGAAAACACTCTGTGTCATTGGCTTTGATCTGAGGCTATTTTAGCTGTAAGGGAACAAGTGGTCCATTAATTCTCTGTGTTGTATGTGTAGTATCCAAAAAGTACTAAATGATTTAGTTTCCAGGGAGTAGTATGTTGAAATTCTGAGGACATTATTCTAATAAATGAAGGTATTCTTTAAGGTATAATAATAATAATTAGGCCAGCTGCTCTTAAATCACAGTCATTGTCTATATACAGTTTACATTGTTCCTTTGGGATTTTCCTAAACTATTCCTTCTAATCCTAAAGATATACAATTGATGACTTTAACATATCCCGATGTGGGTAAGTGTTTCATTTTCCTCTGCCCTGGATTGTCACCCTGTCCAAAGAGGTTCCCTGTCTTTGTGTTCAGTCCTACTGGGACATGCTTGAGCTTCTTGCATCCATAGAATTTGGTTAAGCAAATTTAGCAAATGGGAAAGAGCATGGATTGGGTCTGAAAGAAGTATTAATGTAATTTAACTAATTTAATTGTTTACCCTAACAATTCTAGATGTCACTTTGTATGGCTATAGATTTATATAATCTAATTACAAATCTGTATAGCCCACAGGAGGTAACAGTGCTGTCTGCAAAGGAGCTTTTGCGGGATGAAAAAACTGTGAGCAACACAACATACTAACTCAAAATGGGTCAGTCTGGCAATAAGCTACATTCATATGGTAAAAAATATACTGATGCCTAATTGACCAACACAATGGTTCTGAATGCTGCACCTGGATGTTGTCCATGTGGAGTTTGTATCTCCTTTCTGTACCGGCTTGACTTTTCCTCTGGGTCCTTTGGTTATTCACTCACATCTCCAAAAATATGGTGAATGAGTTCAATAGTGGTTCTAAATTGGCCCATTGAGAAAGTAAGTGTGGGTATTTCGCTAAGTGAGCTCAGAGACAGACTAAAAGGTGTTTCCTACCTGGGGTTGTTTCTTCTTTGTGCCCAGTTCTTCCTTTATAGGCTCTCGACAACTGTGACCCTGAATTCAATTAAGTAACTTTGAGAATGTTATGTTGTATGAAGTAGGAGATATTGTGTTAGATGACACCTTCCCAGCAAGTTATCCACTCTTAGATAAATTTCACTAATTTTAGAAGAAGTCAGGTTATTAATTTAGTTATTTTCGATTACACTTATACAGTCCAGGATTTCTGGAAGACAATTCCCTAACTGGCAGCATTGGGTGCAAGGAGAAGGTCCTTTGATTTATGGTTATCTTATTTCTTGTGTGCTGTATAAAGAAGCTTGTGATTCTGTGTTCCATGAAAACTGCTGGATAATATTAGATTTTTTACTCCAGTTTAATTTTTTGCATGCCAGATAAGAATTCCTTGATGACTATCTCTGTTAAAATGTCTTTATTTTTATGGACTAAACTCTGTACCATAGTACTGTAACAATGAAACAAGCTTTGTTTTATACATCTCTATCTTGGAACTATATACAATTGTTTAAATGTATTTATTTATATTATTTAGTTGACCACTGACAAGTTGTTACTTGCTTAGGATCTCCAAGGGAGTCAAATTTTGAAAAGCAACCTAATGGATAAAGATCCAATACTCTAGACACAAGACCACACAGCATGGCAGCAAAAGCTCTTATCTTCTCGATATGAGGGGAATTATGCTGGCCTTACCATACTCGTACTAAAAATTACTTAAGATATATGCCTACAGTATAGTAGTTTTGTATAGAACAATTATAACATAAACAACAATTACTAAGGTACAGACAGTCCTGCAGGCCTGCTTGAAGATTTTAAAGCAATACAAATAAAAAAAAAATGAAGAATAAAAATAGCTTATGTATAAAAAGCACATCCATCCATCCATTATCCAACCCGCTATATCCTAACTACAGGGTCACGGGTGTCTGCAGGAGCCAATCCCAGCCAGCACAGGGCGCAAGGCAGGAAACAAACCCCGGGCAGGGCGCCAGCCCACCTAAAAAGCACATACATTTGTTTAAATTATTTTATTTGCAGCATGGACAAAAGAATGGTCATATTGGTTTCTTCTTGTGTCCTTTTCCAAATATCTGTTCTCAGCTATCCTACTGTTGCACAAAATTAATAAGTATACAATGGAATGTGTAACGTGGTTCTTAGAAAATTCCATTATCTTCTAATACTCTGGCTTATAATGTGCTGTAAACTGTACAGCTTCAAACCAGTGATCTTATTATTTTGTTTTATCCCATTGTTTAATTTTACTTGATACTGAATACTAAAATAAGAAAGAATATTTGGTACAATACATGGTAAAATTTGAAAGCCTAAATATGCCAGCACTCTCTGTGTTAGGTTCATCTGACATTTTAAAGTAGCTTTGCATAGATAATGTGGGACATATGTGTGTGTTTTTCATTCAGTGGACGGGTGCTTTGTGCTGAGTTGGTCCTGTCCTTGCATTTGATGCTGTTGGGAATGTAGCTGTTAAGGATGGGTTGATGGATATGTTAAATAACATTCATTTTTAAAAAGCAAACCTTTCACTTTGGACTAAATTTTAAACTGTCTTTCAACAGGCCTCTGGAAACTAATAATTACATATTTATTTTATAAAAATTGTAATTTAATCTATACTAATAAAAGGCAAAGCCCTCACTCACTCACTCACTCGCTCGTTCACCCACTCACTCACTCACTCACTCACTCGCTCACTCGCTCATCACTAATTCTCCAACTTCCCGTGTAGGTAAAAGGCTGAAATTTGGCAGGCTCATTCCTTACAGCTTACTTACAAAATTTGGGCAGGTTTCATTTCGAAATTCTACGCGTAATGGTCATAACTGGAACGTATTTTTGTCCATATACTGTAATAGAATGCAGCTCGATAGCCATGGGAGGCGGAGTTTCGTATTAAAATATTTAACCAATCACATGTCAGCCGGCATTTGTTGCCAGGCAGAGAGAATAAACTGCAGCTCAATAGCCGTGGGAGGCGGAGTTTCGTATTAAAGCATTTAACCAATCACATTTCAGCCATCATTTGTTGCCAGGCAGAGAGGCTTTCACAATCTTTTGTGGAGGCACTCTAACACAGAATAAATGTCAATTAACCTGTTGCTTCAACCAATCAGATTTTGAGTTGGTGTCAGTAGGGCCCTCTAGCAGGCGTACGGCAACGTCACCATATTCAGACCCATTGATTGGATAGAAGCCGATATGAGGAACTCTCTGAGGCCACTGAACGCACCGCAAACGCTCCGAGCGAAAGATCGTCGCGTGCACTACGGCCAACTCCATGGCAGGATTCTGGACAATATTATTTGCCAGACACAGACCAGATTTCAAGACCACGAAAACCTGATGTTTGTCACGCTCCTCGAGCCCCAGAAGTTTCGGGAATACAAAAAAAATTTCACGCATACAGCCTTCTCCGCTTTAACACAAGAGCCACGGAGCGCTTTTTGATCTTTCTCGGCTAAAAACAGAACTGACTGTAATGTATGCCATGGATGATTTTGCAGGAAAATCTCCCACTGATTTCCTTGACTTCCTTCATCAGAAAAATCTGAATGAGAGCATGGGGCAGCTGTTCACATTGGTATATTTGGCGGTGAGCATTCCTGTGTACACTGCTTCTGTCGAGCGGACATTTTCAGCCCTAAAGCGAATTGAAACTTATGCCAGAAATACCATAGGACGGGTTCGCCTTTTTAGCATTAGCTTCGATGGTGATAGAAAGTGAGGTTTTGATGGAACTGAAGCGCACGGATAATCCGTACAACAGAATAATTGAACTGTTTTTGAGGAAAGAGAGGACGATGGATTTTATTTACAAATAATCCGAATTTTTGGTGAGTAAAATGTTGCGATTTTCCTAAATAATATTGCAAGTTTATGCATTATAATTGATGTTTTTTATGTGTGTCGTGGCTGTGGCTGCAGTAGAAAGGAAATTGTTCATCCCTGGTTTGTCTATTCAATAAAGACATTTATTGTGGCTACAGGAGTTATCTTTTATATATATATATATATACACACACCCCGATCTACATACTGTCAAATAAACGAACCACATGCCGTCCAAGTCCAAGGTTCGATTCCCAAGAGGGTGTGCAGTGAGTGTGTACACCTGATGAGCCCAGAATTAGGGCGAAACACGTGCCGTGTACTGTTTGCATTATTTGACAGTAAAACTGTCTCAATATATTCAATATATATATTCTAGTGCTTCCCGATTCATTTTACCCTTGCACCCCCTTGGTTTGAGAAGAAGTATGAAAAAATATTAGGTTAACACAGAAAAACAGATCACCAATTGAAGCTTTATGAATAATGGATACTTTATTCACCATCAATAATTGTTTTGGTAAAGCCATACTCAGTGTAATCCTCCTTCAATTTTATAATTTTTCTGCGACTAGCCATGATTAAATGAACGGTAAAAAAGTAAGAGCGAAGCGAGGGTGACTTATTCAGGCAGGCAGGCGACAGCTCAATAGCTCGAATTTGGATGTAAGTAAGAGAAGCCAGAAATATCTTTGGTAGGAATGGAAATTGAATTTAGTCTTTAAATTTCTATGGTGAAGGAAAATTTATGCAATGATGACTAAATTTAACTTACATTTCTGCTAAACATATTTCTGTCGACTAAATAAAAATTACATATATTTAAAATTTAAATAGAACTTGAACAGATACGAGTTTAATTATTTAGGAATGGATAGATAAATTAAGATTTTGTACAAATAATGTTTTTAATTTTTCTTCCTCGATGGATTCTGGCACCCCCAGCAACAGCTCCTCGCACCCCAAAGGAGATAGATAGATAGATAAATAGATAGATAGATAGATATAGATATATATATAGATAGATATATAAATATATATATATATATATATAGATACAGTAGATATATATAGATATATATAATATAGATAGAGATATAGATATATATATGTGTGTATATATATATGTATGTATATGTGTGTGTGTGTATATATATATATATGTATAGATATGTATGTATATATGTGTATATGTATATATATATATAGAGAGAGAGAGATGTATATACTGTATATATATATATATATGACAGCAACACTCATAACAGTGACAAAAGAATTACATTGATTACATTGACAATCATGTTACGTTATTTTCAAAATGTTTCCTTTTCTTTTTTATTACTTCTTTAACACACTACTTCTCCTCTGCAAAGCGTGGGTATTTTGCTATATATGTATATGCATATGTATATATGTGTATATGTATATATATGCATATATATGCATATGTATATATATATATGTGTGTGTGTATATGTATATATATGTTTATATGCGTGTGTGTGTGTGTGTATATATATATACTGTATATATATATATATATATATATATATATATAAAATGACAAAACAATTACATTGTCAATCATGTTACGTTATTATTAAAATGTTTCCTTTTCTTTTTCATTACTTCTTTAACACACTACGTCTCCGCTGCGAAGTGCGGGTATTTTGCTAGTCTGTATAATATGTACCAGTTTAGATATTTGAGATTTAACACAAAACAGTAAACAATAGTACTTCAGAAAGATACTTACCATGTCTTTCACGTAAAATAGAGTGAAGACTCCACTTCAAATTACATTTGAAATTGTTTTGTCATGTTTATATCTAAAGTATCTAAATACTTGTAAAGTCTTTAGCATCTTCTTGTCATACCGAATATTTGGCAGAATAAAATGTTAATTGAAATTTGTAGTTATAGAAAATTAAAGAAAGCAACTCAAATGAAATGTTACATTGCATGCAGTATTTCAGGAAGTGAAAGAAATATATTTGCCTTTTAGATTATCTTTCTTAACAGCTTTTGGCAGCTTTTGTGTCATAAGGGAGACCTAGTGAGTCAAGGCACACTTAAGTACTGCTTTTTGTGTAATTTTTCCCAAAGGAGAAGGATTGTTGTTGCACGTAAAGAGGACATTAATTGAGTCCTGACTGTGTTTTAAATCTTCTACTTGTTTAGAAGATAGGCTCTCAGAGGGAACTGTCTTCCACAAGTTTGCTAATTTCTCTCAACCATTAGCGGCCCCAAGCAGAGATGTTTGCTCAGCAGTGGCAACTGAAAAACATCAGCCTTTTTTTTATTACGATTTAGTGTAGAGGTTGCTTGGTGTTACTAAAATGTGCTAAATGGACAAAACTGTTTAAATAGCTGCACTTTACACCTAATGTTCAACCATAAATTCAATGCATGAAGTCAATAGGCCTTTATTGTTGGATTTCAATCACCTGCTATTATTTTAAATAGACACCTGAATCAACATTTTTATTTACATTTGTTCATTTAGAAATAGTGAACTTTAAATGTATGAGTGCATACATTAGGTAATTTATAAATGTTAAATCATATAAAGCTATTCCATATGACAAGAGATAGGTATGCAGTATCTTAAATTAGCTACAAGAGCAATAAGCAATGGAGAAAAAAAAACATGTTAAATTCACAAATCCAGCTTTGACATTTATTCCTGAGAAAAACACATCAAAAATACTATCATAATACTGACAAAAATGCAACAAAAGATAAATACAGCTGTTCTTATCAGTGATATCATAATGACATATGTCCAGAATTATCCACATTCTCAAAAGTGTTTTCAGTCATTTCTAAAAGTTAATAGGTAGAATTGTGGTGGGAAAGTTGTTTCTTCACTATGGGTATTACTTTAGATTTACTGGCATCTGTAATGGCTTTATCAGATGGCCATTTGAGGATGTATACAAAGTGTTGGCAGGTACATTTGCAGGATTAAGTCAACAATGAGTACAAAGTTGGATGAACATTGGGATGCCAGTTCATTTCACAGCACATACATTGACACTCACTCAAACCATCCTAATTTATGTTTACTGGCTAATACAGGAGAAAACCTACAGGATGAATTTCTAAACGCCAGATTGACAGTGAACAGGCCGGAAATTAAAATTCCAAATTTGAACATGTGTTATGCTCAGACATTTATTTTTTCCAAAAAGCTATAGTTGATAATGTTTTAACTAAAACTGGAAAAGGAAGAGCTTTTAGCTAGCATGTTTCAATAACCTTTCTCCTTGATCACAGTGCTAAAAGAGAATAATATACAATAAAAAAAACAGAATCATAACAAGTATTATGAAGTCTGGATATAATGAGAATAAGTAGCAGTGAAAAAAAAACAAAGGGAAAAGGAGATGGACAGTTAAGAAGATTGACGTTAATAAGTTTAGTGTCCCTCAAACAGTTATAGAGTTGTATGATTCCTGCTTTATAGAGTGCTCAACACCTGTTATATAATTAAAATAAGGGTTGACATATGATTAAAAATATTTAAACACAATTTATCATTAAATGTCACTCAATTAATCTTGATTAATCACTTGTTCAACCAAGTTAGTTTAACAGTGCCCAGCATTCCTCTATGAATTTTAGCTGTTCAATCTCTGAAGACTTCCTTTTCATATAAATGCTTGATGGGTGACACAATTGTCCCATATGAAGGTAATGTGTAGGAACTGTCAGACTTTGCTGAATTATGTCTCTCAACCCTGTATCTTCAACTATATTTAAAGGTCTGCAGACGGATGCAATCAGTTTTGCAATAAATAGAAGCAGATTATGCTTTAGATTTTGCTTTTTTAATAGACATACCTTGAATTGTACATTTACAGATTGTAGCCTTCCACAGATTTTTCTGACTAATGATTTTGTATGATAGTAGGCCTTTTAATCAAAGCAAATACTTATCTACAACACACTATTGACACATATTGTATATCATTCATTATCACACAGTATCTCACAGCCTTAGGTTTTCAACCCTTCTTCTTGGTGTAGCACCTCCAGAAATTGAATAGTTTTTAAGTACTACCATTTTCTTACAGTCCTAAATTGTTAAGTTCTGAACTTCTATTAGGAACAACTAAAAGTGTTATTTCTTAAATCACACCTCTGCTCCTAATATTGCATTTAGGGATTTTAATAAGTGATTGCAGAGAGTTTTAGTGTGTTCATGTATGACTTTTAGAATTTCTTATGCACATCAAATGCTTTTATAATTAACTATTTTTTAATGCAAGAACAGTAGCTTGGATTGATATGGAATAAAAATTAACCTAACATTTCTGTAGTTTTAATTTATAAAAAATATACAGTCACTTATGAATCCAGATTAATAGAAGCAGAAAAAACTGAATGTTGCATATAACTCCAGGTCAAAAAAGAGGAAATTGTATTTTTGAATGAATTATGGGCAGGTTAAGTATTACATTGGCAAGCTTTTGGTTTGAGTAACCTGTTGGATAATTTTGTTATGTATCCCTGTAGAATACATAAATTAAAGGTGGGTGATACTTTGATCCTGGGGAAGGTTTGGGCTTTGTATTTGTGTTTTATTTTTTGGCAGCCCAAATTTTCAAGGTTGATCAGAAAAAAAGAGAAACACAACCTCAATATACAATATTTATGATAGAAGCCTGCTGACAAAAGACAAGTTACTGGATTATGTGGTGCTGCTAAATCAGTCAATTTTCCAATGAGAATCCTTTTTGGATTAAGGGAAAAATGGAGAGTCTGTGCAGAGGCTGATGTGAAATAGAGGATAACATGCAGCCTCAGATTAGCGGATTTAGGAACCCCTAATTCACGCTTGTAAATTAAGTGGTGTGAAGTGAAGAATCTGAGTTCTGTGTGGCACGCTGCATTTTTTCTATTCTTTTACTCTACATGTTGCAAAATGCACTATGCTACAAAATGATGCTGAGCAATATAAACCTTACTATGCAGCCCAAACAAAACCATTGGACATTTCTTCTATTTAAAGGAAGTTCAGCTCTGTATGCTGTTTTTTTTCTTTGTCAAGTGACAGAGAAGGTTGTTGAATTTCAAAATTGTACCTTGATAGAAATGATCAAGCTCCTTCTATACCATCAAGTTTTGACAAGACATGCAGTTTTACTGGAACTACACAAGTACTGGTTTATGTCATATCGGTGGATGAACAGATACTTGTAGGAGAATTTTTTAATATGTGATGACACTTTCTGGTAGTCACCCTTGTGAAACAGATCCTTTCAATCCCAATTTATGAAGTATGTCTAAATTTAGATCAGCTAGTAAAGTGTGACGCTGCCAGTTATCAATCCATGATGGGTCCAGTCAATGAATCCCAAAAGAAGAAAATTTAATTGGACAGATTGTTCAATATACTATTTGGCAGTTACTGAAAACTGATATCTAGCCAGTAATGTAGCTGGCCTGTTATATTTGACTGCAGTTGCTTAGCTGAATGCTGTACTTATTTTTTATACCTTAAGGTGTTTGATTCACTGAAAGTCTCTGCACAGTTGGGACACTGGCAGCTGTGCTTTACATTTATTAAAATAATTCATTCATTCATTCATTTTTAAATATATTCATTTTAAAAGAGTTTTGCAAAGTTTCTGTAGCCTATCCAGGAATCACGAAACATAAACCAACCAACATGCATGAATCCATCACAGGGCACATTTTCTCACACATCAACACATTTTTTATTATAAAGAATTCATCGGAGTAAATAGAAAGGTATTTAAGTAATTAGCATAATGCAATATATATATATATATATATATATATATATATATATATATATATATATATATATATATATATATATATATATATATATATATATATATATATATATATATATATATATATATGACATCCTTGAAGCAGAATTTTATTTTACAAGACTACATGAATAATAAAGCATTGCTAAACATGCTTTGATAATCTTATTTTACTATAGTTTATACAGTTGTGAACTTAAGAATACACATGTGAAGTTGTAGAATTAGGGGAAAGGAGAAAAGAGGTGATCAGTTCACTGATGTCAGTAAAATTGTGAATTTTAACAAGCATGTATTCCCCACTAAAAATGTTTTTCAGCCATTCTGTTACCAGAGTTTTTGTCTTATTGTATTTTATGTACAGTACATGGTATATGTATACTGTATACTAGCATGATTTTAATATTTAAATTGTAATACTTCTGTTTACATTAATAGGTATACTGTATGCTGCAAGATCATATGCTTCATTGGTAACGTGTTATAGTTGTAAATATATTTATATGTATGTACTCAGTGAAGAGAAGAAAACTAGATCAAACTGAATTGAATTAAATTCACTTCACAAGAATTTTGAAAAATGATAAATAATAATAATAATAAATTAGCATTCTGATTTATAAAGCAAAAATTGACTAAAAATGTCTAAATATTTCCAACAATAAAATGTCAGTCCATCCAACCATGTATTTTCATACCAAAGTTTTACTCTTAAGAGTCTTATGGAGACAGAGTCTACAATTCCCAAATAAGTTCTGATTGGTTGCCAGCATGTCAGACTATGTACACATAAGATAACCTAAATTTAATTATTGTGAAATAAGTTACATATGAGGGATGTTCAAAAAGTTTCCGCACTTAAATATTTTTTTGGAAACAATGAAGGCTGGAGGAGTAGTAAGTGGGCATTAAAAAGTTAGTGCAACGCTGGGAAAATTGCATTGCAAATGAAAGTGACTGTGTAGAAAGGTGACTATGTAATTTGTTTTTGAAATTCTTAATAAACAGAGTTTAAAAAGTGAGGAAATGATAAAGAATGATAAAGAGTAGATTGCAATCACACTGCCTTAAGGAAAAGAGCACATTTAGTGACAGAAATTGAATCCATCAAAAACAACACTTAAAACTGTTTCACATGTGAGAGTGAGAGAAGAATTATTCCTTAACCTGGTAAGAAAGAAGCTGAGCCACTGCATACAAGCGGTTATGATAGGCTTACAATTTAATTTTTATCCTGCTTTCCTGTTGTGCTTTGGTTAACTTTTTTAGGCACATATTAGATTTTGGAATATTCTATATATTTAGATTTTTTTGTACCAGTTTTCTTATTGAAAGTTTTTCAAAGTATTTAAAGTTGATATATTTTTGCATCTTTTTCAATGCCATCTCTGTTACTGTGGGCACAGCCATTTTGAGAAGTCGTTGCTACCTTGTTGCAAAGTAAATGACCTTGATGTGGCATCATCATCAAGGTAGTATTAGCATGCTGAAATGTTGAACACTTTCCAGTCATCTGAGTTTACAGAGAAAAAAGTAAGAGATTTTAGCATGGATTTATCTAGTTAGTATGTCTGGAAAAATGACAATTTTTGCAACCAATTTCAACAACAATTTAGGGGTTTAGTTATTTATTTTTGTGACAATACACATTTGCCTTGCCAGTTATTCTGCCAAATAGACACTAAAGGGATTTTTTTGTACATGATTAGTAGGAAGTCAGAAGCCAAAGACACATAAGGATTGAAATACAGGAATCAGAAAACTCTTTGATCAGAACAAGGGTGAAACAAGAATCATAGTCAAGAATTCAGAAAACCAACTATTTAACCAGAAAATGCATGGTTTAACAAGGTTTATACAATCTTTGGCACAATTTTTCCATATAATGGAAGTGATGATATTTATGTGACTGTGTTGATTACATCTCCATGGCAAACATTAACACCATTGCCAGAAAGTGGTGATGTCTAAAAGAAAAAAAAAATAATTGCAGCATAATAGCAAAATAAGTAACTTTATCAGAAGAACTTGGATCACAAAATAAATGTCATAAATGAATTCCTTGGATGTTAAAACCTCATAAATGATGCATAAATTGATCCATATATTTCTGGGAGGTGCTAGAAAAATTAAATAAAAGAATCCAGTCATGACACCAGTTATAAATTGTTGCTTGTCTTTTGGATCACATCTCATCTTAAAGTCTTTTATTAAAAAAAATAAAATACCGCCATCTCTGATGTGGCAGAACACAAAAAGTCCCACAGGAGTTAGTCTCAATTTCCACAAGTATATAGGGAGCCTGTCATAAGGCTAGTCATGACCCCTTTTCCTAGACAAATATGTGTATTTGTTAATTTAGCCATATACACTCGAATTGAAGATGAAGATCAAGCCCTTGTGGGTTATTTGAAGAGAATTCAGTGACAGGTTGCATTTAATCCTTGGGCTGAAGGGAGGATACACTTATAGGGTGGTATTATAGGTACTTTGGGGTAGCACTAGAATCATTTTCATACAGGTTTCACCATATGATCACCAGGCTCAACTTGGAAATGTAAGGTAAAGAAACCAATTTAATTTTTATTCGCTAGCAACATTAATAATGCAGCTGTCATTTGAGGAGGAGTGGAAATGAAACAGTAACTTAACGCAGCATTGTGCCAGAAAAGAAATTTTGAAAGTCAGTTAACACAGTGCCTTATTTTTCTTAACTTTTACCTATTTTTTTTATTCTTTGTCTGATGTTTTGGAAACCGTTACGTTTGCTCTTCTTGTTTTCACCTCCATTAGCTCATGCACTTTAGCTTGTATTGCCAGCCAGGAATAATTAAGCATCATTTGGCTCTTTCCCCTCAATGACTGTTATGACTTTGTGTTAATACTTTTTTATGGACATTTTTATTTTAATTTAGTATTTTTTACCTGGTGTTTTGAATCATGCAATATTTGGTTTAAGTTTCATTTTATGCTGGTTGAGGTTTTCAAGTGGACAATTACCTCTGTAAAAGCATGATAGGAAGATGGAAATACCTTTTAAAGTGGGAATAGACAAAGTATAATTATTGGACAGGGAGAGGTCAAGTATTAGAAAAGAATAAAGCAAATGCCAAAACCACAGTACGAAATTCAAAAGCCAAGGTCAAACAACACAGCCCTGGGGCCTCATGTATAACGCCGTGCGTAGAACTCGCACTATAACATGGCGTAAGCACAAAAGCAGAAATGTGTTTACGCACAGAAAAATCCAGATGCATGAATCTGTGCGTACTCCAACTTCCAAGTTCTTCTGCTACATAAATCCCGATCAGCTTGAAAAGTAACGCTCGTGCACATGCTTTATGTAACGCCCCAACTCCTCGTAGAATTACGCCTCTTTGAATATGCAAATCAATATAAATCGCCCTTAAGCTCAGCCTTCTGTGAAAAAACAATGGGAAAAGCACGGGGGAAAATATAAGAATTTCAGCGAATACCAAGTGGAGGCAAAGGAAAAACATACTATTTGTTCAAATAAACCGTGGTATAATCAACAAAAGGAAGTTGATCGAGTGACATAGCGTGTTGGAGAAACTTGAAAGCTCACGTTCACAAAATGGCACAGTGCCGGAAATAAAAAAGAAGTCACATATCAAAGTCGCCGTGAAAAGCCAAGTTGTAGCCCACTGTCTGAGTGTCATATGAAAGCTTATTAGGGTACAGAGAAAAAAAGGCACACAGTGGGGAAAAAGCACGAAATGTCAACTTCAATCTCGACATTTCCACTTTAATCACGTAGTTTATTTTGTCATTAAAGTAGAACATCATAAACTTCATCTTAAAATCGTTTAATTAACCAGTTTCTCAAATCACATCGTAATTAAAGTAGCACGTTAAATGCTTTGTTTTGTATTTGATCTTCTATGTGCTCTATGTGTGTGAATCACTACTTGCTTCTTAAACCGGCTCTCTTCCTCCAACTGGACACAGAATCCATTACATTCATGATATTACAGCTCTCTGAATAACTAAAATACTGAGATGTATACGTGATATCATTTTCATGATGATAGGAGTTAAAGCACGTTATTAAACATGTGTTTCACTTGATGAAATAATTTATTGCAGCAGTACTCAGGGGCGGCTCTAGGCTTGTGGTGGCACTGGGCAGAGGAAGAATCGGTGGCTCCTTCGCCCGCCAATGTCAGTAAGGTAGCTTATGCACGGTGGATGGCCACGTCCGTTGCAGACACTGCATAACCGCCTCGTGCTCATGACACAAGCATTTAACTTTTGCCGAAATTTGTCGCTGCGTTTTTAGCTGTGTTGTTATCTTTCTGCTTTATATTCAATATATATTGGCGTAGCCGTCACTGCAGTCAGTGCTTTTCTTTCCCCAAGTTCGTCACACAATCAGCTCTGTAATAGAAGTTAAGCCATCTGTAAGCTTAGCGCCAATTCTTCGAAACGTTTAAAGGAACATTGAAATATCTTCGTAGTACATGTTTAATTATTCTATCCTTAACGACACTCCCAGTGAAGAATATAGATTATTTAAATGAAGTTAAAGTTTTATCTGTATAATTTAATAAACATATTTTGCTGCATTTCACCTTAAAATGATATCGTCATCATATGTAAATACGCTTTATAAAGTGGCTCAGGTTGTGCGATATTATAACTATAGTGCAAGTTTACAGTGGGGTGATTGTACTTATAAGTACAAACAGTTCTACAAGGAGCAATTGATTGAGTGCATTTAAAGTTCTTGGGATGAAACTGTTTCTGAACCGCGAGGTCTGTACAGGAAAGGCTTTAAAACGTTTTGCAGTGGCTGAGACAGCGTGTCCATGAAACTGTATACCGATAATTCTCTTTCCGATCAGCTGCTGCTGTGATTCACACTCAGATACAGTGATATAAATACTCCGAGTGGTGCAGTGAGAGTAATATGGAAAAAGATGATCCGCTGTGGCAACTCCTAACGGGAGGAGCTGAAAAAAGAAGAAGAAGAAGGAGAAGTGAGAGTAACAACACTAAAGCAGTTATGGTATTTGGAATACTATGGCTGTTCCCTGGACCATTATATTGTTACGAGTTAATTACAATCAGATGCGTTACACTAATAAACAATATGCGGTTAGTTTCAGTGTATTTATAAAGCCGCGTCAGGAAAATAATGAGTAACCACACAGGAACAGTACCATTGCTTTGACGGTGCCGCCAGTCTACAAAACCGAGCGGAGAACTTGCGTACGACAAGGCATGAGGTACCGTGGAAAAGTGCGTGGCTTTACGCCAAGTGTAGGTTTTATACATCGCGATTTGAACGTGGAAAAGTTCTTACATTTCTGTGCATATGCACCGTTTATACATGAGGCCCCTGGTCTTTAATAGTAGGGATAGTATGATGCTGTCACCTTCTGAACACTTGACTAGCAATGTAGAGTAGCACTGCAAACAAAATGGCGATGACCATAAAAGAAACAAAAGGAAAATGGTTCTTTGGTGAAGTTAATCATAACAACAATAAAATGATTATAAATTCTGTAAAAATAAGCTGGCATCATGCAAATTTTCCAAAAAAGAAAAACAGAAACAAACCAAAGTGTTGACAGTTCTGAGGCTGATTTTTGTTATTTTATTTAATTTTTCGTACATTTTAGGCATAATATGTAGTTTATATACTACAGCTAGACCAATGCCTGACCAAAACATTTTGTGCTGCTTTAAATTGACTTTTGTAGTTCAGTATCCAGAAATGCTTGTCTGTTTTTCCTTGCATCTCAAATCAGAGTATGTATAACAAAGTCAAAGAGTCTTTGCTTTTTTTAATGATTACCCCAATGATGACTATACAACATAGGTTAATTTAGCCACTGTTCCTATTGAAATATCAGCAGATTTATCAAATGTAAGTACTAAATCTCCAAACATGCCTCAATAATAACTGTATTTAAAGCACTGAGATCTCTTTGAGCCAAGATAGTCAACACCTGCATCTGCCCAGCATTTTATACAGTGAATATGACTCTAAGAGAGATACAACAACATTCATTACTTAATTATCTCAATGACCATGTATGCATAAAAGCAACTGCTTTTAATATACAGTAATTAGAATCTCTCATTTATCTGCATGGTATAGTCTACTGTAAAACATTCATTGTTCTAGTATCTTAAAAAATTCTTCAAAATAAATTACTCATGCAGGCTCTTAGCTTCTGATATTATTGACAAGGTATGAGAGATGCCATGTTATATTGAGACATTTGCCACTCTCACTCTTGTCACACTTGTTTGATTAAAGTGAAGCAAGATGAAGAGTAGAATACTTAAAAAAAACATTACATTTTCTGTGTCAACATTGATCAAGTTTGATTTTCTCCTTTTTCTTTTCGGTATTTCCACTCACGTTCTTTTATTTTCTTTTTTTTTGAGCTTAAAAGTAAAACTTTTTTTGCTTCTGACATTTTAAAATCTGTGAACAATTCTTACCTTCTGTTTAAAAGAGATGCATTTCCATGGATTTCAAGTTTTATTTTCAGTATATTGTAAATTGTATGTTAACCTGACATGCATGTACCCTTAGTTAAGTGAAGGAGCAGTTTGAACAGAGGGGTTAGCTGCAAAAAACTTAAGACTTAAGAGGAGCCGTAACCATTTGAAATGAAAGGAGTAATTTAATGGGATGAAAGCAACCCACCATGTAAACTTAGATTCTCCTTTCTTACATCTTTTTAAGATTATGGACACCCGTTCTGCTACATGTTGCTTTGCTCGGGCTGTCATTTACATTCTAATAATTAGCTTTATAGTTAACGTCTAACATTGTGAAACAGGTACTTAATGGTGGACAACTGAAATGCAACAACCCCAATGCAATAAGACATCACATACAGTAGTCTGTATTCTAAGTTGTGCAATCCTTGAATTGTCCTCCACTTTTCTTCTGCTTATGCATAGCTGTTTTTTAGCGATGCTGCAGCAAACAGGTAAACATACTCAAAAAAGAGACACCAAGTCAGCTTTATTTTTATAGATATAGCTACGTTTCCCTGCCTTGCCCAGTTATTATTTCAGAAGTCTAAATTTCAAAAGGTAAAAATTATAATGTTAAAACTAAAAGAAATAGGTCATCCCAATTTGTTATGACACTTGACTCAGCTGTGGGGTTATGACTATTGATTGGCAGAATGCAGCTTCAAATATGACAAAGAAACAGTGCTTGGCAGCATGCGTGTTATAATGGTTAAAGATTACATTTGTAACCCCAAATTGCAATTAATTATTCCAGAGAATATCTTGTCCTGCATGAGGTACATAGCAAAAATAGTGGGGGAAATGCTTGCTTAAAGAAAAAGTTAAATGCAATAGATGAGAATCAAGCTCAGATTCCCTGCTTGTAAGGCAAGTGTGCTATTCATTTCACTCTGCCAGGAACTGTTTTTCTGTCAATAGTTCACACTTTAATATTTCATGTCACTCGTTCCACCCCCTCAAGCTGCCCTCTTTATACCCTAGAAGGACAAGGTTGAAATTATGTCTCCAAAAAGTTACAAATTTCAAGTCTGCAGCTTGAAAAACAAAGCTGTGCATAAAGAACAAATACGGATTGTACTTTATAGATAAAGAATTTCTTCCCTAATTTTTTCATGTTAAATGGAAGGACTGGTGTTCTATTCAGGGCAGCATAAATAATTATTTTCTCTTAATAATTATAATAATTATTTTCTGCTTTTTCATAGAAAATGTCTAATATCACTGACTAATGATTGTGTGATCTGATTAAAAGATCTGTTTATATTTTTTACTATCTTGTGGAGCCATCTTGTTTATTCAATGGGCACAACTCTTTCATTAACCTTGTTGATATGATGCTGTTCCTAGATACCAAAAGGTGGGGCTCATGGGACGCAATGTTTGAAGTCAATTTCATGATGGTATTTTTACCTGTGCAACGTATAACTTGGTATCTGCGATTTGGATTAAAAATATAAAGAAACGTTTTCTAATATGCATGTCTTTCCCTTTGTTTCTAGTTACGATTTCTAGCTATTCCATTTGACTGCAGTTTTTGGTTTGTGTTTTGACCTCTGGTGTAATGATAATTTTGACTTACGGTTTTCCTAATCATTTCCTAGTTCCAGCTGTTCCAGTGTTTATGTCTCTTCTCAGTTTGTTGGTGGAATAGGCAGAAGTGATGCTATGAATCTTGAGGATGGTCTTTTTCAGACTAATGACAGAAAAACAACTATTGTTAGCAAAAGGGCCACAATCTTTCCTTCCCCCATGTAACAATAAAATTGGTCCAGTTACCGACTCAGCAGGCTCCTGCATGCATATAACAAAATTTGTTTTGATTTATTTTGTTGTGTTTTATGGATTTAAGAAATCCATGTGATATACATATTGCTTTTTAGAGAATCTAACACAGGAGAATTGCATCAGGTGATTCTTGATCACAGGGACAGAATTGTGTCTTCTTCATCTGTTTATTATGAGCTCACTCATTTTTTCCTAAGGACCAGGAACAAGTATAATGATCAAACATCAATTATGCCATTTAATTGTTATTATTCACATTGATGAGTGATTTTGCAAAGTGTCAGGTTGAAGAGCATGTAGAAGAAAATAGGATAGTGAAATCCAGTAAAAATGTGAATTAATTTCAGTCCCCAAAGTGCCAGAGCAGCAGAGCTGTACTTTCATGTGATGCACTTTAATACAGACTTGAGCTCAAAGGTCAAATGAAGCAATAAAACAGTAATTTAACATTTAAAAGTAGGAGTTTGACTAATTCCTACTACCATGGTGGAACTCCAGGGACAGGTTTGTACAATCCTGTTTAGACATCTCATGTAAATCTACAAATATGCATATATGTTTTAGTACAGTATGTATTATTAGACCTGTTTGTAGCCACGGTAAACCAGTGGTACAGTGGTTGGTGCTGTTTCCTCATAGCTCTTCAGGAGGGGTATGGTTCAGTCACCTCTTTGTGGAGTTTACAGTGCATACATTATTTGTATCTGTGTTTAGTTTTTTCTATGTTCTGTGAATTTTCTTGCAGATATCAGACTCACACTCCAATAGCTTTATCTTTTCTTAATGGCAGTGGCAAACGCCGGGTATTTGCTCATAATTGTGCTGATTCAATGGTTTATGTGCAAAGTTTTGCACTTTTTTTAGACAGATGAAAAATGGGGAACAGACATATGATCTAAATGAATTTAAGCTTTACACTGCAGGTCTGCAAAATATTATCAGTCATGCTGCAGAATAATGCAGTTCCACAAAACTAAAATCCCTGTTGACACTGTCAAAGTTGTTATTTTAAGTGATTGTCACATAGTGAAAAAAGCTATGTGGTTCTTAATGAAGGAATGTGGGAATGGTTGTAAAAGGTAAAGGACCATGCCACTCACCTTCACCTATGACCTAACAGCAACATTTTTGTGATAGGCTGTCGCCACCACCCATGTGTTGTGATCTGATTCATTTGAAAGGGCTTAAATAATCTGTATATGAAATCAAGTGGTGGAAATAATAAGATTAGCAAATGAATGTTAACAGCCAAGAATTAGTTTTGGATAAGGTGTGTCTTTCATTAGTTTTAATATGCAAAACAAATCTATAATCTATCACAGATAAAACTGCTTGGATTTTCATTAGTTTAGCATTAAAGTGGAACTCTTGTAAATTTTGCTGCTATCTACCTCATAGCTGGATATTTCACAGTTTAGAATACTGCAAATTTTAGAGGAGTTGAAATGATTTACCACCAAATCTGTGAAATTCTGTTATATTTCAATCTTATGTTATTAAAACCCATTGCCATTTCATAGCCTGACCCTTTATATATTAAGTTTACTACTGAAAGATTAGTTGTCATCAATCAAATGGATATTAAAGCCAAAAAAATGTTAACTGTGTTTAATATGTCAGACAGTTATAAAAATAAATAAATAAAATCTAAATGGAAGGCAAAGCCTATAGATAATGTTTGCCAGATTAACATTTTATAAACCTTTGAGGAAGCTTTGTAATTGTTTCATTTCCCTCTGCAGCAGTAGGCCAGCCAGTTTTGATATATAGTTGCTGCTGGTGCCTTGACTGAATAACCTTTTTTATTTACTATAAATGGTGTACCTGATGGCTTGGGTCAAAATTATAGAACCAGTACTTTCACTCTTGGACTACAGGGAAATTCAGTTTCATCAAAGTGTGCAGTGATAATATGAAGTGAGATTTCTATTATTGTCTATATTGAAGATACCAACAACCTTAATATGATGAAATTAGATGAATGTCTTATCAGTTAGCTAGGCTGGCATAATGGAGAGTTTCATTCCTTAAAAATAATACATAAATGATAGATTTAAAAAGTAAGCATAATCATACCACCAATTTGTGACTAATGTTGATGAGTACTTATTATATATATTGGCAGATACTCTGGTTTTTCATTTGAATTCTCAC
The DNA here is from genome assembly GCF_016835505.1 of Polypterus senegalus. Lineage (NCBI taxonomy): Eukaryota > Metazoa > Chordata > Cladistia > Polypteriformes > Polypteridae > Polypterus > Polypterus senegalus. The sequence goes on along the minus strand of NC_053158.1, from coordinate 140,668,129 downwards.
TTTTTGTTTGTAAGGAATGCTTTTATAAAGGCTTGGTCAAGACTAAAGAATAAGGAAAGAAAAAATTTAAAAGAAAAACACTTTCCCTCCCCAAGACACCTCTCCACAGCCAAAAAGCTTTCAAATGAGTAATCGAAAGAAACCTTTTGCCGATCACTGGGGAGTTTTTAGAGGCAACCTTCGATTGGAGTGCCTGTGAAGAGAGAGCCCCGTGAGCCAGAGGTGTTTGTAAGCATTTCTAATGGCATTTTGATGTACATGTGCAAGATTGATGTCGGAAGGATCATTGTAAAGTCCCAAACAGTTGAATACGGTGGACATTTTCAGGTGACAGGAAGATTCTGGATGGGTGAGCCTGGTGTATTTTCTCATGTCACAGTTGATTAAGTTCACAGGAAAGTGGAAACGGAAAAGGGGAAAAAAATCCTCTATTACGACGTTACAATATCAGTCAATTTTTTTGTTGAATGTGACATTAGTTTTTTTTTTTTCTTTTTTCTTTTTTTTCAGGAGTATGACAGCTTTCCATAAGAGAGGAAATTATAAAGAAGTAAATGTCCAATCCATTTATTTAGAAGAAAACATTTTTCTTTTCTGGAATATTGTTCTTCATCATATATTAATATAAAATACAACATGGCCTTTAATCTGCCAGTTTTCTTGAGCATTATAAGAGCGTTTTGCCTTAATATTAATCTATCTATCTATCTATCTATCTATCTATCTATCTATCTATTTTCTGTATATATGCATGACTGGCTTCCCTCCTGTGCTCGTCCTAATTAATATAACTTGAAGATTGTTTGAATGTAGTGAGCACAGGAATACTGTATATCATCTAATCCACAATATAGTGATTTGTCTGGAATTTAATATATTATTACCCATGATGGTCCATGAAATGGTATTTTGCTAACAATTGGACAAAGGACAATGAACAAAATGTATTTAAATATTAATGAAAAGTTGCAGAAAAATAAATAATATATAGCAAGTGCCACTTACATATCAATAATATTAATGCTGGAAATGGTATGGTAGTGGTTAGTGTTGCTGTTTAACAGATTCAATGTGCTACATTTGATTATTACCTGTACAAACTTAAAACTTTCTCCCTTTGACTATGTATTCTGATCCTCCAACATTCCTAGAAATGTGTAGGTTAGGTTCATGGGTAACACTGCTTCCTGCCTTATGCACAGTGCTGCTGGGATATGCTGGGGTCATGCAAACCTAGTTTGGATTTAGTGAAGTTGAGAATATTGCAGCAAATATGATAATATTAAAGTCTACAGTAATATTTAAAATAATGTAATTTCCCAATTCAGTATTAAAACTAGTAAAAAAAAATCTTCTTAAAAGAAATCTATTAGGAAATTTACACTTTCAAGTTTTTTTTTCTTGTTTATAATAATTACATTGTAATAATTTTACCTTCAGTATAAGATTAATATAAATATATTAGCAATCTGGGAGAGCCAGAACAGCATTGAAGTAACAAGAAAGATAAGGTTGACACAGTCACAGAGTAAATATTGCATTTTTTTCATTTATTGTGAAAAATTAAATAAGAGATTTACAGTGCAATTAATTGTTTTGGATGGTAGATCTGACACTTTGTCCCTATCCACAATACTACGTTTTACACATTAGTCTCCATTTTTGCCTTTTATTTACAAAACTGTTTTCAACTCCTGAACAGACTTTTGAAAACACTGTATACTTATCAAAATATAAAACCTAACCCTCTGCATTATAATGTGGATGGGCAAAAATAGTTTTCTCTAAAATGTAAAATCTAATTGCACTCTGATTTTTTATGTGGCCCTTCTCTGATTGGATCCTGCTATTTACTGTGCCTCATTACCAGATTTAACACCATTAATGAAGAAAAATATATTTCATCATAGCAGACATAGAAGATTTGCTTTCTGTTTCACTTGTGATGCTTATCGGTATGCATCTAAATTTCAATTTGACAGTTTGAATGCTGTATACATAAGCAAAAGCCAATCATTTACTGGTCTTTACATTTTTTAGGTAAATCCCATGGCCGGCTGTGTTACCACCCCTTCTGGTATTTATTTTAGCTGATGTGTGCATGCCCAGTGTAGAGTGAACTACTACATCATATGTGTTTTTCCGTCATTACAGTGTGGACGGAGATACCGTTATAAACAATGTGAAAATGCTATTATACACAAAGATGGTTTTCATTTAAAATTGACATTTTAAATGAAATGTAGTAGTGTGGACATAGCCTTAGAAATTCACCCTTCCTTATTCCCCTAAAAGTTTATAAAAGCGTAATTTAATAGGTTTGGACATGCATTATGTAGTGCAGTTAACACATAGTTGGAAAGCCCAGGATTCAAATGACAGGCTGGGCACTGACTATGTGAGTTTTACATGCTCTCCAGGCTGTCCTGGCTACTCCACCATTCACCCACATTCTAAAGACATGCAGATTAAGTTAGCTAGTGAGTCTATCATGGTACTGAATAAATGAGGTCCACTCTGTGCGAGTGATCGGGTGCTATTAGCAGCTGTAGGCTTGTCCTTGGCTGGTTTGTTGCCTTGTTCTTCATGTAACTGGCCCCTTTTGACCCTGTATTGAAATAAACTGATATGAAATATGAATGAATGAATCTGGCTGTGACCATTAGGAAACATAATTGTGAGGAAGTGTCTACCTCAGTTTGGAAGCCAAGAGATATTTAATCTTTTATTTTGTAGCCAGCTCCTGAAATAAACGCTCTGTTTCTGACTAATATTGAGAATAAAGCAAAACAGAATGGTTCCTCAAATCATTGCCAGAATTAAAGCTGGAAATTATAATCCCTAACTAACATAAAAAATAGAAAGGAAAATAACTGCTAGGAAATAAGATGGTACTTACCACATTATAGTTATAGTCAGCTATTTAACATCGTTCCCTTTGAAGAGTTAAAACAAAAAAAAGAAAAATCACTTCATAAAGCAATTTTACTGTTACATTCATTGCTCCAATAGTGGCTAAGGTAATATTTAATAAACATGGGTCAGTAGCAACATATTGCTGTTTAAAACAAAGGAAACAGAAAAGCTGGAATGATTTGGCCTATGTGTCTCACCTCTGCTTATAAAAGTGTAAATTGTGTAAGCAGTCTATTTAAGATAAAAATGAAAGGAAAAAAAGAAAAAGAAACTTAAACTAGGTTAACTTTATTGTATATGATGCATTTACCATCTGACCATTAGGGTCAGCAACTGTGTAGGCGCTATTAATCTACTAAATGGGAGAAAAACAGGATCTTCTGGAATGCCTCACATTACAAAAAAAAACTTGGATAATACAAAAGTAAAGAGAAAAGATAAAAAGGCAAAAGAATAAAAAAATGTGAAAGAACAGCAAAATATTTCTCTTGTGCCTGAATTTAAAATAGAAAACTTTAGCTGTTCCGGAAGTGCTCCAGGTGTTTGACAACCTATTTCCAATTGTACTTCCGGGTGTAACGAAAGAGCCGCTCACACAGGCTCAAGAACAACTCCACGCCCCCTGGCAGCACCCCCGGATCCCAACATTGTTGTGGAGAACTCCATCTCCCATGGAGCCCTGTGGGAATCCGAGGCACCACTGCCAACCCAGGGGGCTGCCATCTAGCATCCCGGGGGAAGTACTGTTCAGTCCCTGCTTGTTCCCCCGGACCATATAAAGAAGAGGTAACTTTAGGCAACTGTTGTTTAACATACAATCTTACTTGTGCAATCTGTCTGTGTAATGTGTGTCTACATGATATATGTTTTCTTAATCCAATCCAAAAGCAGCCACAAGTGATTAAGTGTACAGCATACTGCAGCTTATACCACTGGCCAGTTTGCTAACAAAAAACCTAATGATCTATATGCTGTTTAAATCAATTTTGAAATCACTTCATCTTTGCAGGTAATCGTATACATCTATATACTTCACCCTAAACAGCTGCAAAATTTTAACATGCCTGATGCTGGCTACTTTCAATTGTCGGAGATGCCTGGGGTGGCGACCCAGGCTGGGACGCCTAGGAAGAATGGAAGAGGGCTTACGCTCACCTCAGACCACGTGGAGGTGACCACCCTGGTTCCTTTGGGGGCCATGGATACAGAGCTTTGAAGCTCTACCTTGTAGAGGCCCGTGGTCACCACCAGGGGGCACCCCTGTGCCTAGAGAGCCCTGAACCTCAGCACTTCCACCACACCCGGAAGTGCTGGAGGGAAGAGGATCAGGGACACCCGGAGTGCTTCTGGGTACACAGCCGGTGCTTCTGCCACACAGGGGCGTGTCGGTGGAAGGTCACTGGAGGACACCTGGAGCACATTCGGGTGCATATAAAAGGGGCAGACAATGGCTGGAGTTGGGAGAGGAGAAAGACAGAGCTCGGAGGAGAAGAGTGGAGGTGGTCAGAAGAGGAAAAGGCATTGTGTGTTGTGGCCAGGACTTAAGGGGTGATTGGTGCTGCGGCACTGGGTTGTGCACTTAGAGTATTGTAAATATAGTGAAAATAAATGTGTGTGGTGAAACCTTCATGTCTGCCAGTCTGTGTCCGGGCTGTAACCCCACACAGTTTAGTAAGTTATTTTTAGTTATCTTTAATTATATATTGTACATTTTACCAAGGTTTCTTACTTTTTAAAAATTTGTTTGTGTGCACGTCAATTCTCCTGATAGTTTATCGTAGACAAGTAATACAATTGTAATTATGATTATTTTTTAAGTATATGCTTTATACTGTATATTCAATAACATATTATGATCACCCTTACACTCAAACAGAGTACATTCATGTCTCACAGAAGAAAAGACTGTTCATTTCTTTTAAGATAAAACAATAAATATTGAGTTACATTTTAACCTCTTATTGATGAAAAGGTGGGAGGAGGACAAAAAGAATATTGAACAAGACTGACAAAATCAGAGTACATTTGATATTGAAGCTGTAATCTTCCAAAAAACTAACCTTTGCATGGCACCCAAAACTCTTTCACCTGGATTCAGCTTCCTGAGCTCAGCTAGTTTAATTTTCATGAAGGCCCTCCCTGACCTCTGGGCCACAGGGTTTGGATCTGATGGGCATATGCAGGGATCCATCTATGCTAAGGAGGATAAAGGTTTTTGATGTTTTTTCTTGTTTATTACTATATTTCTCCATAACCTGTACACTAATGTATTAGTTACTTTTTGTAATGCATTTTTAATTTTGGTCTCCTTGGCTTATTCGTGGGTTTGGGAGTTTCTGAAGAGCCCCTTTTGTCTGGCCATAAAGACCGAAACCCAATACTAAATAGCATGAGAAAGTTAAAACATATAGGAAGCTTTATTTGCAGAACATCAAAAAGAGTCTACTATCTATTTCTTATTTATTTTCTGAATATTTCCAACTGAAATCTGTCCTTATCAATATTGTGCGTGAGAGCAACCCCAGTAAATGTCATGCCTTTCTTTAAGCACAGCTAAAGGATGCACACAATGCACTGTAATATTTCCACCATCTTTATGGATACATTTGTAGTGTAATGCTTAAGACATTAGACTTCAGACCCTGAGCTTGTGGGTTGAAATCTTGCAGTGACTCTCTGTGACCCTCTCAAGGGGATCATTTAGCTTTTTACAAAGATCAAATAATAAATAAATACATGCTTAGACAACTGTATGCATTCAGATTTTTTGAAAGTATTTACAAATTTTGATAATGCATTCAATACACATTCAAATTAAATTGAACAGATAGGAATTTAATTTAATTGTGAATGGTACTTCTTATAAGAATTCAAATTTTGCAAACATTTATTTGTTTGTGTGTATATAATGTATATGGAAAAATGTTATGTGCTTTTACTTTATAGTCGGAATCATCAATTAGTGGCTCATGTCCGAGTTTTGTCTGGCGCTGGGAAAGCAATGGGGTCATCGTCCCAAAACTTAAACTGTTCTCCAAACAAGGCCCCCCATCAGAAAGATCAAAAGGATTTTTGAACTCTTTTACTTATTTAACTTACACAATGTAGTATAAGTTATTATCTGTCTGATTCAGGAAAATGTTTCATATTTGAGTGCTGCAAGAAGAAGTAAAACCAGCAGGCTTCGTACTCAGAGCAATTATTTGCATTAATTTTTCAAACTTTGTTTATCAGTACCTAATGGTGATTTGATATTCTTTTCAGTCTATTGTTCATATAATTATGTTTATTTACTTTTAAATGCATTAAAAACTAAATGCCTGTTTTTCCCTTCACTATACAATAATACATTATGCAGAAACTGTAAAAGTAATGTCTAGATAAAATTAATATAAAATGCATTCATTTTTTTACATAAACCAAGATGAATCTCTGTAGAAAAAATGTTTAACTCACAAGGACTGTCTGCTAAATCACAAAAAGAAAAAAAAAAGAAATGCTTTTAATTTGAAGCTTTGCTTTACTTGCTGACCATATAGAGTTAATTTGTCATCGGTGTGTATATAACCGTCTTTGATTTTGATGAGGTGTGTGGCAGGGACAGCAGTCAAGTGTAAGTGGTCTTCAGTCTGAAATTCTGGTCAACATGAGGACTTGAAGCCTAGTTATTTGAACCCCTTAAATCACAAGTCATTCAACCTAAGTAATAGGTAAAATAAAATAGCCTGTCAGAAAGAGAGAGGTTGAAAAACAGAGTCTTTGAATGAACAGGAGTATTTGGTAGATAAATTCCACAACGCACAATCATTCCAAACATTCATGAGATAAAATTAAAAAAGATAGAAGATGTGAAACAGAAAAACATTTACTTTTCAGTCCTAAAAGAGAAAAATCATTGTTTATCTCCAGAAACACATACAATCAGTTTAAATCATGGGGTTAGCTGTGATCATGCTGGCCTGTTATTTTCTGCCTGCTTTGGTAGCTGTGTGACAAATCATTGCTGTAGAAAATCGCCTGTTTAGAAGTCAAACATGGCTATCCTCTGCGTATATCTGTCTTTAAAGCGCCATGGTGTGGGTCCTACCATCAACATTATTGAAAAAAGGAATTCCTTTGCAGGAGTAGCTTTTTCAAAGGCTTATTGGATGGTATTAGCCAGAATGAATGGAATTATCCACACAATCATAAATAGCTTCATACTGTGTAAAAGATGTTCAGAGCGCTGTGCTTCTTCTACTCCCCCCACCAAATAGATCATCACCTTTTGTGTTCTCTCTCTCCCTCAGACACCTGTGGTGAGTCTTTTATGGTCTTAAAAAGTCAGGGCAGCTTGGCTTGCTTTAAAATCAAAAAAACAGAGTGTGGTCTTTTCCCAATAGAAGGTGCAAACTAATAACTAAAATGCTGTATTCTTGAAAAGTATCTTTTGTCTTGTGCTAATGTATAAGAACCGACGAAGATGTATCTGATCTTACATCTGCCCACTGAGTCTTGTGCAAAGTGCCAATTATTCAAGGAGATCATGTCACTTGCATCATGCCGATGTTGCTGAAGACACCAGTATTCTCTATAAACTGCTGTGCTTTGTGTCGACTATGATTTGTATGATATGCCTCACACCTTTGCCCCACTGGGAGCTCTGCATTGATAAAAGATGATAAGTAACTAATCCAGCTTATGTCCCACTGTTTACTGTGTTGGATTTCCTGTGATTCTGATTAGTGCTAGGATGGTGGAAGATGTTTGCTACACAGGAAAATACAATTGCCTACTGTACTTATGGATCATAAGATAGGCTAAATTATCATATATCAAATGTTTAAAATACTGATTATATGGTAGCTGAGAGATTTGTTTGTAGAAATTTATGTAATGAGTTTCCAATTTTGCATTCATGAAACACAGTGTCAATAAACAGTCTTGCACCAGTTAGACAATATACTGTATCTTTGCAGACATAGATTGAATGTACAGTATACAGTATGTAATGAACTGAATAATCCTGTATTGTAATAAGTGGCTTTTTTACATGGGTGGAGCCATCCTGATAACCCATGTAGTGTGTGTGTATGAAGAAGAAAGGTCGAAGAACTTGCTCTCGGAGATTTAGATTTTCACATTAGGGAGCAAGAAAGAGATATAGCATTCCACAATATATTAGGTACCAACATAAGAGATGAAAAAATGTCAGCCAAATAATGCCATAAAAAATCAAACAAAATGAAAATCTACTATGCCAACATACTCCCATATAGTTCATCCACCTAATTACAGTATTAAAAGATATTTCTACATCAACATCAAATGGTCAGTGCTGAAAGCAGAATTACAAATTAATATTTCTACATTTCAAATTTTTGTTCAGGTAATCTTAATTTAGTGTTTTATGATAATATTTTGTTCATTAAATCATATGATGACAATCCAAAAAAGCGAAATGTAGAGCTTCACATATGCTTTCAATTATGTCATAAAAACCAGTGGTTTGGTTAAAAGGGCTCTACTGTAGCCTTCAATCCCAAGACAGAAATTAATAGTCCATTTGCTTTGTGCCGAATCAGGAGATGATTAGTTACTTTGTTTCAATCTCCATTTAATTTGATTGTGTTTCACACTATAAACTTTCAAGTGAACCAAAAGTAAAAATAAACATTCAATGGGGGTGTCATGAACTTGGGCAGAAAACAATTTTTTGAAATGTAATCTTAAAAGAGCTGTGCTTGAGAACCTCCATATTTGCAATACGTAATTGATTTATTTACAAACTATATTGCTCAGGGCATTTATCGTAGACTCTGTACATGGTTCGATCTACCCAATCACAAGTTAATTTTTTTCCATGTTCAGCTGCTATCCAGTCATGAGGTATATAAAGAAGCTCTGAGGATGAATGAGGATTGATATGGTTAAACGTTACTTGCATAAATGTTCTATGTGTATTGTAATTAGAAGCAAATACAATCACTGGATGCAGTAACAATTAGCTTTTAATTAAAAAAATTCGGACATGAGCGTCAGTAGGCTTTGCACCCTAGGAATCCGAACTATTCCATAACATTTAAGTAATTATTTACTACTCTGATGCTGATCTTTCTGATCATTAAATAGGTCATTACGATAGCAATTGATGAGTAGAATTAATAATTAATTTTAGAATTACAGTATTTGAGGGTCCTCTAGAGTGTCTCTTTCTCTTGCACGATGTGGCTCAAAAACGAATCAGCAGATCGTTATCTCATAACAGGCTTATGTTTCGAGCTCAGAGTTTTTCTGTCCAGCCATTTTAGCTCTAGACCATTCTTAAGAAACTGTGACATACAGACACACACACACACATAGACAGACAAACACCCATCATCAAGATATCAATATTTTCAGTATCAAGGGACCCTAAAACATAGAGAACCATTGAAATTGAATTTTTTGATGAATCTTAAGCTTTCGATCTTCTCCATAGATGATAGGTTATGGTGGGGGGAGGGCACAAAGCAAAAATTAGACTAAATTTAAGCACCCTGTCTAAATGCAGGTTGTGATGATTATCCATTGCCAAAACTTATACATTCTTGAAACAAATTATCTGAATAAGATAGTATTCTAAACCTCACTCCATATTGCTCCATTGAGCAATATACAGTACATTACCAGTAGTTTTAAATCTGTGTTAAACTATTTTAAACACCTTTTCAAAATTACTGACAGCTGTATATTGTAAAAGATGCTGCTACTGCACTTTCATCAACTATCTTTCTTTGCCTGTGTATGATTTACTTAAATCCCTAGGATATTTAATTAAGCACACTAAATTAAAAAGCAATATTTATGATGCCATATTTTTCCATGTCAACCCAGCTGGTAACAATAGCTTGAATAATGGTGTATGTCAGGATACATGCTTTGAGGTTAGGTTAGCTGGTCCTATGCCCATCTATGAAACATCATACAACAGATTGAAATTTTTAAGGATTATTTTTTTATTGTTGTTGGCATAAATACTCTGTTTTAGAGAAGCTGTTTTCTTTCTGTATTTTAGACATAGGATAAGCCGTATTATTGTGGAAAAATTCGGTGGAAGAGAAAATATATTATACTCACTGACGATGAAGAGATGATTCTTTACTTTTCTGTAATGATCATCATGCTGGAGTGTTGTTCAATTTAGTACCAGAAAGACTTATTATTGAGTTAGTGAACTGCTGAGCCCTAATTGGTACAGGCATTGGAGCTGCCCTTTTGCTAAAAGTCAGCTATTGTACTTTCTTTGCTTTTATTTTTATTATTACTGAGTGCTTCATCTTGACTTTAACCATAATAAATCACATTTTTTATAAAGCTTTTTTTATAATCCACTAATCATACTTGATCAAACACATATCAGATTCTATCTTAGCTAATGCATCTCAGCACTTTCCATTCCTGACACAATAGTTCACACTTGTGTAATGATATTATGTATAAGAAAAAATAGTATGTATACATCAGTGAACTATATCATACTCACCTGAACCTGAGCAGCATGTTGGTGGTAGGTTAGTGGTTCTCACGTTTAGTTCTGAGAGCCCTTGTGGCTGTAGATTTTTATTCCACTTTTATTTCACTTTTAATTGACTTCTGTTTTTACTTCTTTTATTCTGTATTCACAAAAATGCAGGAGTGTGACATTCTGAGATTTACATTATTAAGAAATGCAAATATTGTTGTAATGTTTGCCATAGTTTTAAGTGCAGAACTCTCTTTTGCCATTTTCTTTTTAGTCCACTTTTCTGTGCAGTTTATACCCTTCATTGTTTCCAAATACTGACAATTAAAATGAATGGTGCATTAGATGCTAAAGGACAGCACCCACTTCAGTGTCAAGTCCACCTGTGTCCGGAGAAGCAAAAATGTGATCTAAAAAATCAAAACATTAAAAGAGAATTTACCTTAAAAAGATTTTAAAAATGAATTCATCAACATTTAACACATGCATATGTTTGCTGCATTCCAATAAAAACGTGACAAATATACATTGTGTTCTCCCAGCAGTTAGCACAAGACAACTTTGATATCCACAAAACTTGGACAATGAATATATACATGACGTTGGCTTATAAATTGTTGCATTGATGACACAATCTGAGGCGACTTTTGGGGACAAGCCCCAAGCAACCTCTTGTTTGCATGATAGCAACTGAACAACAAATTGTAACATCCATGATAAACAAAATTAGATTGTGATAAAAAATAAAAATAAAGTTGACAGAATTTCTGTTTTTAAAATGAGGCTTCCATTTATAAAAATACAATTACCTAGAGATTTTCTGACATGACAAACATGGATTTTTATCCATAGAAAAAGACAAGAAAAATTAATTTCACCCAGGAAAAAATTTTAAAGCACCAAAATCATGACACTTTGTATTCTGTTTGTTCAGAAAAGTGGAAACTAGGAAGTAACAGCATGAAAAATTAAGGTAGGAGTCCACTGGACTCCGGTAAGCAATAATGGTTTTGTAGTGTAAACTTGTAAACTTAAAAGCAGCCACCAGTTGGGACAGAAGTCTGCAGTAACCTGGCCCCCCCAGGACTGAACTTGATAACCACTTTGTTAGATTAATTCTAATGTGCCTCCCTCAAGGGTGTTTGAGTGAGTGTACCATGAAAAGCACTGGTGCTGTGGCCAGCATTGGTTTCTGCCTTGAGTGCAACATTACAGAATAGACTCATGTCCCTGTGATTCTGAACTAGACTGAGTGCACATGATAATGTTATACTTTATTATGAAACATACATGCCTGTTGACTAGTGATTCTCATATTGACTCTGTATACCCGTCCATAGTATGCCCTATACAGACTTGGAGAGAACTGTAGTTTTTTTTGAGATTGACCAGGAGAGCAATCCAAAGTCTAACCTGTAAGTCAGGCTGATCGTTTGTCAAAGTCGGAACATTAAACAGAAATCAAGAGTCAGAATGGAGATAAACAGTTCATAAAATGGGAAATCACAAAACAAAAGAATCTTTCTGAAAGCTTGAATGGAAGGATCTAGCCACAAACTCGGATACTCCATAATTGTCTGGGATATCTTTTAAATAGTAATTTCATTGGTGTCACAGGTAGCAGGCATCCTGTTGAATTTTGGAAGAATCACTATGGCAGTGATCAATCAAAAAGTTCTGACATGGTTGTGTTTCTAGAAAAACAAAGTTGTGTCGTGTTATAATGGTTCAAATGTTAAACTTCTTCAGTTTATACAGAAGTCAAAAACTAATCCTTGAGTGTCAACACCCCAAAGATGGTGAATAGATTATAAAAATACATTCAGGAATTTTCACAAACAATTAATAAAAGTTGGATATCAAAACATGCCCCACATTAGGCTGATGCCCTTTTCAGGATGGTTCTGCCTTGTGCTTGAAGCTCCTGGGACAGGCACCAGCCTCTATGATTGTGGACTGAATAAAACAAATGATACTGCTATGCTATATTTTGAGATGCCTCATTTAGAAGATGCAAGAAAAAGTCAATATCACAGTTGGAGATCAACAGTTGCTGATATACTAGTAAATGCTGAGGATGTCAAATTACCCAACTGCGTGGCGATTTTCTGGCAAGGTTTCATACTTTCAAAGAATCATAAGCTCACCCCTTTTTCTATCAGCCAATAATATGCTGTCTGATTGAGTCAGTGCTGTACAAAGGATTAACAGGTGTTGCGAGTTCATCCACAATCTCAGCCATTTTTTTTTTCATTTTCTCATTATGTCATGGTACATAAGACCTGAGACATCAGACAGACTAGTCACTATTCTGTTTGAGAAGTCCAAAACACATGAGATCTTTAGTCCTCATTGTTGTATTATAAGCATTATAGTTCTAGGTGAATACTCATTGTTTACCAGCTATCATGCACACATAGCTCATCTTTAACTAAAAACTAAATCAGACCTGCTTGATGTAATCTGGGTAAGTTACAACTAGTCAGACTGTGTCTCTGGGTATGTCGCAGTATGCAACAGGCAATCAAGAGAGCACGCCATGACTACCCCAGATTCGTTAAGATTATGTAAATAAAGTCTAGAACTGAAAGTCACTGGAAAAGTCATAAGAAAAGCAAAACCATAAGAACACAAACTGTTCCATTAAAATTATGGAGACAAATTATTGCTAATTGCAGCCACCACTGCTAAGGACCATTTGACATGTTTTCTACCTAAGAGACTCACTTTGTAATTTAAGTAATTTTTCCACACATATACTGTATATCAGATCCTAATTATGCTACAACTGCATAAATTTAATCAGCATCAACTCTTGTCTGAAGAAGAGGCCTGAGTTGCCTCGAAAGCTTGCATATTGTAATCTTTCTAGTTAGCCAATAAAAGGTGTCATTTTGCTTAACTTCTCATCAGCATCAGCTTACTGTAAATACATCTATTTTAACAATAGTGTCATTAAAAAGTCAAAGGGAACTTAAGATTCTCCTTGGCTCCACTATGAGGCAAAAATGCAGCACTCGCATATGACCCATTTAAATTTTAGCCTACTTAGATAGGCTTCATAAATTTGAAAATGATAATATTAACTTACATTATTCCCGAAATGGGCTGGTCATACTCAGGTCTAGAGGCTTAATGGTCAGTGGGGGGCCTTCATGCAAATTAAACCAACTAGCTCTCTTTAATGGCCATATAGAGTGAACCGATTAATAACTTGTACTTTTGAGATATTGTTAATGAATTTGTGAGGATAAAAACAAGACAGATGCCTTTGTAACGTAAGACAACTAATTTATTTATAATTCTCTGTTTCTTCTCTAGTTCTCTTTTCACATGGGTTTAAGTTAGGATATTAAACAGAGGTAAAATTATTGTTTGTAGCTGTATAGAATTGGTCAGGTACACTTCATTGCCAGCTGCAGTGTTTAATTTTTAGAGCACAGTTTGTGAGCATCAACAGATGTACAGATGCATCAGTAGAATCTAGTGCCTTATCGCTGGTTTGGCTTTAGTGAAGACAGTATCAGTTTGAACAATCTAGTGACTGTGATTTTTGTGATTGATTGTAGGGATGGAAAGCTGCCAAACAATGCTAACATTATTTCCCTTTTTTCTTTTTGCAGCATCACTGGGTTTTTCTGTATTTGTGTTTTATTATTGAATGCAATGTGTGTACGCTCTATTTTGTGTCTCCCCAATCACCTACTCTTCATGCAAAGCCAATTTTAGTATAATGAAGTTATTAAGAGGGTGACACAGTTGCGTGGTGGGTAGCGCTGATGCCTCGCAGTTAGGAGACCCAGGTTCGCTTCCCGGATCCTCCCTGCGTGGAGTTTGCATATTCTCCCCGTGTCTGCATGGGTTTCCTCTGGGTACTCTGGTTTTCTCCCATAGTCCAAAGACATGCAGGTCAGGTGCATTGGCGATTCTGAATTGTCCCTAGTGTGTGCTTGGTGTGTGTGTGTGTGTGTGTGTGTGTGTGCGCCCTGCAGTGGAGTGGCGCCCTGCCTGGGGTTTGTTTCCTGCCTTGCGCCCTGTGTTGGCTGGGATTGGCTCCAGCAGACCCCCATGACGCTGTAGTTAGGATATAGCAAGTTGGCTAATGGATGAAGGTATTAGGTTGTGTTTGGTGTCTTATAAGTACAAAAAAATCAGCATTTGGTTGATAATCTCACTTTTATTTGATGTGTATAGGTTGGTTAGTCCCACTGGCCAGTGAACTTGGACTCCATCCTTGAATATTCAAGGTTCAATATTCACTTTATTCCTCACATATACTGTTAAACATGTACAGTGTGCAGTGAAATGTAAGCCTGATTAGTTCAACAGACTGTGCATTAGAGAAATAGTATAAGTAATCGATAATGTAGATACAAATACATAAATTGAGAATATGATAGGGGTATTATGTCAATAAGTGAATAAAAAAAACATAATTGACTGAAAATGTACTGAAAGTGCAATTCTGATGCCTGCATTAATGTTTAATTTGTATTAATTTCTTACTGTTCTCAAAACTTTCACTGGATTTATTAAGTAAATGATTTAACAGTTTAGCTGAAAAATGTCTATTGGATCAACTTTATCTTTGAGTGTTTAGAAAATTTGAAATGTATTCACCCCTTGGAAGTTTGGATGATGATAATGCCACAAGCTCGGCTGTGTGCGGGACAATAAATTTGTCTGCCATGCCGGAGATAAATAAAGCCTGTGGGTAGTAACATGATACTCACGTGGACTGTTATGACTTTGAAACAGGAGGCTGAAAGTGCAAGACTCTTGAAAAAAAGAAAAAAGTAAAAACCAAAGTTGTTTTGGTAGAAATAAACCTGTTTCATTTTTGTAAAGCAAATTGTCAGTGCGGTTTTCTTCCTCACGCCCAGGAAGGAGCAGTACAATATTAATGCAAAGTGTATAATGAGCAGAGTTTCTCTTATGAATAAGCTTGTCCCAGAGAAAGACTGCAATGTTAAATTGGTAGTCTGGAATTGGTTTAGATATGAAAGATCAAATGTCAAACAAACTAAAGTAAAATGCAAATTTTACAAGAAGATGATAGTAGTTAAAAGTGTCAACACATCCATTTTTTGTTAATGCTTAAAACAGAAACAGAAAAATGGAGCTAATGCAAGAAAGTGCAGGCCGATGATAAAGCCTATCTACAATCGACAGTTCCAGAGTGTTCTTTGCCCTGCTTCAGCATGGACCGGACGCAACACTCTTCCTTTTATTCAGTACTAGCAAAATACCCGCGCTTCGCAGCGGAGAAGTAGTGTGTTAAAGAAGTTATGAAAAAGAAAAGGAAACATTTTAAAAATAACGTAACATGATTGTCAATGTAATTGTTTTGTCACTGTTATGATTGTTGCTGTCATATATACAGTACATACATACATACATATATATCTACACATATACTGTATATAGCAAAATCCCCGCGCTTCGCAGCGATGAAGAACTGCTTTTAAATTTTTATTAAGAAGAAAAGAAAACCTTTTTAAACTGAGGGAAAATATACCAAAAACTATTTGTTAAGGATCTCTTTGTAAACCACGTTGTCAGTTCAGCAGTCCGGTTGTAATATGACCAAGCTGTGCACTGAGATTACTTTTGAGAATGCAACGTATAGTTTTGTCCAGGATGAAAGCAATGTTGCCTCAAATCAATGGCATCCTTTTGTAGGGTGTGTCCCTGAGACTTGTTAATTGTCATCGCGAAGCAGAGCCTTACTGGAAATTTGAGGCATTTGAATTGAAATGGGAGATCAGAGGGTATAACGGTGATGGGACGAATACATTCAGAGTGTGGCGCTCTGGTGTTTTTTTGTGTAGCTGCCTTCACACAGCTTCTCCGCTGTTTTATAAACGAACGTCATATAAGGCCGTCGTTTCTCCTTGCTTCGCGGTTCTGTACTGTTTTATTGTTCGTTTATTACGATTCTTATAGCTATTGTGTAGCTATTCGAGACTTACTTTACTGTTCAGGTACCCATTTCCTTTATTTAATTCGTGGCTTATACTCTATTTTTTGTTAGTTTATTACGATTATAGATATTTATTGATTCCCTTCTTTAGCTAACTGCCTGCTCATATAAGGCGCTCCGCTGGTTTTTTGTGAAGCAGCCTTTACACAGCTTCTCCGCTGTTTTATAAACGAGCGACATATAAAGCCATCCTTTTTCCTTGCTTTGCCAAGGAACCTGCCTTTTTATTTAATCTACGGGTTCTCCGCTGTTTCATTGTTCATTTATTACGATTATTATAGTTCTCTTTATGTATCACGTTGTCAGTTCAGCACTCTGGTTGTAATATGACGAAGCTGCGCAAGCTCACTCTTGAGAATGCAACGTATAGTTGTCCAGGAGAAAAGCAATCTTGCCTGAAATCAATGGCAACCTTTTGTAGGGTCTGTACCTGAGACTTCTTACTTCTCATCGTGAAGCAGAGCCTTACTGGAAACTGAAGGCATCTGAATTGAAATGGGAGATCAGAGGGTGTAACGGGGATGCGAGGAATACATTGAGTGTGTAGAAACTCTAGAGACAGCGTGTGTATTAACTTGTGGATTTTTCTGTGAGTATTTGGTGGCAGTGTGACGAAGTTGCTTCCGCAAGACCGCGTTAGCTGTGGAGCGCAGCTCGGAGCATATCCTTTTCCCACCTTATTAATTGTGTAATGCGTTTTTTGAACAGGTTTGATGCATGGAAGTGATCACTCGTACTGCGTTCAGTCAGTTCACGTGAGCTTCTCTCTTGTGTGATGTTGCAATGTCCACGGCTTTATTTAATGTTAGCTAAGACCCGGCACTTAAAAGTTTCTCGCTACAGCAATTTTAACTCCATTACAAAGTGATCCAAAGTCTCGTTTATACCTCGTGTCTTCTCATTAAACCTGTATCTCGTGAATAAAGTATTCAGCGTTTTTCTTCAGCGCTCTTTGGTACTGCGGTCACAGTCAGTTCACGTGATTACGTGGGAGGCGTGATGATGTCACACGCAGCTCCGCCTCCCATGGCCATCAAGCTAACGTCCATTACAGTATATGGAGAAAAATAGGTTCCAGTTATGACCATTACGCGTAGAATTTCGAAATGAAACCTGCCCAACTTTTGTAAGTAAGCTGTAAGGAATGAGCCTGCCAAATTTCAGCCTTCTACCTACACGGGAAGTTGGAGAATTAGTGATGAGTGTGTCAGTCAGTCAGTGAGTCAGTGAGGGCTTTGCCTTTTATTAGTATGGATATCCAATCAGGCAGCATAATTACATTAGGAGAAGAGCGTTCCTTTTTTGAGCTGGCAGAAGAATACACCAGAGCTGTCCATCTCAACTTCTTACTTTGCAATGTGGACACGCTAAAACAAGCATGCTATCTGTATTGAGCAATCAGAGGTCTACCAGACTGCATTTGGAGGAAGGGATTCCTCTACTTCGGAGAACTGTACCTAACAAGAGGGTAGAGGGTGGCTGCAATGCTCTGCAAGATGAACTCTTTGAAGAAATAGTAAAAAAAAAAAAGAAAGTCACCTGCAAGATAGCGGAAGGTGTGTCTTAGATATAGGGAAAGCAGTGAGGGATGCAAAAAAAAACCAGTTGTAACGAAAACTGCAGAGTTTAAGGAAAGGTCACTGTAAGTTGTGTGAAAGACTTGTAGAGGCCATAGGGAAGATCAAGACCTACAAATGTAAAAATAAACTACAAAAAAAATAACATAGGTCTATATTGAAAGTTTACCTATCTTGCATCTTTTCTCAATGACAATGAAAATATACTGCTGAAAAAAATGAAAGGAACACTTTTTAATCAGAGTATATCATAAAGTCAGTGTAACATCTGGGATACTGATCTGGTCAATTAAGCAGCAGAGGGGGCTGTTAATCAGTTTCAGCTGCTTTGGTGTTAATGAAGTTAGAGGGGCAATAATGAGATGGCCCCCAAAGCAGGAATTATTTAACAGATGGAGGCTACTGACATTTTTCCTTCCTCATCTTTTCTGACCGTTTATTTGATTAGTTTTGCATTTGGCTACGGTCAGTGTCACTCCTGGTAGCATGAGACGATACCTGGACCCTACAGAGGTTGCACAGGTAGTCCAACTTCTCCAGGAAGTCACATCAATACGTGCCATTGCTAGAAGGTTTGCTGTGTCTCCCAGCACAGTCTCAAGGGCATGGAGGAGATTCTAGGAGATAGTTACTCTAGGAGAGCTGGACAAGGCCGCAGAAGGTCCTTAACCCATCAGCAGGACTGGTATCTGCTCCTTTGGGCAAGGAGGAATAGGAAGAGCACTGCCAGAGCCCTACATGAGGGTTGCCTGAGGGTCCATCCTCTAGTGGGCCCTTTGATCACTGCCTGGCACCGTGGACCTCAATTGGCATTTCCCATAGAATACCAGAATTGGCAGGTCCACCACTGGTGCCCTGTGATTTTCACAGATGAGAGCCGGTTCACGCTGAGCACATGAGACAGATGTGAAAGGGTCTGGAGAAGCCACGGAGAACATTATTCTGCCTGTAACATCATTCAGCATGACCGGTTTGATGGTGTGTCAGTGATGGTCTGCGGAGGCATATCCATAGAGGGACGCACAGATCTGCACGTTCACTGCCATTAGGTATGGGGATGAAATCCTTGGACCCATTGTCAGACCCTATGCTGGTGCAATAGGTCCTGGGTTCTTCCTGGTGCACGACAATGCTCAGTCTCATGTGACGAGAGTATGCAGGCAGTTCCTGGAGGATGAAGGAATTGATACCATTGACAGACCTCCATGCTCATCTGACCTAAATCCAGTAGAACACCTCTGAGACATTATGTTTCAGTCAATCCGACGCCAACAGGTTGCACCTCAGAATGTCCAGGAGCTCAGTGATGCTCTGGTAAAGATCTGGGAGGAGATACCCCATGACACCATCCGTCGTCTCATTAGGAGCATGCCCCGACATTGTCAGGCATGCATACAAGTATGTGGGGGTCATGCAAACTACTGAGTATGATTTTGAGTTGCAGCAATGAAATTTCGGCAAAATGGACTAGCCTGCCACATCATTTTTTCACTTTCATTTTCGGGGTGTCTTTGAATTCAGCCCTCTGTAGGTTAATAATTTCTATTTCCATCAAACGATGTGGCATCCTTTCATTCCTAACACATTACCCAGGACATATCAGTATAATTATCATGCATGCTTTTTTTCCCATTGAGATCTGATGTGTTTTCAAAGTGTTCCTTAAAATTTTTGAGCAGTTTATATATGATTTTCTATTTCTAGGAAGGATACAGTTAAATTCTTGTGTTTTTTTCTCATGAATAGTTTAAACTGACTTTTGTGTTAAAATAATTCAATAATTAATAATAATTGAATCATTCATAGATTTCAAAAAATCAAGGTTTTCTTTTTTGGTATATCAGCCTGTTCTTATTTGACGACACATTGCTAAAACACTGAACTTCGGGAATTTTCCTTTTAGCTCTCATTTGTGTTGTTTTTTCAGCAAGATTTTTTTATTAATATTATATTAATTAAAAGAAAATAAACTGGAACTTAAGATACTCCTTAGCAGCATTTTGAAGCAATCCATCAGGTGATTCATTGGATAGACAGGTCTATTTCACAAATGTGAAGATGCCTACAAGATTATAATATTCTTTGACAATTTCTCCCAAGCTGAACAATGCATCTGTCCAATTTCTGAACCAACGTTAGGTTTACACGAAGGACTATTCCAGCAACATCAAACAATCAATAAACCAGCAACATCAAAAACAATCCTGACCATAACGACAGTCCATCAAATAACACATTGATACATTCTCACGTATGCTGGGACAATTTGGAGGCACATTTTTCAGAAAAAAGAGAATACCATACAAAACTATTATGAAATATAGGAAAAATTAGTAAAGCCCACAAAAAAGGGGACTGACTAGGATTTGAGCCCAGTCCCCTACAGCTGTGAGACAGCAGTGCTACTGAAAATGTTCAATAGGAAAAACAAATTATAATGCTGTTCTCTCAAACTTTAGCTCTTTTTGCATTAAAAAAACAAAAATAAATGTTCTCATGCATTATCCATTTTTTTTTATTTTTAATATCCATCTCTGCGCCCAAAGATCACAGAGAGAGACTTTTTAATCTCTAAAATTACCATGTCATCTCAGTTGAAATTAAAGGAAAAGACTCTCTTTTGCTTTGAATAGAAATAATCCCCTCTAAATGCAATTTCTTTGGAGGCTGTGCCCTTTCTATTATCTTAAATTGCACTCAACTTTGTCTTTTGACATTAAATGACAGTATGGCCATTACCAAGTGCAAAAGAAATGGCTTTTGTTTCAGATTATTTTTTTAAATAAAAAATATAGTGTCTCCTTATGTAATGAGATTAACCTTTACTGTCAATGGAAAATTATTGATCAGATGTGGCCTTTTTTGAATTAGATTTCAGATTCTGTAATAATGAAATAATGAAAGATGGTCACAAGATGTAATAAACAAATGGGGTTTGCAAAACTCTGGTTACAGGTGATATGTTATGCAGCATATGCCCTCAAGTTTATCTCATAGACTGCAAGGTACTTCAATACATCTCCTGTTTTCTCTAGTTTACATTCCTTGGAAAGAAGTATAATTTCCTAAAGTTTGTAAAATAAATTGTAGTGGATTTGATATATTGTGTTAACAAGTATAGAAGATAAATGAAGTATAATGTACTACAACTTACTAATTGCCTCTGGCTGAATATTACTAAGTGTGCTTTTCCAACACTATTGAATTTAGAGATATAATCATTTAATTATCTGGCTTTTGAACAATGAAGACTATAAAACCTTACCTTACCTGGATTCTATCCCAATGTGGCAGTGCTTGAAATGGAACAAGCCCACCACAAAGAAGAGACAACCTTGCATTGAGAAGCCTTACTAGTCACTTTAACTGAGAGAGTTATCCTTTAACGCAACAGGCTATCAGTTGTTTTCTGTGAGTAGTGTTGGCCCAAGTTCACATCTTGGAAGCTCAGTGGATTCAATCCACGCAGAGACTGTCAACTAAGTGAAAAGAACACAGTTATACTGACATCTTTAGCTGTAACAAAGGAACCATCAATCATTTGCAGGGAAAGATTACCTACAGTAACACACATCTATGGAATAAACATGGAGAACCTAAGAAAAACAACAAAATAAGCATGCAAACAGCAAACTCCACACAGGCTGCAACTGGACGGGGTTTGAAGCAAATTTTCTGGAGCTGTGAGGCAACTTTTCCAATACATAGCTCTTTAATTACTGTAGTAACAAATAGAGTGCTCACTAAATTCACATGGTGGCATTCATAGAGATAATCCATCCATCCATCCATTTTCTAACCCGCTGAATCTGAATACAGGGTCACGGGGGTCTGCTGGAGCCAATCCCAGCCAACACAGGGCACAAGGCAGGAACCAATCCTGGGCAGGGTGCCAACCCACCGCAGTCATAGAGATAATATCCTTTTGATTTATTTAAATTAGAAGTATGTACGTATATACAGTACAGTACAGTTATTTTTTTCTGTTTTGAAAAGATATGCCTAGGACAGAGCATGGATGCTGGGAAGGTAAAGCCTACCTGTATCAGGGTGACTGTTTCTGGCATTGACCCTTTTCCTTTTATCTATCCAATTGCTGAATCAGCTTAATCCAATTTTAACATCATAGGAGACTATAGTCACTCAAAGGTATTGAGTATACCGGGTGTCACTTTGTTACAGATCTCAAATGATCACACAGTGGCAGTTTAAAGTCATTAACTTTTCCAAACTGGATAATTTTCAATGTGGAAGGAAAGCAGAGATTTTGGAGAAAGACACACATACATTTGATGAATATGCAAACCCCACACCAAGTGATTGGATCAAAATTCAACCCAATCTGTGAGAAAACAGCTGGCCAATAAGCCACCAGTTCTTCTTTAAAGGTTTGGAAATATAATCGAATTGTAATCAGTGTTGTAAGATACATTCATTCAATGCATTATTTGTTTTCTTAGCAAAACGTTTAAGTTACCAGTAAAAACTGTTAAAAATGTATTATATTTTTGTAAGCTTAAGGCTTCTGGGATAATAGATTATTGGTTTCCCCTCTTGTTATCCTTTCAAATCCCAATAAAATGGCTGTTTTTCCACCATAATTACAGTAGTTTTATATGAATACATTTATTCACTTAGCAGATTTTATCCAAAGTGACTAGGAAAAGAGGTCATCATAATCAAATCAACATCACTCTGAGTATTGTTTTCTAACAACTGTTTCAGAAAAAGGTAACAAATTGATCATCACAAGTGAAGAGCTCTAAACCAAGGAGAACAACACCAGACTAGTCACGCCTATCTTTTCTTACCTTATGTTTCACGTACACTGATTCTGTTAGAAATACATTGCAAAAAGTGTTCAAATGCTTCTTAAACACAGCGAGGTGGGCAGATCACTCAACCATATGAAAAGAGCCTGGATTAAGATTTAACACCATGAAGAGTTGGTATCTCAAGACACCATTCTTTTGCAGATGCAATTTCTCATGAAGGAGTATAGGACAATATGAGTGCTTCCATATAATTGACTACTCTGTTGGCAAAAATCAAGGGTTTGAACTTAATGTGCACTTCTACAAGAAACAAGTGGGGCAAACTGAAAAGAGTAGAGACATGCACCCAGCTCAACTAAATTCTAGATGTGAGAATGCTTTTTGAATCATCACAATAAAATAGGCATGGTGCAGAACAAATGAGTAGTCGATGTAATATTTTTTCATATACAAAATTTGCTTCAACGCCATCCCAAGCCCATCTTAAGAGCTAGATATGGAGACAACTGTAAGGTTAATAGAGGCCCAGCATGCTTACTGTGGAACAACATTAATTTGTTCTTGCCAAATTCAGTTTTGCCAGTTCTTTGAATGGAAAAACTGGATCTTTTTTTATTTTAAACAGATTAGGGTATCTTCAATTACAATTACATTTTATACTATGTAATATTATCACTATGGCCTGCTAATTGCCCACTCTAAGTTTACCCAGTAAGACTTAGCATAGGTACCCTGCAATGGGCTGACATCCAGTCTGGTGTTGCTACTTGCCTAGTACCTTATTTTGCTAGGACAGTCTCTTGATCCCCATCACCCTGTCAGAGGATTTTGAATAGATAAATTAACAGATACGTGATCTCTCTCTTCTCCATGTAAATTGTGTTAAAGAGGCATCTTGAGTTATTCCTAAATGTATCATCTGAAATGACATTTATTCTGGCATCTAAATATATAGTTCAGAGATACAAGCTTAGTACTATGTAAACAGTATGATGCAGAAAAGGTCAGCTGTGGCGATATGAAATCAAAGAGCAATTAGTTTACTTTATAAGTGATTTGTGCAACAAAATCTACTAGTAGATTTTTCAGTCTACTCCAACCCAATCTCTAGGACACAGCTACTTATTGTCTGAATTGGAGGGTTACAAAACCTATTTTTTGACAGCCAGTATAGTAGCCTGTAAAATATATTATATTTATACTATATAAAATGAATAAAATGTTATAATCTGTTAAATTAAGCTAATGATAAAAACATAAAATGTGTCAATTGAAACAAGCAGGTAGTATTATCACTTCAAAGACATAAGTCCAAATTAAGTTATGGACTGGAATGTCTTCTGTTACAAGTCTGAACAGGTTTCCTCATTGGCTTTCCAATAAGCCCAAAGACATGCTAGTAATGAATTAAGGAGCTATATCACTGTACATCTATAAGAAGGAATAAATGTAAAGGTTAATTCTACATTGAAAAGAAGAGAAGGTTAGAGACACAGCATTTCGTCTATATATGTATCCTTCATCAGGTGTTTCTGACCATATTTTCTTTTCAATCTGGAAGTAACCTTTAACATTTTTTCCCATTTTAGTAAGTTGACTGCCATTTTTAAATTCTCAGTCATTTTCTAACCAGCTTAGCCCGAATAGGGTCACAAGGGAGGCCACAGCCTATCCCAGCTAGTATAGGGCACACGGCAAACCCTGGACAGGGTGAATACACTGAAAACCCAACCCTGCATTAGGACCAATTAAATATCCACCTAATCTGTATGTCTTTGAACTGTCGAAGGAAAGTGGAGCACCCAAAGTAAACCCATACACACACAGAGAGGACATGCAAATTCTATGCATGGAGACCTGAGATGCGAACCCTGGTCTCCTTACTGCAAGACGGCAGTTCTATCACTGTGCCACCTCCCATGTCTAAATTGCTCGTTAAAACATTTAAAAATTTATACAAGAACAGGCCATTCAGCTCAAAAAAATTGGCTATTCCTATCCACTTAACTCCTCCAAAATAACTAGTTTTGAAGGTCCCTAAAGTCCAACTGCTACACTACTTGATAGTTTATTCCAGGTGTCTATGCTTCTCAGTGTAAAGAAAAACCTAATGTTTGTGCTCAATTTACCCTTAACAAGTTTCCAACTATGTCCCTGTGTTGTAGATGAACTCATTTTAAAATAAGTCTCTATCCACTGTACTAATACCCTTCATATTTTAAACACTCCAATCATATCTTCTCTTAATCATCTTTTTCCTAAACTGAAAAGGCTCAGCTCTTTTAATATGTTGTCATAACTCATAACATTTCCTGCAGTCCTGGAATTAGCCTAGCCGCTCTTCTCTGGACTTTTTCAAGGACTTCCCTGCCTTTTTTGTAGCCTTCAAATGAATGCAGTGACCCAAGTGTGGCTTCAACAGTGCATTTTAATACTTAAGCATAACCTCCATTAACTTGTACTCTACACATCAACAACAACAACAACATTTATATATATAGCACATTTTCATACAAACAGTAGCTCAGTGCTTTACATAAAAAAGAATAGAAAAAAGACACAATAAGAAAACAAAATAAATCAACATTAATTAACATCGAATAAGAATAAGGTTCAATGGCCAGGGGGGACAGAAAAAACAAAAAACTCCAGACGGCTGGAGAAAAATAAAATCTGTAGGGATTCCAGACCATGAGACCGCCCAGTCCCCTCTGGGCATTCTACCTAACATAAATGAAACAGTCCTCTTTGGATTTAGGATTCTCACGGAAGGGCCCGATGATGATGATGGTCACGTAGACTTCTGCCTTTTAATCCATCCATCATTGTTGGAGCATCATGAAGCTTTGAGTAGGTGGAGGTGGCGCAGGCCACCACCACAAAGAAACCGGAAAAAGAAACAGAAAAGAGAGTAGGGGTCAGTACGGATTTTAGAGCCACCATGAGTAGTTATTATAAGGAAATTGAACATACAGAGTATCAGGATTAAGTTAAATTAAATTAAATTGAAGTTATAGAAAGGCCATGTTAAAGTAATATGTTTTCAGCAGTGTTTTAAACTGCTCTACTGTATTAGCCTGGTGAATTCCTATTGGCAGGCTATTCCAGATTTTAGGTGCATAGCAGCAGAAGGCCGCCTCACCACTTCTTTTAAGCTTTGTTCTTGGAATTCTAAGGAGACCTTCATTTGAGGATCCGAGGTTACGATTTGGAATATAAGGTGTCAGACATTCCGATATATAAGATGGGGCGAGATTATTTAAGGCTTTATAAACCATAAGCAGAATTTTAAAGTCAATCCTGAATGACACAGGTAACCAGTGTAGTGACATCAAAACTGGAGTAATGTGTTCAGATTTTCTTTTCCTAGTTAGGATTCTAGCAGCTGCATTCTGCACTAGTTGCAAACGATTTATGTCTTTTTTGGGTAGTCCTGAGAGGAGTGCGTTACAGTAATCTAGTCGACTGAAAACAAACGCGTGAACTAATTTCTCAGCATCTTTCAGTGATAAAGAAATCGTGCTATATAACTTAACATTCTTTTTGCCTTCTTAATGGCTTATGTATGAATGATTCTGCACATGTCCCTTCTGATAAAGTGGTATCCTAACCAGAACCAGATAATGTGCTGTGTTCTGCACAATTCTGAATAGGAATACACAGTTAAAAAAGAGTAAATGAATGAATGAATGTGAAAGATGGAAAGAATGGGAAAACAGTGATGCTTCAAGATGGGGATTGAAAATCCATGCTCTAGAAATTTAACTCAGTATTGTTCCTATTATGTGCCCTGTAATATGTTTACATCCCATTTTGTCTCTGGATGACTCCTGCCTTGTAAACCAGTTGCTGCAAGCTTCATCTGCTTGCAGCCTTGTAATGGAAAAGGCATGTCCAGAAGAACACATTGGACATACGGCCGTTTACTACTTGAAATTAGCCTTTTACGTGGGTCCAAGCTCTTGTCCAGTGTCTGTTTATGTGGAGTTTACATGCTCTTCCTATTTCTGTGTGGGTTTCTTCCAGGTGCTCAGGTTTTCTCAAACATCCCATGTTGGATGATTCTAAATTGGCCCCATTTAGGTGTGTATGTGTGTGGGCAATCCACATGCCAAAAACATGTTTCTTAAGCTAATTGGTGATTGCAGATTATGGGTGTGATTGTGCCCTTTGAGACACATGTGGAGTTGGCTCCTGTCTTGTTCTCAATAGTCTGCAGCTTCTTATGTCCCAGAACTGGTATACATCAGCTTGATGATAAATACTGTAAAATTAAATGTCTTGTTTTACTCTGCAAGAAGCTACTAAAATAAATTTTTTAGATGTCAAATTCATAATATGTCTCTTCATTTGTAAGATAATGTCTCTTCACCTACCAATAAGCTTTCTTTTAGTCTAGTTTTGTTTAAGAAACACTCAGTCTGCCGATCATAGTGTAGGATGTTAACAGTTTACTGATTCTTTATAGTTGGACAAGTAAACGTTCTGAGAGATTTCTATTGCTGTATTATACAAGAGCAAAATTAAACTTTCCAAATCAAATTACTTGAGGTGCAGTACAATTAAAATAAATAAATAAAACCACTGATCTATATTTCATAGGTAACATATGTCAATGAACTATTCTTTTCAGTGTTTTCTATAATTGGATTCAGCAAATGAATACAATTAACATTCTGCTTAACGGCAGTATTACCATTAATAAAGCACAGACCATACAGTGAGCACCTTGCCAGCTTTAGGTAGGAGAGACACATAAAGAGAAAGAGAGAGAGTGGTATTATAAAAAAATAAAGCTCAGACATGAAATTTTATGTATTTGATGCTTCATGGCAGCTGCGTTCAAATTTTTGTCATTTTGATTAATGTTGTACTGCAATGTTTTTTCCAAAAACTCCATGTATGAGTGTGTATTAGTTTTGTACCAGACAAACTACAACATGCAAAACTAAATGGATTGGCAGAAGATTACTTTTGTGTTTAAAACCAGTCACTGGAAACAAAACTGTACTTTTTTTTTTAAAGAATATTTATGTTGACATTTTTTTTACAGATTCTCAATAGGTGAGTGCTACAAGCTATCTAAGCTTTGGAAAATCTAATCTGTTTGTCATTGTGTTTAATCTAATGATCTACTTTACTTCTAAACTACTACTGTAAAATTCTAAATATATTCATCTATTAACATCTGGATATACATTGTATATGTGTTTTATAAGTAGTGTTTTACATTTATATATTGCTCTTATTTTTGTAAATGTGCACAGTACTGTAATTTTTGCAACCTACTTACTGTACAGTGTTTAGGATCACAAGGATTTGGTGACTGTCTCAGCTGTACAGAATGCAAGATATGAACAAAAGAATGGAAAATCCATTGCAAACCATAAGCACTTATAGTGGGGCATTTTAAATTACTAGCTATGTGGGCCATTTCCAAACCTGCTTATTGTAATTTAGAGTTGCGAGAAACTAGAGTCCAAAACAGCAGCTGTAATATATGGGAGTAAATTAAGCATGTAGAAACATCCTGCAGGGAAAATCAAAAAATGTTTGGGGTGCTAGTCAAAAATACACAGCTTAGAGCTCTCTCTGTCTCACTCTCTCTCTTTCTTTCAGTGATGAGTAGTACTAGGTTGTTGTACCGTGTTAGCCATTATGAATGTAGAGAAAAGCCAAGCAAAATGACACCTTTTATTGGCTAACTAAAAAGATTACAATATGCAAGCTTTACATTACATCTTGCCTGAAGAAGGGGCCTGAGTTGCCTCGAAAGCTTGCATATTGTAATCTTTTCAGTTAGCCAATAAAAGGTGTTATTTTGCTTGGCTTTTCTCTACTTTCAGTGATGAGCAAAATTACTCATTTTATTGATTAAAATCTTTAGAACTACCTGATTCAGTGAATTGATTTGTGTGGCTTTTTTAATTCATCTGAGTCACCACTAGAGCTCCTGGGGTGAGATTCTGCTCCCTTCGGAAAACTTGTAACGAAATATTGCTGTTATTGGAAATGAAAAGAGCAATAGCGATGTCCGTGCTAAGGTGCATATGAACAATGTAAAGATTAAAATAACAATAATTGTAAAAAATGAAAATAAGATTCTGTTTTGTCTTACTGTATACAAACACAATTACTTTAATACATTTAATATAAATATTTGATCTCACACATGGACCATAGCACTTGTGTTGCTCTCAGCTGAATTGATTTTCTCAGTCAATTCTTATGAGTCACTGAAACATCAAAATCACTACCTCTTTCTTCACTCCCAGGATATCAGAGTGGTGTTTGTCATTTGAGAGCTACCTTTATATGTGTACAGTTTAGCAGAGTTAGATTATATCTTACATAATAAAGGTATGGTATAGATAAGGTTGAAGAAAAAGGGAAGAAGAATGATCTTGCTATTCTTTTTTTTAATAGGTTGGGATATTCTCTGTATAGGAACAGCAGACAGACACATCACACATCCTGTATAAGGCTGACGTTCTTCCTGTGTCCCCTTTAAAAACTTCTTGTAAATGTAGTGGTATGATCATGTTCTTGATATCCTGTGGTGTGCTGGGCTGATAACATCATTTCAGGAGAGGCCCACAGAATCAACAAGCTAATTAAAAGGGGAGGTTAAGTTATGGGATGCACTGTGGGTGCTTTGAAGGGCGTAGTGAAAGAGAGAATTAAAATAAAACAATGCCATTATGAATCTATCTAGCACATTCTCTCTCAAACACACTAACACTGGGTAATTTCAGCCAACTTATTAGTGTCTCAAGAAATGCTGCTAGGACTCCTTTACATCAACAGCAATACAGCTGCATAATGCCTCACTGTAACTGGAACAGACAGGTCAGAACTATTCTTTTTAATTTTCTTGCTTTATAATCATTCTGGTGGGTGTTCAAACCAAAGTGTGTATGTGTCTATTTAGTTATTTATTTGTTTTACCGGCTTCTGTAAAACACCAAATTTCCCCCGGGACAAATAAAATTCTATTTATATATATAGATATCTGTTATTTACTTACTTATGTGGCTGACACCTTTATCCAAGGCAAGTTATCACATCTAAATTACAGTTTGTTACATGTCTTCTCTTGGAGCACAGGCAGGTGAAGGGACTTACACTGGGTCACCACATATCTATCTATCTATCTATCTATCTATCTATCTATCTATCTATCTATCTATCTATCTATTTATTGTAACCACCAGGGGCACCACTGAGCCCCAAAATGCAGACACAGTAATACCCAACACAATTTAAATTTAAATAAAACATACTCAGTCAAAGCACACTTCCAGTAATCACCCACTCAAAAATCAGCCACAATACAAATTAATCAAATTCTTCCTTTTTCCGTCCTCCAGTTGAGTGTTGCCTGCTACCTCCCAACTTTGACTCCCCAATATAAGGCTGCAGGCTCATTTTTAAGCTGGCTCTGGAATATTTCCAATGCCACAGCATGTCGTCTAGAAAGCATTTCTGGGTCATATGGAAAGTAGGGAGTTCCCGCAACAGCACCCTCTACCGGCACCCAGGGACCCTGACAGAATTGCGCGTTCAGACTCCCACTCCCTTGCACCCCTGCGGGTATACAGACTGGGCCACTACAAGAGAACTACTCCCACATGCAGTATGGGTGATGGAACTGCTCCCAGCTTCCGGCTTCAATTAGTTCATCTGTCATTCCATTCTCATCTCCTGCCCGGGTAAGAAACTGTCCTCCTTTCCGGCTGGCACCTACATACTTTATACACACTCATACCTTTTGTACTGCCTTCCACTTTCCATTCTGTTCCTAAACCTCAATAGTTTTAGCTATAATTAAGTTATGAACCACTGGCCTTCTGAAATGTTCCTTTTACTGTCACAAGAATGTTGCAATTGTTTTATATTGCTATGGTGCCAATTCTGGTAGGTACTCATACAGGTTCTAAGATGAACAGTTTAGTTACCAGTGCAGGGTTGAAGTTAATGCTATCTTTAGAGAAATTAATTAATGCAAGCTGCTAAAGGCCATCTTGGGTCATGTACATTATGTAAAATGCATCATTTACACATATTAAAATTGATAATTTACACGTTATGTTATAAATGTTGGACCCTGAGATGGATAACACACCTAAGGCATGTGATCTAAATGGGTTTTGCTTGGCAGACATGCTTAATTGTAAATACAATGATCTAATGCCTATAACAAAGTTTAATGTTGTGGCCTGATGAGGTGCTGAAAAGCTAGTAGGACAAGGTAAATATAGAGAAATGTGTATTTAGTATAAAATGTTAACAACAGAGTAAAATAGGATTGTAGAAGCCTCCCTGCAATCCTGAACTTACGCTTTCTTTTAAAGAGCCAGGCAATCCCATAGACAGATGTCCAGAATGACTGGGAGCAAGGAGATATGTTTCAGAGAAGTGAGATTTTAGCATTCAGAATTCCAATGTTACATTAGTGCCCCAGGAGTAATTATGTCCAAGCTTCCCCACCCTATACTAAGGCATATTGCCCACCCTCTGTAGCTTGGCCTAGTGTCACTGGTCTCTTGGGTACCTTATGTTCTGACTTCTGTCCTGCACTATGACAGTGACATTGCAGCTTCAGTCCCTATTTCAATAGATATGTGCTGAAACAATGTTGTCCCAAATGTGCTCCACAAAAGACTGTAATAAACAGTGTGTGATTAAATGATTTGTACAGGATATTGAAAACAATTTAAGAGTCTCTTTAAACATCAGAAAAACTGCATCAACTGAAAACGTTGTTACGTTCTGGGATCTTTGTTATGTAAATAATCTGGAGATTCAGTTTCTTTTCAAACCAAATTTTATTCTGGGCTCATGAAAGTAATTGCACAATTTTCCAGAACAATTTAAGACCATAAAATAAAACTTGGTAAATCTTCTGGATCAAGTTGGCCTACTCATTTTGTCAGATAAAGTAAAATTCAAGGACACATTTCTTAAAGCAGCTCTGCTGCAGCTGGCTGGATATGTAAAGATCTGAAAGACAGACTTCTAGTACAAGAGGAATAAGCACTTATAAACACATTTATTAACATAAGGGGTAAGATTTGTATGTTGCTCCATGTAATGCAGTATTACTTTTATTTAAGTTTATCAGGAACTTTTTTTTTCTTACAGTAAAAATGAAATTGCTGCCCATCAGGTCACAACATTTAGTGTAATATAAAATTAGCTATGCTCAGATTTGTGATGCTTGTGAAACCTGACATTTCAGAGCAGACTCAAAATGTGCACAAATTTTAAATGAGTTCTTCTGAACTGCATCCAAAAGCCATTAATAACACACAATCCAATGTAGATAGTGTAACTCACACCTTGTTGAAGGGAGTATAGACACCCAATTATGAACTGCTCGCTCTTTGCACATCAAACAAAAATAACTTTTTCTTTTTTTTAGCATCTTTATTAGTTATGGTCTTTCTTTTAATTTAAAATGCTTTAAGTTTGACATGATTTACTAAACAGCTCATCTCTGGTAATGGTGAATACAAAAATGTAATGAAACAAAGCAATATTTCCCTCATTAAGCTCAATTATAAAGGAATCATTTTTTATTTAGTTTTTAAAGTTTAGCTTTAAAGTTACAATAAGTAATACAGCACTGGGTTCAGTGTGATAGGGACAGAAAATGAATGGATGTAGCTTCAAATATAAGTACAAAACATGCTGGCTTAACACTTATTCTTTTCTAAGATGGTTAAGGGGCGTTTTTGTTAGATGCTTTGGGGATCGGGATAATAGGATATTTTGTATTCCTTCTGGTTTCCAAGAGTTTATTATTAAAAGAATCCAGTCTTTACTGTTGCACAGTGATAAGAGCCATCATTTTTAAAACTCTGAAAGGTGCTCTGAATGGGCAATAGTTCATCGTCAAAGTGGTTTGTGAGGGTGACAGGACAGGTTACGGTGATGCATGGCTGTGGCTGTTTGTGCTATTGTTATACCAACGTGGTTGGAACCTGCTGATTGTCCCAATCGTTCCAAAAAAAGCCACAAGAGGCCAAAGAGACCTAACAATCCCAGACACAATTTAGTGTGTGTGAACCCTTTAATTTAGTTGAATTCAAAGTCGGAAGTATACTTTAGCAGAGGTTACAAAAATAGTATTTTATGAGCAAAGTTAAATTATGATGGTTATTCCATTTTACAATTTGAGAAACTGCAGAAAAATGAACACACAGGAAATGAAAAACTGTAACCTTAATGATAACAATTTACAAATTGTTCAAAAGCTGTGTTTTACCTTTTTATATTAAATACTCCACTGTTCGAAGGTTTGGTTGGAATGCACAATTTTTTGTAGATCAGACATTGTTCTTAAATAATGATGACTTTTACATGGACTGTTTGTGCAGCTGAATTTTTCTAATCCCGTACCCATAGGTAGACATAGCCACATGCTAACTTGAACAGGAAGTCATGGCCTTGCTTGCTGCATGGGTTCCTGAAATTAATCAAAATTTATGAAAAAAAATGTGTTCTTTTTGTTTTTCAAAGAAATATTCCTGCCACTAGACTAGCAGATCAACTCCTCTTTGACCCCTGTATGTTAACTTTAAGATAATTCTTTCACTGCTAACTGTGCTCACACTGTCATCCCCGAGTTTCCTTGTCAGCATGGCACTGTTGAGACAACATTTGTGGCAACTGGGTGAGCTAAATGTGTTCTGTTGAATCGAGAAGTGCTTAAAAAGGAAAGTGATTTATCATGTTTTAATAGCTGCTGTTTATCAGAAATGGACAGTGATAGCATGCTCGGTTCTAGTTTTAGTGATACTGAAGCATACAAAGGTGATGATTTTCCAAAAATGGCAAACTTTCACACTTTTTCTGAATGTGAATGGTGTGACAAGAGCATTGGGCAATTTACAAATATGCCATTCACTGGATCTCTTGGGTGCAGGGCAGATATGTCAGATACAAGTGACACCACAGGATTTCAGTCTCTTCCTAAGTGATGAAATATAATTGTGAATGAGAGCACCTGATTTGCACAGCAACTGACCCAGCAGCGCATGCTGAAACCAAATTACAAGGAGCACATGTGTTCTGATGTCAGATTTGATGTTCTGCTGGCTTTCTTTTCACTTATTGTATGTCAAAAGTGTAATTCAAAAGTCTGAAGTTTATTGTAAGTGTACTGGTAAACAAAACCTATGTGCAAGGGCTTACAGACAGCAGATTAAGTGAAAAACTTTCAACTTCTGATGTTTGCATTTTATTGACAACAATTTATCTTTCACTTTGCAAATGTGAATTCATTTTAGAAATTCTCTTTGACAAACTAATAGAAAGCTTCCCTACAGTTTACATACCTGAACAGAATGTTGTTCTTAACGAATCACATACACTTTGGAAAGGTTGTTTGCAATGAAGTGATATTTTCACGTCTTACAATTACACAGTTAAAAATGTATCTCTGCTGAACAATCGGTAAAGTTTAGTTAAGTGTGCAAAATGGTGACAAACTAATTCTGATGATGTGTTCTTATATTTATTTAGTTACTGTATTTGCATTTTTGCAGGCAGTGTGGCAAAGTGGTTGAGGTGTTGAACTTCAAATCTTGAGTTTTTGGGTTCAAATCCTTTTACTGACACTGTGTGACCATGAGCAAGTCATTTCTCCTGCCTGTTTTCCAAATGGAAAAACAATTGTATTGTAGAGCTAATTAGGTGCCAGAATAATGCTTTTATATATTTTTCTCTCCTCACTCCTTCTGTCTCTTTTATTTTCTTGAAATTGGTAGCTGAAGGATCAGACTTCTTTTTGACATTTGAGAAGGTACACTGTCACTGCTGAGGAATTCCTTGGTGTTCTTGTGATGTACTCTGATGGCTTATTTTAAGCTTTGACATTGAATACTCTCTCTATACCTATTATATTTAAATACATGTTTCTGTGGATTTTGTGGTATCCACATGCCTATTGCATTCTCTCATGCTGCTTGCAGAACCTTTGGAACCTTTGTATTGGCTGTTCGACTCACGGATATTCCAACGCCTTGATAGTTTTTCTGTGGTTTAATCTGAAGAGCTAGGTTGAGCTCAAAAATGATAAAACCAAAGGGCCTTCTCCTAAACTAGGTCCATCTATCCCCTTCCAGTGTAATCTGGCTAGACTTCAAAGTAAAGCAGTGGTTACAAAAATGATGCTTTCTAACATTGTATTGATGCCTTGTAGCCTTAGGAATTAGAGGGACATATGCTATCCACCTATCCATCCATTTTCAAAGCCATGTTTATAAAGGATACCCCAGATACAAGGCAGGGTCAACTCTGAATAGGAAATTAGTCCATTATAAGGAACGCTCATATTCATTTGTATTGGATTAATTCATCATCATCAACAAACATTCACTTATGCGATAAGACTATAAGTACTCCAAAAAAAAAATACATTGATAAAAACTGCAAAGTTCTCAATGATTGTGCTGAGCATCAAACTGTGGGACTATGCATCAGCCTCTCAGGCATATACTATGTTTTTCTATTAATTAAATAAATTGAATGTCTTATACTTGATAATAAAAGCATTTCTGGATGTTTCCAGTCCAGAAGCTGATTAGTGATACACACTCATAAAGTTATATTTGAACTTTTAGTCCTGTATATATTCTGGCTTAAAGGACACAATGTCCATGTGTTTCAAAAAACTGAAAAATTATAATGTGAATTGTAAAATGAAAAATATAACAAAAAAGGTTTCTTTAATATGTTAAATCTTAACAATAATCCTGTTGCTTTTCTTTTTTCAGCTCAATCCATTGGCCAGTCAGGCAGCAGCTGCTGCTGCAGCAGCCGCAATGGGATCGATTGCTGGTTCCCAGGCATTTGGTAATGCTTTGTCCAGCCTTCAGGGTGTCACAGGACAGCTGGTTACTAATGCGCAAGGCCAGGTAAGCTTCACTAGAGTGGTATGTTTTTACAGAAGCCGGTTTCATGAACATGCAAAATATTAAAACACTGTTTTATATGGAGGATAGGCAATGGGTCAAATTAAAACAAAAAAGAGTGCATTCTTCAAAAAGGACAATAGGGAAAAGACACTATAAAAATAATAAATATTAATATTATAATTATTACAAAAAGCTTTCTTGACATCAAACTAAATGGCCTCTCCCACTATTATGTCCTGCACAGTAGAAGTGATTTCATTTCAGATCATATTTCACACTTACAATTCAATTTCGCTATCCATGTCAGCATCTGATAACCAATTTACATTGTCCTCACTATCGTTTGATTCAACTAATGGTTCAGTTTCAGTTTGTTCTAATAGTGGATTCATAGCATTTTAATTGCATGAAATTGTGTTTTATTTGAAGGCTTTACCCGTCTCATATATACAGTATTGGCAATTTACCTTAGAATGGTAAAACAGATAGAAATATTCCTGATTTTTTGAAGTGTAATGTTATTTTTTCCACTAGATGGCAGCAGAATAATGTCCCAAGAGTTATTTGGGCTTAACACTGTATAGTGGATCATTACACATCAGCCCTAGTCTGACTTGGGCTTAACAGCAAATTACATGCTTGGGGTTAACTCCAAGGAGGATAAGGAATGGTTATGGTTTGCAGTGTCAGGTGTGACTGGCTTTGGAAACATCTAATGCTGGGCAGTAAAACTGGAGAGAATACCATTGTTATTACTAAGGTGAAATGAGTTAATATTCATATTTTTTTCACAGGAAGATAGTCATTTCAATTGTTCCACAAGTTTTTGGTAATTTTGTGTTGTGCCTCTATACCAGTGGTGGCGAACCTATGGCACGCATGCCAGAGGGGGCAATCAGAGCCATCTCTGTGGGCACGTGCACCGTTACCCCAGCACAGAGTTCATTACTAAAAAGCCAGAGGGACACGGGGCGGAGCTGCTCCCCTCCCCCTCTCCACGTGTGCCTGAGGACATTTCTCATATCACCCGCCCCTCTTCCCAGCAGCCCAATGAGAGTGCTTCCTCCCTCCCCTGTCTGGGGTAAGGCGGGTGGCTCACATGCAGCGTGAGGGTGCGGCACAAACGGCCACCTGTTGAGTATTTGGCAAAGGTGATTCCCGTGGTGGGGTTGGAGAGGAGCCTAGGCTGGAGGGGATGTGGTATAGCAGGTCCACAGTTCAAAATTGAAAAGGCTAGTTTTAATAGATAATCGGCATACTCATGGCTTAGAAGGGGGCATGGTAGTGAGCTTCATGATTCGGGTGGTCCTCACTTAAGTGCACAGGTGAGGAGTCTAATAATTGTAAGTCAGTAAAAGCACTTGGGATTGCTTTCCTTACTTTGTTTGAATGATCTTATGCTTGTGAGCAGCTGTTTACAACTTTGAATTATGTCAAATCTGACACCAGAAACAGACTAACAGATGACCTGAGTGCTGCATGTGTTGCTTTCAAACTTACAAAGTATGAGCATGCATACAATAGCAAAAATCACATTAATTGTTCAAAAGTATGCCAAATGCAAACTTTTACCTTTTAATAAAAAGTTGTTTATATCATTGAAAGCTCTGTTATTTTGTTTTTCATTTAAGACAAAAGATGTTAATGTATGAGTTGTTTTTTCTAAACTAAAACCTCAGTATTCAGGTTAAATTGCCGTGTTGGCGTTTTGCGATAAATAAGTGGGTTTTGGGTTACAGTTTGGGCACTCAATCTCTAAAAGGTTTGCCATCACTGCTCTATACTATAGTGTATATATGAACACCCATCATTCACCTCTTATGGATTTGGAGATTTAAAATAAAGCTCTGTGTTGAGGTTATCTTGATGTTAATGATCTGTGTGGTATTTATTTATAGAGTTTTACTACAAAATTGAAACGTCTTGGAGGTCCATGCCACAATTAGCCTTTTTCAGAAAATTCGGAAGTGACATATTGATGGGTGAACCTACTTCCTGATAGTTTAACAGGAATGGATCTTATTTATTCCACCACTCTCTATTCACATCCAACAATCAATTTTTGTAATGAAAAACCGATTGTTGATAAAGCATTATACAATGAACGCATCAAAAATGGACCGTGGCCATACTTTTTTATGGAGGAATTCCTTTATGCTCACTAGTGTATTTTGTTAACTTTCTTATGCCAATATGGTGACAGTTTTAGCTAGCTCATTTTTTATATTTAAAATTGTTTTGGTCTGTTTTGACTGGCATCAATATATTGTAATATAGAATAAACAAGATAAATTATGCTGTAATCCTATACATTAATCACATTTGATCTGTGTTTATCTAACTACCATTTCATTTGTATTGTTTCAGAAGTTTTTTTCATATTTTTTGGTATATTAGTAATTAGGTCTTCACCCTGAAATACACAGACATGAAGCAATTGATGTGGTTTTAAACTTTCAGTTCATATTTTTAGTTAGAGAAAAGTTAAAAAGTATTGGTACCAGGTATAGTGCCACAACATATAACACAATCTGGCCCATGGTTTCTTTACTGGCTATAAAGCATTTTTTTCTCTGTGCTTCATCTGTTGTACAGCTGTGAAAAGTCAGGTAAGGCTGTTTTTGTTTTGAGTTTAAACACAGAAGAACATTACATAAGCCATTGCTTTGAATAGCAGGAAGACAATTTACCCATCAGTGATGCCTCCTGGAAATAAAAATATGGAAATGTGAAATGGGCTAATTAGTAAAAGATTTAGAAATACGATGCCACAGAAAAAATGTTGATATACTGTATAAATATATGTAGGCAAAGTGCGTATGCTTTCATCTAAAGTAACTATTTGATTTTTATCACATTAATTCACTTTTAAATAATATTAAGCATCAACAGTGCCAGCTTAATCAACTGAATAAAAACACTATCAGTTGCTGGAAGATCATTGACATGGTTTCAAATGCTAAGGGACTGTTGTGGTTGAGGTCTCATCACAACTAGACCTGAGATCAAGGCTAACTTGATACCATGACTGCTGTGTTCACTCGGTTACAAAAATGCTTCTGGCTTGATCCAAGGCCATACTCAATTTTAGTTTCTTTGCATGGGCAAATAGAAAATGTCCTACTTATGCTCCAAGAAAACACAATTTAGATAGAGATGTGAAAAACGTGAAAAAAACTCCAGGTACATTCAGATTATAATGGCATTTGTTAGGTGTTTCTTCAAAGAAATTCTCAGAATGGTTTAACTGTACAATATTTAGAAACTCCTATAAGAAGAAATCCAGCACGTGGAGCTCTTCCATGAAGTTCATGCATGTCATCATTTACTGGCAATGTTTGTTTTTGTTTGTTAAGGTGGCAGTACTTTTTTTTGATGATGAAGATGCCCTTTTAACTTTGATGTTCATTTTTTGAGTTAGAATAGTTGAGAGTCAGAATGATGGTCATTTGATTCAAAATGAAATAAAAACTGTTTTATAGTCATTGATCCTTCATAAATGAAACAATTGTATATTTTCATATTGGATGTGAGGCACAGGTCTTCTGAACCCTTTTCATTCTAGCTCTTTGAATCAGTGGTCTGCACTGTTAATGCTACAGGCGGCACACCTTTTCGTGACTGCTATGAGCTCAAGAGGAGAGTCTGCCTACTGCCAAAATAATGATGAATGACTAATGTTTGTGTTGTTTCATAATTTATATGTCACAAAATAATTTCTTTGCTTAATTTCTGCTCAAAGTGTTCACAGATTAAAAAATATATTTTTAGTTTTTAGAGCTCTCTAAAGAAAGCTTTTGCCTAGATAGCTATTATGTTGGTTTTCTTGTATGTTTCATAGGACAGATGGCTCTTTTAGTAATGTTTAAGTAAGCAAAGTTAGACCAGTCATCAGTAGGTACTCTGTGTAATTATTCAGTAACTAGTATTGTACTTTAATGCCTGGGCACACAATTCCTGAATGACACTGTGTGCCCACCCAGCTGCACATGTCACTTCTAACTGTGATTAGTTCTTCTAAGTTCTATAGTTCAATGCAGATACAATCATTAATAAATAATATTATATATTATGAGCAAAAAATTATATTTATGCCCCTATTAATTTTAACCTGATGATGTAACAGTAATAGAGGTCTATTTTTTTCAGATTAGAAACAAAGGGAATCTCCTCATGACTTAGTCTAGGGAACAAAAATGATACTGTGTGGAAATACCTTTTTCTTTTAAATACTGATTTATAGCAGGCTGTAGCACTGCTAGCTAAGTGTTCAGTAGTCCTAATATTAAACCCTATTTTTAAGTACAGATTCAGACAGTACCAATGATTGAAGTGTAAACAAATAATTACTGGTACTCTAACTTCTTGTTGTCTTCCTGTTCCTCCTCACAATGCGGTATACATTTTATACAGTTTTGTAATCCGCTTTGGGGTTTCAAGCACACTGAAACATCTGTGTAGGGGCAGAAGCTGAGGTGCTGTTACGTAACCATTTAATACAGGTACTCTAGCCTCAGAAACGCAGAAACAGTTTCAGGAGATCCAGTTAAAGGTAGAAAAAGAAACTTGGACTTGATACATGTCCTCAAACACTATCAGTCACTCTTACAGGGTTAGTTTACAGTCACCAACAGAGAACTTTAAAACGTCTTCACAGATATAAAGAAAATATGTCAGTTCCATCCAGAAAGTATATGGGCTGAAAAATGATTCCAGGTCTCTGCCAACCAAACAATGGAAATACAGTATAATAAACATAGAATAAAACAAAAACATTTTATTCCTTTGCAGAATTCAGTAGTTCAAGAACCTACTCTTAGCATTTTCTTAAAAAAATGTACTTTAGCCTCCAGTTGGTGACAGGTTTTCCTAGAGCCTGTTGGTTTATGGATCATCTAGCAGATTATTTACCAAAACGTATGTTTTCAGCAGTAAGGTAAAGTGAATGCAACTATTTTTAGATTAAATGTTCTTTAGGCAGGTTCGCTTGACTTACAGCATCAGTTCGAACTGAATGAGCGAGCACTGACAAGGGATTTTTTTTTTGTGGAGTACAATCTGCATAAGAAGTCACATTCCAAAGGGAACTGCAGGTGCATGTGCCATACAGTCAAGTCTTTTCAAATAAACAAAGCCTTACTTCCTCTTAGCTCTGTGAGTGTCAGTAAAATGCTGACCTTGTCATATTTACTGGGTGGGTGCAGAATTGTTCCATCAGTACCCAGAGGCTTGAACGATGATGCTTGTCAAACTGAGACCTTATCTAATGAATCATCTTATCGCAGGTGCACACAACACATATTAAAGGAAGATTGTATGGACAATGTGCCCTCTACACCAACCCTATGCTATTTACCTTAACCCTTGTTTCATTACAGTTTTCATCAAGAAAGTATCTTTTTTCTAACAAGCTTCAAATAATGGTGTGAGAAGCAGGGTTTGCTTGGAAGTAAAAGAAGTCTTTTTTTTAACACAAATAGTATATACACAGATAGATAGATAGATAGATAGATAGATAGATAGATAGATAGATAGATAGATAGATAGATAGATAGATAGATAGACTGAACTCTTTGTATAATATAACACATGAGGCAACCTAAGAAAACACAAATCTTTCAAAAATATACAGTATTTATTTAATATTTACCTTAAAAAAACTTAAATAAACATATCTCTAATGGAGAATATGACACCTTCTTTTGAAATATCACCAATAGGTAATGTACTTTATGCATTTATGCACATTGCACAAAGAATCTGGAAATAACTAGAAAGTGCCTCTTGGCATGTGTAATTCCCCAAATAGAGGAGACTTTGTGTTATAGCTTTAAATCCCAGAAGAATGTCTTTTGGGAATCCAAGAATATGTAAGACAGTATGCTTCCTCATTTGTTTTGGCTAGAACTGTCAAATTCTTGTTGGTGAAAAAGGACTACTTTTGCCTTTCTTTCTTAAGTTAAATAACAAAGGCATTTTTTTTGCAAACACAAAGAACTGCAAGCATGGTTTATTACTGGGGTGTACATGTGTCTGATATTCTGATGACTTTTTCCCACACTTCAAGTTTGAACGAGACTATGAGAGAGAGAATCAAAGATTTCATGCTGATTTTTAATACCATTTGTTTTTTAATTAATCAGGACTGTTGGAGGTGTTTAACATTAATCTAGTGAAACGTTTTAAGAACTACTCAATATGTGTGTGAAGCTGGGAGGGTGCCTCTAAGAATGTGTGTTTGCTCTTTGAGCTTCTTGATGCTAAATGGCGCTAATGAGGCTTGATGGATCGTGTGCTTTTAACAAGCCCGCAGCAGTACGAATGATTATGCTGGAGATGGATTTGATGGGATGCTCTTGCTTTTGTAGTGTCTTGGCTGCTGACACTCTCCGACATAATCAGGTCACAGAGGCGGTCAAAGCCTACAGCAAGAGCCTTAACTCCATACCTCATTATTAGGGTGCATTAATCAGGCGTGGGCCTTCAGTAGCACACATTTCACCAAAAGGCTTTTTTTTCTTTTGTTTTTATTATTTATTTTTTTTCATTACCTGGGAAAAAAAATTTTGAATGGTGATTGTCAGTGTTGCTTTTATGTCTTGCAACAAGCGCATCTTATAAAAAATTAAGCTGGTCGGTATTTTGTCTGGTTGCAGCAGCATGTGGAGAAAACAACTCTGTAAGAAACGATCCAGTGGAGATTTCATTTTATCAAAGGAAATCTTTTTTTAACATCAGCTGCTGTATTTTAAATAAATGTTAATTCCCCAATAGTCTGACTTGTAATACATATATAAAAAGGAGGAAAACAATCCTTTTTCCAAAGATCAGGTTTAAAGGTACTTTCCAAATAATAAAAATAAAGGATGACAGTTTATATATCTAAAGAATATCTTAATCAATCAATCAATCAACATTTATTTATATAGCACATATTCATACAAAAAAATGTAGCTCAAAGTGCTTTACAAAATGAATAGAAAAATAGAAGACACAATAAAAAATAAACATAAGTCAACATTAATTAACATAGAATAAGAGTAAAGTCCGATGGCCAGGGTGGACAGAAAAAAAAAAAAAACTCCAAAGGCTGGAGAAAAAATAAAATATGTAGGGGTTCCAGACCAAGAGACCGCCCAGTCCCTCTGGGCAATCTACCTAACATAAATCAAACAGTCCTCTTTGTATTTAGGGTTTTCATGGAAGGACCTGATGATGATGGTCACGTAGACTTCTGGCTTTCAGTCCATCAATGTTGGTGCATCATGATGCTTTGAGTAGGTGGTGGTGGCGCAGGCCGCCACCACAAAGAAACCGGAAAAAGAAACAGAAGAGAGAGTAGGGGTCAGTATGGATTTTGGAGCCACTGTGAATAGTTATTATGAAGAATTGAACATATCTTAAAGTTTTTATAATACAGATCCACAAAACGTGCCAGTGCATTCAGTCCTACCACATGGAGGAATTGTAAATAAATTA
The DNA here is from genome assembly GCF_016835505.1 of Polypterus senegalus. Classification (NCBI taxonomy): domain Eukaryota; kingdom Metazoa; phylum Chordata; class Cladistia; order Polypteriformes; family Polypteridae; genus Polypterus; species Polypterus senegalus. The sequence continues at coordinate 140,624,993 of NC_053158.1, read as the reverse complement.
AATCAATTATTACATAATCATTTTATTAAAAACTTTTAAAATACTGTAAAGGAAGATTTAGGACTTATTATAATTGTCTGAATAATTTTTTGAAGTCCTCTTTGATATCATAAAACTAGAAGTGACATGCATATTTAATAAAGTGAAGATTTGTATTGTACTGTGCACATGTGGCAATACTACGACATATAAATTTGTCCCTCCATCTGTTTACCAAAAACACATTTCTTCTTAGTCTATTGGTGCTTAACTGTTCCTCAACAGTTGCTCTCTTTGTGGTTTTACTTCTTTAAGGGTATTTATTTTGAATGTCATTGCTTTCAAACACATATTCTTAATTAAAATTCAGACAAGGGGAAGAGAATAATGTAGCTGTGTGCTCATTTTAGTTTGGCAACATATGATGCAGCTTGACTGTGCTTATAATGTAATTTATTAATTTTATATTCATTCAACCTTGGATGTGATTGCAAGGCACAATCACACAACTTTATAAAACACCTACACCATTCGGACAAAGAGTATAGACCAGACTTCCAGTGAAACTGAAAAGGAACCAAAGAAGACTTTCAATTTTCTGTGACTAGTAAACCAGTAAACAAACACAGATTTCTGGAGCAGATATGAATTGGAAAATATTAATATAAATAGTTGTTTCTATAATAATGTAACAAAATGTAAATGGCAAATGGCAAAAACGTTTTGGAATGTAAAATGAACATAGATTTATGCATAGCATGCAATAATGACCACTTTGAATTGATAAAATGTCCAGTATTGATAACTAATAGAAGATAGCTCCCTTAAAATAAGTATATGAAATCCATTCAGTGTTTTGCAGACTTTGCAAAAATTTTTTAATATGTTACATACCTAATATAGTTTGTAGTGATGGCTGAAAAACAAACGTCATGTTTCTATGCAGAACTGAGATTAAAAAAAAGTTTTTTATGCAATAGAAGTTTATGGTGACCAATGTTAAACAACAGCAAACAATATCAAATATCTATGAAAAAATGTGACATTACTCGTGTTGCAAAATCTAGTTCATCCAGCCATATGTTCAAAAGGCCATGTGTTTTTACTAAAATATTGTTAAATATGTCACTTCCAGAAAATTGTCTCGTAAACTCAAATTTAACGTGCTCAGATGCAAATGAACATTTGAATTGAAAATGCTCCTCCTATCATTACATTTCTATTCATATCCACAAGGAGAACTGCAGAATTGTTTAGCAGCACACTGTGAAACTGCATAGGTGGATTTACCTTGTTGAATCGTCTTGGATATACACAAGCAAGAGGCATATTGTCTTCCCTATAATGCATTTACTCACTTTTCTTTAACTTTTAATCTCTAGTTGTACTGGACTACAAACTACTTGGGGAATGTAACATTTAAAAATATCTTGTGGAGTATTCCTTTAATCCCAATTTAGAAATAGACTGCATCACACCTAATAAGTCGCTTGTTATTAGCAACACACTGCTACAGTATTTATTATACTAAGTTGTGAAAGAAAAGCATCCCAAAAATATGCAGTGCATGTTGTCATGACCTTCATCTCACACTTGTATGCTGTAAAAAAATCGCTGTATCAACTTATGAGCACTAATTTTTATACAATCATCAATGTCCACAACAACCTCTTCTGTACAAATGTAAAGGTTTCTTGGTTTCATTGCATTGCTCACAGAACCAGCAGTACACCACTTTTTCAGCTGTTACTGAACTGTTTGTTTCACAGGAGCACTCACCACTTGTATTGGAATAGTGCCCAATGAATCCCTCATATATCCACTATATGTAGCCTTCATGAACATACAGCGCTGCAGTTGAAATATACCATTTCAAAGAATACGACATGTCTTCTGTTTGGTAAGCACACAGATAACAGAACTAACAAAGCAAAACAAGACCTGTGACGTCCTGCTAGCAGCATGTGTTTTCTTAACTTTCTGATCTCCCTTTCCTAATGAAGACATGTGTGGTCACCACATACTGCTGAAGTGTCAAAACACAGAAATGAAGGCTATACTAAAAGCCAGTAGATTTTGCGAATTAACTGAGGTTGCACTTGCCTTTAACATATTTACCGTAAATTATGACTATAAATGTGCTACTATTTGCATGCATTATTTGGTGTAGGGGAAACTAGTAACATCTGAATTATTATTTTATTGTCCTTGTTGGTTTTTTGTGTTTTAAGTATATTGTGATATGAATGTAATGAAATATTTTAGAAAACTGTGACAAATGTACACAGATTATGACAGCTTCAAATTTGATGTTACTGCACATACATTTTCTACTATAAAAATATTGTTGGTTGGTCACAAAACACAAGCATAAATAATGAATATAGATGAAAGCCAGAATCCACACATTTTCTCCATTTTCCAAAACCTGTTTTACTCAACAAATGACCTCATAAAGGTACTCCAGTTCTTTGTATTGCAAACACACAAAACTTCACAAAAGATGAAAAGAAACAAGTAATAAATAGTTTAGTCACATTCAGTGAAAAGACTGCAAACAGACCACAGGACCCAATTTCCTACATTTAAATGAGCACACCTAAAAACTGTGTGGAATATCAAGCATTTCAAAAGAAAAATAATTATTCCTTGTAGAACTAGAGGATCTATTATGGAGGCTTATTTATGAATGAGAAAGAAGAAATAAGCTATCCCCCAGCAGGTGATCCCCATATAGTTGTTGGTGAAAATAACAAACGTGAAATAACAGCGAAATGATAATGTGTTTCCAGATGCAGGTCCTAATTCAGACTGCCTGAAGATGGCGGTGGAGCCAGCTGAAAAGTAGGTGGTGCAGAAGAGCTGAGCTCAGGAAACTAAAAGTGGCATCACTTGTCATTCCTTGTGGATCGCTGAAGAGGACATTCTGTATTCCCAAAAGAGAGCATTTCCATTGGTATGTAGGGAGCCTAGCAATGTTGAACCTTGAACTTGAAGGGCTGGAGGTCCAAAAACCATCTCTTGACAAATGGGTCCATCTCTTTATGCAAAGACATCCTCTAGAGATGGGCATGGTCAGTGATGAGGATGAATTCACAGCCAAAGATCTAGTACCTCAACTGTTGAATGACCCATTTAATCGCCTGGGCTTCCCGCATACCTTGCCTCCTGGTGCAATAGTTTTCAGCACAAGAATAACACCGGGTGTTCAGCACTATCAACATTTTGGTTCAGAATGGTGCCAAGACCTGTGTCCGATTCGTCTGAGAAAAAAGAAAGAAAAAGAGAAAAACGTCAGTTGTCAGGGACAAAGAGAGGGGTATTTGTGAAAATGAACAGTGTTTTCATTAAAACAGTCAATTCAAGTGTTCAAAAACGAAAGTTTTCAAAACAGTGCAGTCCATCAAATCCATTAAATGAATGAATAATCCATAAAACAGTGTCCTGTGGAGGTTACAAACAATCCAATAAATAAATCTATTAAATGTGAGGCTAAAAAAACAATGCAGGAAGTTGCACTTTTAAAAAACCTCTGATTATTTTGTCTCTGGAAGTCAATATGGGTGTTTTCTGACAACCACTTCTGGCTTTGTAAAAATTTCATGGGCAATCAAAGAGGTTCATCCAGGCCTCTCATCCACCACTTGTGTGACAGACAGGATATTCCAGCTCCCATCATTGTTAGGATGTCAAATTGGTTCTAAAATTTAGTTATTCCCTATGGACAAAAAATGACTGCGTCTGAAAGGAGTAGTGATCTGGTTTCTGTTCCTTCCAAGGCTTCAGCAAGTTGACCTGGTAATCTTTTTCAGTCGAGTGATGTTTTGGATGTTACACTAAAAAGTCCACCAAACCCCTCTTTTCTTAATTTTGTACAGTCCCTGCCAATGTGCCAAAAATTTGGAATGTAATATGGTGAAGAGTATCATGACCTGATTGATGAACTCACAGGGGGTCGTGCCACAATTATACAGATGAGCCTTTACTTCTTAAGCATCTTCCATGTTTTTAATTAAACATGGGGATGAATGTTGTCATATCTATCATGTAATTGCACAATATACAGTATTCAAGAATATTGTTGGAAGGGAGTGTCTCATTCTCCCCACCTTCTTTGAGAAAGTCCAATAGACTTTGGGGTTCTTTTCCATATATTAATTCAAATTGTGAGAAACCCATAGAGGTTTGTGGGAATTTCCAATAAGCAAATAATAAGAGGGAGAGTAACTGATCCCGGTTCCTCCTGTCCTTGGTGATTACCTTGCATAATATTTCTTTGAGCCTTTGATTAAACTGCTCCAATAAATCACCACTTTGAGGAAGGTGTACTTGAAACAGTGCAAAGAAGGCAAGGAGTTGTTATGGATGGGCTCTGGTCATTGATCGTGACCCATCTGGGGTTTCCAGTGATCACTGGGCTCTACTCACCTTTTCACTTGCATGACTGTCTGGTGTTGCTCTACGGTCTCAATTAAAAGTGCCATGTTCTTCCAGGACTGACTATGTACCCTTTGGTCGAGAGACTCAGGGACAGCATTAATGAGATAAACACATGTGACTATCTCTAACACGTTCTTGGTGTTGAGCCCAGGTTTGACAGATAAGTCATAAATGGTTGGGGCACTACCGGGTGAACCTAGCATAATTTATGGTGAAAATAACAAAGTGAATTAACAACAAAATGATAATTTTCCAGACACAAGTCCCAGTTGAGACTTCCTGTTTATGGCAGTGGAGCTGGTTAAGAGGTAGTTGAGGTGGAGTAGGCAGGCTCATGTGACCAAAAACTAGAAGTGGCATCACTCGTCATCCTGCCATTGATCGTCAGATCTGGTGACAAATTAAGAGGAGAGGTATTATGTAATAGTGCCATCTCTCAACTTGGAGTGGAGTTATCACTTGACAAGTTGCCCCCCACACAGACATGTGTGACAATATATGTTATTTTAAATGATGATTTATAATGGCATTTTAAATGAAGATTAATGAAGCAATGAAAGTTAAGCAATGTGGTGCATCATTTTCTGATACAGTCATTTTAGTCACCCAATCCATGACACTAAACGTAAAACAGCTAGGGATATATCTTTGCTAAGGTTTTATGATGGGCATGACCCCCACACTTTTGAAAGCATACTATTTGCCCACTATACCTTTGCAAAGAAAGAAAACAAACATTGCACATGTCCACTTTACCGTTTGAACATATATTAACTTGTCACCCACTCCTAAAACATGGCATTGCAATGATCCAAGGAAAAAAAAGACACTACATTTGGATATTCACACCTACATTCATAACTAGATGTTGAATTAGATCCCAACAATTAAAATTGGTAATGCAGTTTTCTTTTTATTGTCTACTTTCCATTAAAAGTAATGTATGTTATGGTAGATAGGGGGCGCTCTCGCTCCCTTGAACCCCCTGTCCACAACTCCAGACATCAGATAAAAGTCCAAATTCTGACTTTATTTAATCGCCACAGTGCACAGAGCACACTCTCCACCACAATACTCATAAATCACAAATACTAATCACAATAAACAATCTTCCAGCTCCCAGACGTGTTGCCACCCTTCCACCCAGCTCAGCTCTGCCGTCTGGGAGCTCCCACAGTCCTTTTATATCTCCTGACGCGGAAGTGTTCCCAATCCCCAGTCCATGTGATTCTCAATCACTTCCGGGTCAGGTAAAAGTTCTTTTCTTCAACCCGGAAGCCCGTCACTCTTCCTATGACGAACTTCCGGGTCATAGGGCAAGAAGAAATCTTCGGTCCTCCCTGCAGCCCCCTCTTGTGGCCCCCATGGCATCCAGCAGGGCGGTGCATAAAAACTCCATTGTCCATGATGCCCTGCTGGTCTTCCAGGGACCTCCATGCTGCAAGGAGGACTCCACCTGGTGGCTTGGTGGTATTGGCCGGGATAAACGGCCGGCCATCCTCCACAATGTTTAAATATTATGGCAGTAAAAATGCACTGATTTTATATATAGCTATCAAGTTAATCCATGGTAAACACATTTAGTTATTAATTTCTATACATCTGCATGATAACCAACCTTACATTTACATTTATTTTCTTGGCAGTCTTTATCCAAAGCAACTTACAAAAGAGGAAAACATAATCGAGTAGCATTAGGCGAAGGCCCGTTTGTTCAGCAATTGTAATATGACAGATAACAAAAGTTTATTGCCACAAGTGAAGAGATGTAATAACTAATAATATACAATCATATATTACAATCAATACCACAATTAAACTTGAACAGCAAATTAAGCAAAAATATAAAATATCACACAGCAAAGTTTTTTTTTCTCTTTTCAATTTGACAGATATACACAGAACAGATGGGTCTTCAATTGCTTCTTAAATACATTGAGGCCCACTTTCATTTTAATGCATCAGTGGTTCTCAATTCTGTTCCTTGAGGCCCTCTGTGGCTGCAGGTTTTTATCCTCAACATCTTCTGCCTTTAATTGGACTCCTACTTTAGTTAAGCAAGCTGTTTTTAAGACTCTGTTTTGTTGTCAGTCAAGGAATTACAAAACTGGATTTGCTAAAATTAATTGGCAAGTAGCAATAATTTCTGAATGTTACATGTACAGTAGATATTATATATATATATATATTTATATATATATATATTTATATATATATATATATATATATATATATATATATATATATATATATATATATATATATATATATATATATATAAATATATGAAAGCCAAATACCACTGACTCACTCATCACGAAATCTCCCAAATAATGAGCCCATTGGCCCATAGGTGTTCGCTGAGGAACGGTTTTTAACGGTCCAAGCACGAAATTTCTTACAGTTTTTTAGACCCATTTGTATTGTCTGTCCGCTTTTCACGAGAGAACTACTCAATGGATTTAGATCGCGTTTTTTTCTATAATTTGCTTGAACATTCTGTTGATTGAGCGACTTTCTCATCACGCTAAGTATCATAGTTCACTTGCGGTACTGATTTATTAGCTCAAATCCGAGAGAGTCTCATCAGGTTGTGGGGAGGGGTGGTCGCCCTCCTCACTCACGCGTCTGCCTTGAGGTGTAACCTTAACTCTGCTCATTTGTGATCATTTGTGGTTGAAAAAACATTTGTTATACTGTTACATTTCGTTAAGATTCGTTTAACATGACGTCAACATATGTATGTTTGTCCAGGCCCACAAAAAATATTTGTTATTCTGAAAATTTTGTTTCTTCGGTATTTGCAATAATGATATTTAACCTGTATATATATATATATATATATATATATATATATATATATATATATATATATATATATATATATATACAGTATATATATATTTTTTTTTTCAATCAATGATTTTAAGATTTTCATCCTTATTGTCATTACCATCATTTTCTCTATGCTATTCCAGATTGTCTATTTATGCCAATAAATAATACACTGTTGGGTATCACACTGACGTAACTGCAGCCTTTTAGCATTTGGTGTCATTTGCACTGGTGCTAAGTCTGCTTGTTTTTGATATTCATTTTTATCCAAGCGACTTACAAAAGAGAAAAACATAATTGAGGCAAGGACCTGTTTATTCAGCAAGTGTAACAGGACAGGTAACAAAAGTTGATTGCCACAAGTAAAGAGATGTAATAACTAATAATTTACAATCATATTTTACAATTAATGCCATACAATCAATACCATACTATAGAATGCAATACATTTTCATTATTAAATATAATTAAGGGAATAAACTTGTTTTATCTTGGTAGAGTAATATATAAATATATTGCTCTACTTTCCTCTATTGTATTATTAATATGTAGCCTTAGAATGCCTAATCTCACAGATTTACCACTGTTTATAAGGTGTTATTGTATATAACTTATCCCCACCTTCCCTTCTATATCTATAACCTCAGGCAATTAGATGTAGTAAAAAGACAAGCAGGAGTTAAGTTACACATACAATAATGTATTACTGATAATATTCATAAATAATAACAATATGCAAAGTAAATTTGAATATTAGCAACCATACAACCTGATTAAATGGTGATGTGTAGTTCAGGTGGCACACAGACTTGTAGTTACTTAAAGTGTCTCTAGTTAAGGCATCATTGGTGCTCAGCTTTCAGCCACATGTCTGTTCAATATGGCTGCTGAGCTGTGCTCTTCATTGTGTTGTCTTCATCTTCACAGGTTAGCAAGAGATGCTTCTTTCAGATGTTAGTAAGAGAGAGAGTGAGATTAAGCAAGCAAATTTATAGGTTTTCTGTCCAACCCCTAGAGCCAATAGGACACCATGGTACTTAAAGGCCTCTGAGACAAGCCAATTCCAAACTGCCATACCTCAGACCAATGGGGGAAATAGAACATCTTAACACCTGCCCCCAAACCATAAACATCCTGGCCTCCTTGCGAGGAGTGGCGGGGTGGGGGGAGGGGGGGTCGGAGTAATTTGGGGAGGGTGTTGAAAGACTTTATCAGAGAAATACTCGCCAAACTGGTTTAAGACACCTCTCCCAAATCCTGTTGTAAAATCACAAAGAGACGTAAATCAGGGACAAACACGAATGCATCTCACCAAAGTAACAGTAAATTACATTGCTTTGCCTAAATTATAAATAAAAACATACAAAACATTTATCAAGTTATATGCAAAATCTTACATCACAACAAAACTCTATAGAAAAAAGGAGCATTAAATGACAAATCGATTTTAATCTAAATTTGTTCTAGATATTGATCAAAAAGTGCATAAAAAACAATTAAAAAGCTATAACTGAACAGAATCTGTGGTAATAGCAATACTTTTTTTCTACTTTTGAAATTATGAAATACACATTTTGGTCAGATCTGACCCAGGCACATCTCAAGTACTTCGTAGATAAAATCAAAAAGTGCACAGTATTAGCAATAACATGTGTTTCCCTTTTGAAATAAAAGAAATATTTTGATCATATAATAATAATTCTTTACATTTATATAGCACTTTTCTCACTGCTCATGCAGGAAGGACCCGGGACGTGTACCCATGATCCTTCTTATTGCAAGGTGGCAGCACTACCATTGGAGAATAAAAAAAGAAATATAAGAGCTATCAGTGCACAAACCCATAACAAGTGATAACAGTGACTAACACACATGAATACAACGTCTACTGCACACTGAGATAACATAGGTTCATTTTAAATCACCACATATGTAATTAGGCATGGCTTTGTTACACATCCAGCATTATGTTGATATTGTGATGTGTCTCGCCACTGCCTGGGAGGTCTTGAGGAAAAGGCACTTCCCTAGAGAAACTTGAGTGACAGGATCAGGGTGAGAGGGGAGTGCACGGTACAAGAACAAGAAAAGGCAAAAAAAGTAGAATGCTACCTTTACTTTATTTTTTGTTTCGGAGAGCTAAATGTGTTTTTCTCAGTTTTGCTGTTCATTTCTGACTGGACCATGGAAAGAGCCACTTGGACTTTGCTTCCAGGCCGCATGTGACCCACGGGGCACCATTTGAATGCTCATACAATATTTATTATTATTATGCTCAAGGTCCTACTTTGGAGACATTTACACTTAAGATAGTGTAAGAATTTCTATGAGAATGGCTCATGAGTTTGTTTAAACACTTTGTCCTGTTGGTGTGGTGTCTTCTGTTCAAGTCAGATCTGTGCAAGCCCATACCATTCCCCATAGTATTATTTTATAAACTAACATCTCTCTTAAAGAAAAGAAATGATAATTGCTTGATGGCTGCACAATTTCCACTTACAGTACAGAATATTCATTGTATCCTAGTGTTATGTTATTTTCTGTTACAAACAGAGCTTTTGCAGCCTTTGATGTTTTCCCACTTTTAATTCAATACATGTCACATATTTGATACTAGTATTTCTGTGGAGAAATCCCTTTTCTCTTCATCTGCTAATATATCGCAGGAGCCGTTGAGAAATGTCTGCATTTTTATCGAAACACAGTCCTTTCAGTTTGAACTTGATTACATCAAATAAATATTAAAAAATTCTAAAATGTGAATGCTGTTCTGAAAATGAAACAGTAGTTATGATTAATAGTTAGAATAATCAAAGTATGAATATCAATAACCCCTGCATGCTACACAATTTTAATATCAATCAGAAACTGAGAGATGTAATGCATCACAAATATATGACAGTGAAAGAACAAATATTGAATCATTCTAAGGTTTTAAGTGGGAGTGACAGCCAGGAATTTCTTCTGTCCTTAAGGACTTGTGTTCAAGAGACTGTTTCTTTATTGAATGCACAAAGATAATGAAACAGCAAACACTAAAGGCCTTTTTTCTCAAGTTTTCACAAGTGAATATATCAGAAATATAACAGTAGCTGCTGGGATTTCACAAGGCATGTTAATTAATTTGTAGATTATAGAGGGAACGGTGTTCCAATATAAGAATTTAAAACTATTGAATCATACAGCATCAGAGGACATTTATTGAAGGTGTCTTGAACAATTAGTGATTATATGTAAAATAAATTATGCTAATTTCTTGTTAACAAAAATGTATAATTTAATAACATGGAATATTCTTTCTCTTTTTCTAACACAAGACATTTCTGCAAACGCGTATAGAAATTTTCTTTGACAGTCATTTAAGTATTTTGTAGACTTCAATGAATCCATCTATCCAATATGAAACAGGTGTAATCGACTTGTGACACACAAAGGCCAGTGCTTATCATCACTGAATCAGCTAGAATCACAGATTAACATGATACCAGTCTATTATACACCATCATCACACATAAAATCATGCTCACTCATGCTGAGCAAATTTAGAGGCACTAATAAATGTAACTCACTTGAAGTCTTTTCAAGGTGTGTTAAGTAGACCCGAGTACTTTTACAAAAACCTACTTAGAGGCAAAGTGTGTTGAATCTGAATAGATGGTGACTTTCTTGGGATTTTAACACACAGCTATCCAGAAATTAATTAGAGCTTCTCAGCTGCTAATCATCTTTTAGATCCAGAATAAATACTTCTAGTGAAAAAGTTAGGACTGTACATTGGCAGAGTTCATGGAGCAGTAAAGTCTCTAATTAAGGTTATTTTTAAAATTGCAGGTGTAGAACAAGAATGTTTCCTTTAATCAGCTACCTGGTAATAGTTCTAATGAAGAAATTAGTTTGAAAAGTGTTGTGTCTCAGGTAAGTAACTTGATGCGGGGCAGCACTCAGAACAGAAATTTGTCTGGATACAAATCCAATCGACAACTAATTTTATTTTAAACATGGGCCTCAGTGTAAAAGAAACATCTAATGCAATCAAAGTGACATTGGGTAGATGTATTACCTTATATAGATATACTTCATAAAAAGAAAATGTGGTATACAAACCTTTAATTGCCAAAATAGAAGTCCTTTTTAAAAACAGACAAAACAGCCAATAGTTATATCCTACAAAAAGGAACTATTCACCATTACATCTTTCCAGAGAGTTATTTTGAGATGTATTAACCACAGGCTTGCCAGCGCAGCACTTTAAAACGAAAAGGAAATGCACACTGATGCTGAATATACCAAGTCAATTATTGTATTAAACACAAAATATTAGCAGTAACATCTGTCCATACCTATGAGTTTAGAAATGTCTTATTTAGAAAAGGAAGCTCATACTTTAGCATTGTACTGAACATTAGAGAGAGAAGAGGTTAGCAGCACACGCTGATACAGAGCATTGCCACACCCACCACATGACAAACCTAGTCAGGATCCCAGATTAGGACCCAAGGGACATACAGAAATACTGCATACTGATATGACCTATGGAGGTCCGTCTTAATAGCATCATAGGCCCTAGGCAAAGTAGTGTGCTGGGGCCCCTGTTTTGATATCAAAACAGAAATATGCATAGGCATAAGAAACATCGTGGGCCCGTATGCTCCTGGGACCCTCAGGCCAGTGCCCATTGTGCCCATATATTAAGATAGCCCTGGTCTCTATTTTCTAATTAGTTGAATAATGTGCAGAAGTGTAGTGAATACAGATAATGATATATTTTTTAATTGCAACTGATGGTAAACGGTGAGTATTTTAATCTATACTAATAAAAGGCAAAGCCCTCACTCACTCACTCACTCATCACTAATTTTCCAACTTCCCCTGTAGGTAGAAGGCTGAAATTTGGCAGGCTCATTCCTTACAGCTTACTTACAAAAGTTGGGCAGGTTTCATTTCGAAATTCTACGCCTAATGATCATAACTGGCAGGTATTTTTCTCCATTAACTGTAATGGAGTTGAGCTGGAATGACGTGGGGGGGCGGAGTTTCGTGTGACATCATCACGCCTCCCACGTAATCACGTGAACTGACTGTCAACGCACTACGTAGAAAACCAGGAAGACCTCCAAAAAGCGCTTAAGAAAACATGCATTATATAATTGAGAAGGCAGCGAAACAATAAGAAGCGAGCGAGTGACATATACTACCATATTCATGAGTGCTGCTACCTCGGAAAGAAAGCAAGGTGTAAACCTAAACTTTAAGTTCATAGACAGGCTACGCTGGCGTTTCACATGCCCACAGGTAATGCGGGATACAAGTTTAATGAGAGGACGCAGGATATAAACGAGAGTTTTGATCACTTTGTAACTAAGTTAAAATTGTAGGTGAAGGGGTGTGCTTATGCAAATTCCGAGACTGTGTTTGTGGGGGATTGACAGTTAAGGCGGGTGGGGGAGTGACGTCATCATCTCCCCTCCCACCTCATTTTGATCTGAGCTGAGCTCCGCGGCTGCCGTCTTCCGAAGCAACTTCCTCAGACTGCCACCAAATACTCACAGAAAAATCCACAAATTAATACACACGCTATCTCTAGAGTTTCTACACACTGAATCCTCCAGGCACTACTTACAAAAGGTTACATTGACAATCGTGTTACGTTATTTTTAAAATCTTTCCTTTTCTTAGCACAAGCACAGCTGAGAAGCTTCGATGCATGTGCTCCATAACGCGTTAAAAAATAATGCATTTAATCACACTGCATTACAAGCAAAGGGAGCTTTTGTCAATGCATGATTTCCTGGTACACCGATTACATTGATCAGCATCCCGATTCATTTTACCCTCACACCACCTTAGTTTGAGAAGAAGTATGAAAAAATATGAGGTTAACACAGAAAAACAGATCACCAATTCAAGCTTTATGAATAATAGATTCGCCATCAATAATTGTTTTGGTAAAGCCATCCTCCTTCCATTTTATAATTTTTCCGCCACTAGCCATGATTAAATGAACGGTAAAAAAGTAAGAGCAAAGCGAGGGTGACTTATTTAGGCAGGCATATATATGACAGCAACACTCATGACAATGTCAATCATGTTACGTTATTATTAAAATGTTTCCTTTTCTTTTTCATTACTTCTTTAACACACTACTTCTCCGCTGCAAGGCGCGGGTATTTTGCTATATATTGTAGCGTCTTCCCAGACGTAATGACGATCCGAGACGGTCACTTGGTTAGTCCCTTCTTTATTAGTAAAAAAAACGGTTGCTGTTGGCCGCAACCACGCCGAACAGGCAGAACTAAAAAAAAAACAATCTCACAGCGAGAGCGACATGACCGAACCTCTCTCCTGTCTCCACCCTCCTCCTTCCAACCCAGCGCCTCCTCCCCCCCCAGCCTCAGCTCCACCCCATCCCTCCGGAACCTCCTTTACTTTCCACTCTATTACAGTCCATGAGAAATAACAGGGACAACAGAATAAATAACTGAGAGGGATGCAAATCACAGAACACAAACTGCAAAACAGAACTCTACAATAAAGAACAGAACGCTACAATATATATATGAATGACCTCCAAAGAGCGCTGAGACTTTTGATATCATGAACGTGTCTGCAAAAACTGGGGTCTCCTGCCCAGCAAAAGTCGAGCAGCCAGCGCGTGCATAGCTGTGCCGGCCTTTGAGACGCTGACTGCGCTTCTGCCTTAAGTCAAAGTGAGCACTTTTAATTTTTTTCATCCTCCCCCTGCGCTATAGCCCAGACAAGTGCAAACACGGGACCCCTTTTCTACACCACGGCAAAATAATATTAAGGCGATTCACACTTTCTTTTGCACGTATACGATTATCAGGTCCTCACTTCGAATTATGAAGACACGCACACGAGTGCAGGACTGACAGTGCCATCACAGCCGATTAATGGCGGGGATGTCTCACCATTCTACACAAGACCCACCGCGACTGTCCCCAAAAGGCGATCATAATGTCAGCGAACACATCTCTCTATACTATATAAAAGAAAAAGGCAACTTTCCTTTCTTTACACCTTTTTCCTTTTATCCCAAACCAAAGCCTTTCTCTCTTAACACTGCAGAGGACACAAAACTAATTTTCTTTAAATGCCGGTAAGGCACATTACCAGAGGCACAAATTTGAACGTTCACATAGAAAATGTAATTTCAATGTACCTGTACTTCTTAAAACGTTAATGTTTTACTGTTTAATAACTTATAGACTATAATTTATTATTTTTCCCTTGCACTCAGTGACCAAACCTATACACACACATATAGACACATACAAACATACACACAAGTATATGTATGTGTTTATATATATACACACACACACACATACATACATACATACATACATACACACATATATATAATTTGTGTGTGTGTATGTATGTATGTGTGTGTATATATGATGTAGATAGGTATGTATGTATATATATATATATATATATATATATGTGTGTATGTATGTATGTATGTATGTATGTATGTATGTATGTATGTATGTATGTGTGTGTGTGTGTGTGTGTGTGTATATATGACAGCAGCAATCCAAGCTGTGAGAAAACAGTAAAAAGGAGGCATGTCAGACGTCGTGGTACATTTTCTGATGCAGCTACCGAAAACAACTTCGTGACGCTGCCGCCAAATACACAAAACAATTACTTTGACAATCATGTTACATTATTTTTAAAATGTTTCCTTTTCTTTTCATAACTTCTTTAACACATGACATCGCTTGAAGCGGGTATTTTGCTATATATATATATCACAGCGACACTCATATATATATATAGATAGATAGATAGAGATATATATATATATAGATAGATAGAGATATATATATATAGATAGATATGAGAACAACACTCATATCAATGACAAAACAATTACATTACCACCATGTTACGTTATTTTTAAAATTTTTCCTTTTCTTTTTCGTACCTTCTTTAACACACTACTTCTCCGCTGCGAAGCGCGGGTATTCTGCTAGTGGTTGATATGTATCTGTAGTACAAAATATTGTATACTTGCATCTATTTTTTAATTGCAACTGATGGTAAACGGTGAGTATTTTAATCTATACTAATAAAAGGCAAAGCCCTCACTCACTCACTCACTCACTCACTCACTCACTCACTCACTCACTTAGGATCCAAAATACAGTAGGTCCAGAAATTTATCTAAGGGCAAGAGCAGTAGTGTTTTTTTAACACATTGACTGTAGCGTTTATTTTCTTTTCAATTACTAGAGGTGGAATTCAAAGTTTCATTTATCTATTAAGTTCATTAGATAACATAAAATATAAAAAATCTGTTATGAAATTGTTTTGCAAAAAAGGTTTATGTACAACTTAATTTCATCTTTTAAAAGAATACTTCACCCAATTTTTTTATTTTGTAGTAATGAATGAGAAAACTTTTAATCTCACATAGAAGAGAGAAAAAATTTAATGTTGAATGCTCACAACCTTCATTTTTTGTTTAAATATTATTAATACTTCCAGAAAAATCGTCGTAGAATGTAAACAGGAAATACTTATTCCCATAATTCTGTCACTTTGAATTGAAGTCAGGACTCTTGACCATTGAATGAGGGGGATGCAAGTTTTGCGCATTTGGATATCGGAGACATGGATTATGCAACACGAATAATGTGAGAATTTATTTTTTCCCTTTGAATGTTTTTTGCCATTGCACTGAACAGGCCGCCATTATGTTCCATTTTATTATAAACTGTTCTCTCTCATTTTACATGAAAATATGACATTAAAAATTTTTCTTGGCCATTGCTACAAACTACATGGGGTAACATTAAAAAAATAATAATTTTGTGTGGAGAATTCCTTTAAATTAAGACTTGAAAAAATGCTATAAAATATATTCGGTAAAGGACAGTTCACACAAATCACAAATATTCATAAACATTGCAAAAATGCTAGAGATTTAGTTTGTAAATGATGATCACTAGACAATTGTGATGCAACATGGAAGGCACAAGAATACTTTACATGCAGGCACAAATGTAGAAATGGATGCTTGATTTGAGTAACTGCAACCACACACAAGCAAAGTATTATAAAGTAGGACAAATTATTAAAGCCTGTTATGTGCCAACAGTGTTGGGGTTTTAAAACTAACTTAGTTACATTACTTATTACTTAAAAAATAGTAACTAAATATTTTATAATGTTACCTATTATAAAATGTAATACATTACAAATAGTGTGTTCCTTTTGCATCAACTTTTCTTCTTTTGTTTGAAAAACTGCACATTTCACTGTTTGTTATAGAATCCTAAGCCCATATATGAACCTTCATTAATATTTGATCATTTTCTTGAGTTTTATAAATATGTTTACTCCTCTATGTGTTGTGTCACCAGATCACAGTTTCAGAAGATCTATAATAAATAGCTGGAATACAATTAAACTGATACTTTATAGGTTTCTGTTACTGGATTGCATGCAGCACACTCTTTACTGACTGTCTGTGTAATTGTGTCCTGCAAAAGACTGCCATTTACCACATTTTCTACTTAACTTAGATTCAGTGCTGGTGAGCTAATCACTGGCTCCCTGTTACCCTAAACTAGGAGGATTAATTTTACTCCTCAGCTCATGTACAGTTAAATGTATACCTCTTTATTTCATTCTCTTCACCTAATTGCACAGCCATTTCATGTGCGTTCACAATGTAACAGACCCCAGCAGGCAACTGCTTTTTTTATTTTTGGAGTTTTAGCAATAAGGTTCGGTAGTAATGCAAGAAAAGTGGTATTGTGTTATTTTACTCATTACTATAAAAGTAATTTGATCATGTATATGTTGTATCAATAAGCTCATGTTATCCAGAACTGATTTAATTCAAAATTTTCACATTCTGATTGACTACAGTTGACAAAAGTTTCATGGTATTTGTTAAAAATCCAAGGGTCAGCTTATCGACACATGGGCTTATTAGTGAGTTATCTGTGGTATTTAATCTTATTCTCTGATGAAAAGAACCTGAGATGAGAATAAGAAAATAATAAATATGTACTTTGTATGTAAGATCAGTCCATTTAGGAGAGTTTGTTTTTTTGTTTAGCTCACTTTTCAAAAATATTGTTGAATAACATTTTAAAGGCATTAAGTTACTACTCTCAACTGTGCTGTAAAGCATCTTCTTCCATCAACAAATCTCTGCATAAGTTTTTCCTAACATTTTTATGAATTTTACTCTCAGCTAGCTGCAATATCTGCTTCAGTGTCCTTATTAAAGAGCTCATTATACAGTTCTATATTGCTTATTCCTTTCATAATTGTGTCTAGCATTTTCTGTATCTTGATTTCCTTAAAGGCCATGTCACGTTAGATGACTTTTCCAGGAATTTTAATAATAGTAATAATAATAATGATAATAATAGTTCTTTACATTTATATTCAGTTGTAGCCTTCATTTACTTAATCTTAGAAAATGGGAGGCAGTAGGGTGGCAGACAGTAACTTCCTGACAGTTCATGACTCGTCCGGACAAGGTTTAACTTTTTCTTTAGTCGTAGGTGCAGGCCCTGACTAATTTTAGCAGTATATTGCAATAAACAAGATATGTAAACTTTCCAAATGCTGTCCGGGCTTTAAAATTAGTACTTTGGGTTCTGGACAGAATTTAAAATGATATATCTGACACAAGAAGCATAAGTAAGCAAGTGTAACATTTTATTTGAGAGAGATGTAATATATCCATTGCATGAACCATATTGGCACTTGAAAGATTTATAAAAATGTTGGTGTCATGTCAGACTTGTACCATCCATGGTAATACAAAAAAGTCTGTCAGGTAAACCATTGCTTACCACATCCTACTGACAGCTCTAAGGACTCTGGATTTGACTCCTGGACAGAAAGTTGTCAATGTAAAGATTACATGTTCTCCTGTTCAGACAACTCACACAGCTGTTCATTTTGAGCCATTCAGAGAAACATTAAAGCAAATGAGCATTATATAAGTAACAGCCAACACTTATCTTTCCATCACCACATTTGAGCAACATTCTCATCCTGGTGAATTCTAAGCTGCTGTCCACACTCACTTAATGGTTTAATAAATACACTCAATACCATTTTCATTTTTATATATCTCCTCTTCAAGACTGCCAACATGTAGCCAACTTCACATAGGTTGCTCTTGCTTAGGATTGCTTGCATGGTCCTTCAATCTAAAATCAAAGCCTGATGTTCTACCTTTTCTTCCCTGCGCTAACCATTCAGAATCCACATAAGTCTTCCAAAGAGAGCTGCAGTATGTTTATTGGGAGTACCCGCACTGTATTATATAGGAATTCCTATAATGGCTTGTAGTTCTTGCATACATCCCCCTAACCATCACTGTTTTTAGAAATTACCTTCCTCTATTTATGTGAAACCCTAGCATAATAGCTGCTGAACAAGAGAAAGCCTTAGTTTCCATGAACCCTTCATGTAGAGGTTTGCACAGTATTGATGTTTCAGTCGTGCTCTCAACTACTCTCAAGAAAGTTTAATCCAGTTCCCATTAATTAATGTTATTAATGTCTTTTTCCTGCATTAAAAGTTCTCCTTTTTGTGACCACATTTTTGTTTTCTTTTCTAAGTGCCACTTATTTTGGAGAATAGGCTAAGCTGATTCTTAAAACAACAGAGACTTCCAGGAAAAAATATCATCTAGGTGTGAATAAATCTGTTCATGATTATGTATTCTTTTTAAATGTAAAGTCAGAGTGAATCTATTCCTATCATTTTCAAAAGATAGCTAGATAAAGGGGTACCAAATGTTAACTTTTTTGAGTCTTAAAATATCGCTTCATCCAGGATCAATAAAAACCCTAAAATTGTCCAGGATTTTGCCTTGATCACTATTCAGAATATGTAAACAAACAATAGACCTACATATTTTGCCTGTTCCATCAATGATAAGTATATTATAAATGGCCTGGGAGTGTCAGAGAAGGAGGAATGAACTTACCACTCTGACAACATTGGCCATAGTTGTCCCTTGAAAAAAACTACTGCCTCCTTCCTTAGCCACTCTGCAATGCTAATCAAATACTTACACTCCCTGCTGCCTCATCTCAAGCCTTTACATATAGACCCCTGGCTCTACCTTACATCACTCACCTGGGGCCAGTGGCAAAAATCATTTGCCACACTTTCCCCGCCAAACCAAAAGTCAGGAAAATACCAAGACTTACCTGAGACCACACATCCAGGTCAGTGGATTTTAGCAAATAAGAAGCAATTGTCTATAAATGCTTCTCTCAAGTGCTCTACTTGGCCCAGGATATGCCTCCACAGTGGTGTGCGGTGCACACAAATACATACCTCCACACAGAATGTGAGAATTTAATGTGTGGCTATAAAACAAAGCCGTAGCCTCCTATAAAAGTTGAAGGGACTTGCAAACTCATTGCATCCTAACTAGTTTGAATCAGAACCCAGTGTGCCTTATAAAGAAGAGATATCACCTATTAGGTCACTGTACCACCGTTCTATTGATGATAACATTACCTTTTCTACTATCAGAAAAGGTATGAATACACACAGTATCCAATATCTACACAATAAAACCTGCCTGAAGCTTCTCAGTGGGGCTGAAATGAACAGAAATGCTGGAATAACTTAGAAAATTGAACGAAAAGCATTTTTGTAAAGCCATGCCACAAAACATCAAAAAAGTGTATTTATTTCTCCTCAGATCTAGTCATCATAAAATACATAAAGTTGGGGCCATTTATTCCCAGAGTGATCTTTTCGTAGACTAAACCCTGCAAGCAGCTGTGAAAAGCTGAAGCATGAACTTTATTGCATACTATAAAAAGAACAGTTGCCTGTGGACTTAAGTTTAAAAAGCAAAATGTAGCATTTTTCTTAATGTTCAAAACTGTCATATAATGTGCTCACACATTATATGATTATTATATGATAATTAGTAACTGCAGTCATAGATACTTTTTTTATTGAAAATTATTTTTTTTGGCTGTGTTACTTGTTATCTAATTTCTTATAGATAGTTTTTTTACACAGCATCTAGACTTGTAAACAAAGACATTATGGCAGCCAGTGTGCTGAGTCTAAGTTGATGAGTTATGGTTTTTTGTTTAGGTACTGCTGTAACAAATGTTTCCACTTTGAAAATTATGGAGCACACCTCCAAACTAATAAAATTTGTTATCAACTCGGCCCAAGAACTCTTTATCTGCCTCACGTTTTCTTCCTTACTAGACCAAATGATTAGTCTAGCATTACCATAGTGACTTTGTTTAATCCTACTCCCCTAACAACCTAAGCAAACATGGATTACTCAAGTACCCCACTTTATATGTGACTCTTATCATCTCATTGACCATATTTGGTGTGGTCACATCTCATAAATTGAAAATCTATTTCTCTCTCTCTTTGTCTCCCTCTCTCTCCCAATCATAGGTGCCCCAGAATCCTAGTAGAGAAAAAGAAATCCTGGAGAAAAGTGGCTCTAGTACAGCTGAGTTGATAAATTCATACCACATGCATATGAGTCTCAATGCTGCTATGGACTAATTATAAATTTGGATCTGGGCTAGACTCATCAGCCTAACACAGTTACAGCAAAATCATAATCTTAAGAATCATAATAATTAGAAAAGCTGCCGTATAAACTGTAAATATAAATTTAGGTTCCATAAACCTTAGACATAAATATAATTTAGTTCCCTGAAAAATCTGATTAACCCATACTAATCAGAGAGTTTGTGAAATATATATAAAATCAGGGGTCTGCAAATTTGGACTTACTTTAGTTATGAGTTCCAACCTAATTGCTTAATTAGAAAACAATCCTTGTTAATAGCAGATCTTAGCTTATCAGTGTTTTCTTTCTGCCATGTCAGGTCATTTTTTTTATCACAGATGCCCTTTTTTCCAAGGATATCATCAAAAGGATTTGTAGTCTGAAGCAGATGAGTAATTTTCAGTCCTTCACTTTTTTCAGTTTCCTTTCAAAAATTTTAGTAAACAAGTTAGATTAATGCACACACAGGGCCAACATGTTAAATAATAGTGCTTGAGACACCATCAACTAAACATGCATGATGTGAATTTAAGAAGACTTTTAACAGATGTTGTGGCTGATATCTTAAACAGTTTTTTTAAATTAAAAAAATTTTACCAAATGACATTATCTCTATATAGACAATGCGATTTGCACTGACAAAGACTCATCATAAATATAAAAAATGTTAAGCTGCAACATAAATAATAACCCAGCAAAAATAATAATAATCATAGTAAGTATCCTTTAACTGGGCTGACAAAGGAGATGCAACATGGACATGTGTGATATTACAATCTGATAAGTCCTCCAGCCTTCCATCCCACATGTGTTTATAAAAAAAAAAAAATATTTGCGGTATTTTCATTTTAGTGGTACATTAGCTGACCATAATCAGAATATTATGAGTATTGCCACCAGAAAGATAACACTGATCCCTGTCTGCTGGCAATGTGGCAGTGCATGACTAATTTGCATGTATAATTAGCTATGTGCTGCAGCTATATCAAAATAAGCCTTAAAGGAGCAAAGAACACCTCCTCAGAAAACATAGGAGACCCTGTGAAATAATAACAACAAAAGATTTATTACTATTTACAAAGTGTTTCTTTCTTCTTGATAGAAGAATAGCACGGCTAATTAGAACTCTGAGTGCAATGATATATAGATGCATTTATATATATATATATATATATATATATATATATATATATATATATATGTATATATGTGTGTGTGTGTGTGTTTGTGTGTTTTTTACTTATTGCTAGTTTGTGGCCATTTGTTGCTTTGGTTTTAAAAGCGTGATGGTACATTTGTTAGTAATGCTATGTATGTATAATGTACAGTGATCCCTCTCTATATCGCGCTTCAACTTTCGCGGCTTCACTCCATCGCAGATTTTAAATGTAAGCATATCTAAATATGCATCACGGATTTTCCGCTGGTTCGCGGATTTCTGCGAACAATGGGTCTTTTAATTTATGGTACATGCTTCCTCAGTTTGTTTGCCCAGTTGATTTCATATAAGGGACGCTATTGGCAGATGGCTTAGAAGCTACCCAATCAGAGCATGTATTACATATTAACTAAAACTCCTCAATGATATACGATATGCTTCCCGCGCGGTGCTTGATTGTTTGCTTTTCTATGTCTCTCTCACTCTCTCTGCCTGACGGAGGGGGTGTGAGCGGAGGGGGTGTGAGCAGAGGGGCTGTTTGCACAGGGGCTGTTTGCCTAGAGGATACGGACGCTCCTCTACAAAATGCCGCTTTATCGCGGTGCTTTGGCATAATTAAAAGCACAAAAGCACGTATTGATTTTTTGATTGTTTGCTTTTCTTAGCGCGCGCTCTCTCTCTCTCTGAAATGCAATCCAACAAAAACATTTTTTTTCTCACATTACATGCATTAATATTTTTAAGAAAATTGTGAAATAGAAAAAAAAGAAAGTCTGCCAATACAGCCTACAGTTTTCTGCAATATCACATATCTAACACATATTTTTCCTAGAGAATCATGCAGACAGATTAGGCACTCAGACATCTTTGAGCATTCGCCATAATGAGCTGACCAATTCACAGATGTCCTGCGTTGTAAATGTGAAGTCAGTATGCAGATGGTGGTCTTAATTTTCTGGTGAATTAATTTTCATTAATTTTGGTGAATTAAAAGAGATATTGGCACAAAGTATAATCAATTTTGAAACACTTGTAAAATTAATTGTAACAGTCAAACAATAAAAATCACATATGAGCCAAAAAACAGTACAGAGACTCATTTAACTGAAGTTTAAATGTAACTCCAGTAGGCTGTATCAACATGTAGAGTCAAAAGCATGCTGGTATGGAATATTCAGTTCATTTTTATCATTGCTACTTTTCACTAACATTGTTCCACAATTACACCCCTTAAATGGTGCTGCACATGGCAATATCTGAAAATCAGAAAAGTGGGCATTAATACCATGTACTAAAATGTACGGTACCTTCAAATGAACCATTTTATGCAGTATTTTAATCTTCCAAAATGAAAATATTTCTCACTGTTTTGAAGGGTAGTATATAAATAACCCCTCCTTGAACCGTCACCTTATCATGGTGGAGGGGTTTGCGTGTCCCAATGATCCTAGGAGCTATGTTGTCCGGGGCTTTATGCCCCTGGTAGGGCCACCCAAGGCAAACTGGTCCTAGGTGAGGGATGAGACAAAGAGCGGTTCAACAAACCTCTGATGAAGAATAAAAACCTTGGACGACGTTTTCCCTTGCCCGGACGCGGGTCACCGGGCCCCCCTCTGGAGCCAGGCCTGGAGGTGGGGCTCGATGGCGAGCGCCTGGTGGCTGGGCCTGCACCCATGGGGCTCGGCCGGGCACAGCCCGAAGAGGTATAGTGGGTCCTCCTCCCCATGGGCTCACCACCTATGGGAGGGGCCAAGGAGGTTGGGTGCAGTGTGAGTTGGGTGGTGGCCGCGGGACCTTGGCGGTCTGATCCTCGGCTACAGAAACTGGCTCTTGGGACATGGAATGTCACTTCTCTGAAGGGGAAGGAGCCTGAGCTAGTGCACGAGGTCGAGAGGTTCCGCTAGATATAGTCGGACTCACCTCGACGCACAGCTTGGACTCTGGAACCAATCTCCTTGAGAGGGGCTGGACTCTCTACCACTCTGGAGTTGCCCCGGTGAGAGGCGCCGAGCAGGTGTGGGCATACTTATTGCCCCCACTGGAGCCTGTGCATTGGGGTTTACCCCGTGGGCGAGAGGGTGGCCTCCCTCCCCTTCGGGTGGGGGAAGGGTCCTGACTGTTGTTTGTGCGTATGCACTGAACAGCAGTTTGGAGTATCCACCCTTTTTGGAGTCTCTGGAGGGGTGCTAGAGGGCATACCTTCTGGGGATTCCCTCGTTTTGCTGGGAGACTTCAATGCTCACGGGCAATGACAGTGAGACCTGGAAGGGCGTGATTGGGAGGAATGGCCCCCCCGATCTGAACCCGAGTGGTGTTTTGTTATTGGACTTCTGTGCTCATCACGGATTGTCCATAACGAACACCATGTTCAAGCATAAGGGTGTTCATATGTGCACTTGGCACCAGGACACCCTAGGCCTCAGGTCGATGATCGACTTTGTGGTCGGTGTCGCCGGACTTGCGCCATATGTCTTGGACACTCGGGTGAAGAGAGGGGGAGCTGTCAACTGATCACCACCTGGTGGTGAGTTGGCTTGATGGTGGGGAAGATGCGGTCAGACCTGGTAGGCCCAAACGTGTTGTGAGGGTCTGCTGGGAACGGCTGGCAGAGTCCCCTGTCAGAAGTAGCTTCAACTCCCACCTCCGCAGAACTTCAACCACGCCCCGAGGGAGGTGGGGACATTGAGTCCAATGGGCCATGTTCCGTGCCTCTATTGTTGAGGCGGCTGACCGGAGCTGTGGCCGTAAGGTGGTCGGTGCCTGTCGTGGCGGCAATCCCGAACCCCTGGTGGACACCGCGGTGAGGGATGCCGTCAAGCTGAAGAAGGAGTCCTATAGGACTTTTTTGTCCTGTGGGTCTCTGGAGGCAGCTGATAGGTACCGCAGGCCAAGCGGAACGCGGCTTCGGTTGTTGCTGAGGCAAAAACTCGGGCATGGGAGGAGTTTGGAGAGGCCATGGAGAATGACTTTGGACGGCTTCGAGGAGATTCTGGTCCACCGTCCGGCGTCTCAGGAGGGGGAAGCAGTGCAGTGTCATATGGTGGGGATGGTGCGCTGCTGACCTCACTTGGGACGTTGTGGGTCGGTGGGAAGAGTACTTCAAGACCTCCTCAATCCCACTAACATGCCTTCCACGAGGAAGCAGAGCCTGGGGACTCTGAGATGGGCTCTCCCATCTCGGGGACTGAAGTCACCGAGGTGGTCAAAAAACTCCTTGGTGGCAGGGCCCCGGGTGGATGAGATACCGAGTTCCTTAAGGCTCTGGATGTTGTAGGACTGTCTTGGTTGACACGCCTCTGCAACATCGCATGGACATCGGGACAGTGCCTCTGGATTGGCAGACCGGGGTGGTGGTCCCCTCTTTAAAAAGGGGGACCGGAGGGTGTGTTCCAACTATAGAGGAATCACACTCCTCAGCCTCCCTGGAAAAGTCTATTCGGGGTTCTGGAGAGGAGGGTCCGCCGGATAGTGAACCTCGGATTCAGGAGGAACAGTGTGGTTTTCGCCCTGGTCGCTGAACAGTGGACCAGCTCTTCACCCTTAGCAGAGTCCTGGAGGGTGCATGGGAGTTTGCCCAACCAGTCTACATGTGTTTTGTGGACTTGGAAAAGGCATTCGACCATGTCCCTCGGGGAATCCTGTGGGGGGGCTCGGGAGTATGGGGTACGGACCCCTGATAAGAGCTGTTGGTCTCTGTACAACCGTGTCAGAGCTTGGTCCGCATTGCCGCAGTAAGTCGAGCCCGCTTCCAGTGAGAGTTGGACTCCGCCAGGGCTGCCCTTTGTCACCGATTCTGTTCATAACTTTTATAGATAGAATTTCTAGGCGCAGCCAGGGTGTTGAAGGGGTCCGGTTTGGTGGACTCAGGATTGGGTCACTGCTTTTTGCAGATGATGTTGTCCTGTTTGCTTCATCAGGCCGTGATCTTCAGCTCTCTCTGGAGAAAAATATTACATGAAAATGCCACCCTTACCAAAGGCCACCTGAGGTGATCGCCCTCTCGCTTTACTCCACATGTTGGCCTAGAACACACAACTGTAAATAGAAACAAGTTAGCTAGAGAATTGATGAAACCTGTGTCATCTTCATTTTATTGATAATATGAACCAATTACAAAGAGTGAAATCAGCTGTTTTAGAATAAAATAAGCCATTGAGAGTGGGGAAACTTAACAAGTGAGAGAACTAAAATGAAGCATAAGATGTTGCTGGAGCAATAAGTGACGCAACAGCAATAATTGACTTCTCATTAAAAAATGAGAAGGTCAGCCACAGGCCTGTTGCAATGTCGCCACGGGCCCTCCATGGTCCACAGGTTGGGAAACGATGATATAGGAGTTTCAAAGAAAAAACTTTAAAGTAGAAGATTGAGATTAGCTTACCAAAATGTATTCCCATCCATCTAAATGCAAAGAGGAGTTTGTAACTTCAAATAAAGATTGAAAGATGCTTATCTCCTTTTTTAATTATTGGCCGGTAATAAAAAATTAGGGTTAACTGCTGTCATTGTAAAAATGTTCTTCTGTTACAAGCCAATTCTAAACAGCCATACTTCAGACCAATGGGGCACAGAATATCTTCACACCTGCCCCCAAAACCATTTGTTAAGGTAAAACTTTCCAGTTAGGCAGTCTGGCTTTCCTGTGGGGGTTGACTTAGAGAGTCCTGCAGAGAAATACTTGGTTCTTAACCATCAAACCATTGCTGTTCTTATCAATGATTGACATTAGTGTTATAAGTTACAAATGAAGACATAAAAAATATTTATCAACTTATTTGCCAAATTTCACACCACAACATGTGAGTAGGATTTACATTTGGATCTGACTGCTTACAGCATTTCCAAATAAAGCAAACTAAGAATCCTGTTCTTACTATATATAGGACAAACAGTGAAGTTGTACATTAACACATTGGAAGATAAGGCAAGTAATTCTGCAATGGAAACTTGTCTTATGTAAAGATTGTGTTTCTAAGCATCATGTATAATGCAAATTTGCATATACTGTAATGAAATGTCCTGACATAACCCATTACGTTGACCCTAATATGACAGCAAACATGATTTGACCTATACAAATTAATATGTACATTACGTATATATGTATATATATATCAAGTCTGTTCATATATAAATGTACATTAGTAGCTTTAAATATACATTTTATATATAAATATAATATAAAAATAGCGCATCTTGCTTCTCCTCCAACTATGTATGAGATTTAATGAGCATAACTGTAGTGCATGTCATATTCTTTCTTTCATTACCAAGTGCAGCTGCGTGAGAGAAAGTGTGGCAACAGGCGTGTAACTTATACATTCTTGTGCAAACGTGAATATCACAGTGAGTGAATCATTGCAAGAACATGGGATTCTTTGTGTACAAGGATGGATAAAAGAGAGTGAGAATCTCTAATGGGTGTGTTCTTCTTTATTGCATAGCCATCTAAAATCTCAAGAGTACGGAATATACTTATGCAGAAGTGCTTGGGAGAGATCGATAGGACAACAAGCCTCTCTTGCACAAGAAAATAACACATCCTCCTCTTACTCAATTTTCCACCTTTTTCCAGCCATTTTATATCGGTATTCCACATTTAGTTCACATAAAGTGAAATTTGCATATGATGAATTTACCCAAGTTGAGGTTGTAATGTACTGTTCACCGGGAACATGGTATTCCTGGTAATCTCAGTTATTGTTACAAATGGTGAAATTTGCAATATGTGTGTTGTGTCGTGGTATTTTTAGGGCACTGGCATTGCTTTAGTGCACAATGTTTTCATGAAAGTTACACATATTTTATGACATATGGCACGGTGTCCTCACAGTGGTAAATGTTTAAATGAAGCCTTAGTCTTTTTTATTAACATTTCTGTGGCACTTATGTTTGATTTTGTTGGCAATTTTTATGATTCAGAGTAGTTATAGGTTCTCACGAGTTAAAAGTAATCAAAATATTTAATTACATATATTTGTTTTGTTTTTTATAAAAATAAGATTTATATATATATATATATATATTTTTTAACTGTACAGTTTTGGTCGGAGTTGCTTGCAGATTTGTGATCTTTTAATTGATTTGCTTGTGCATGCTTGTAGACACACACACACACACACAAACAAGAATACCCAGAACAATAAGCAGACGTAAAGAAAGACAATAAATATAAATCAGTAAGAAATGTATATGGCCTGAGGGGACCACATTTGAATTGTAACATAAATTACTTTACAAAGATCTTTGCAGTAGTGTTTACTATGAGTGCTGTTATACTCAATAAATATTAACAGACTGAGTAACAGTCTAACTACTTTACACAGTGGCATTAATTGAATAGTCATTCAGTTTGTCAATGTTTTGTTTATAAAACATCTTTCATTTTGTAAGGTGACTGATCTCCTTAATCAGTATGAACCATATTAAAAAATCAGTGTCACCTTGTGATTTTATCCCGGGAACTCTTTTCCACTGGTATGCAGTCCTAGATCTTAGAATCTACAAGAATTTAACAATTACTATTTAAGTATTTTTAAAATACCTTCAGGAAACATTACTGGATTCATTGACTAATTCTGTTTCTAACTAAGAAAATAAAATAAATGTCATAACATGTATAAAAGAGCTCTAGATTATATAGCACTCTCCTATCTAGTCCTTCCAATAATTCACCTTTATTCCCAACTCAAGTCTCTCAGAAGTACATTACTAGTGAGTCCAGTTTATATTATACTTTATGTGCAAGAAAATGTTGAACAGATTTTCTCAATATATCCACCTGTTCATATGAGGTTTATAATATACTGTATGACATTCTCTTCCTTTCTTAGCTGATGCATATTTAAAAGCAGTGCAGAACACAAAATTATCATTGACTTATAACCTTTAGTAAGTAACCATTTTACCCATAAATGAGCAGTAATTAAAAAGCTAATACAAGTGTATTAGGGATAAATTACTGGTAATGGTCATGAAGGTGAGTTGATCTATTGATACAGAAAGCTTTTCTTATCCTTACTGAGTTCAGAAGTTCACATTGTGCAGTGTGGTAATGCAGTTTTATAGTGAGCCATAAAAAGGAGACACATAAACCAAATGAAAAAGAAAACTGAAAATTATTGTCAATTATATGAAAAACTATGAATTACATTAAAAGTAAAAAGTTTAATGCTGTGCCATCTTTTCTTATGCTCTACTTCAAGCTGTGTCTGGCAGTGGTCCCCAGAACACTCCTTTCAAAAGATATATTTAATATATTGTCAACATACAAGAAGTGAAATTGAACCGTGAATCCACCTTAATACTTTACTCTCAGTAGTTTATTTTCACTAGGGAAGAAAGGATTAGAATTCTTTTAACTTGTTAGACATCAAAAGGTACCATAGATAATTACTAAAATGAGCAGAAGAATTTTGTCACATCCTATCTTCAATCAAGGGAACAGACAAGTCCAACAAAGAAATTATGGGGCACAAAACAGTTCACCAAAATAAACAAACGCACACATGCACGGTGGTGCAAAAAAAACTCAAAAAATAGCAGGCTGTATTGCCTGTTTAGCAAAAGAAAAGTTGAGCTCTGTAAGAGTCACATGATCAGGTCCAAGCTCTGTCTGGTGGTCTGCTCTTCCCAAAGTAAAACAACACCTTCTGTGAGCGTCTCAGCTTTATAGTTTCTGGACTGGAAAGGGAGGACTCAGTTGCCCTCATTGGGCTGTTTCACTGAGCTGTGAGAGGAAAAAGAGACAGTATTGTCAGGGACAGCGCCACCTCGTGTCTCTGAGTGGTGTTGCTTAATTCTGATGAGCCCAGAAGGTGATGCTCTAGCACACATGTGTGACAATACATAACAATCTCTAATCCAATTACTCTAGTTTAGGATTGTAGAGAGCTGGGGGTCAGAGTTTTAAATAGAGGACTACATTTTTTTCCATGCAGAAGTCTGGGTTAATAAAAGAAAATTTGATGGAAGAAATTGCATGTATTTATGCCAACTCTGACTCATGCACACAAAACATTTTGGAGAAACTGGGAAATGGCAACACCCTTGAATAAGTAGGGAAATTCAGCCAAACCAGCTAAATGATGTCTCATACATATAACAATTCATATCATTGAGCTTTTATTATAGTGGGTGCTGTTGTGACAAACACATTAAACCTTAAAAATTATGAATATGACGTATGGACTGTATTTTAGTTCCTTTTTAGGAGGTCCAGTTCTACATATTTGCACTGAAGATCTTTTTTGATTTTTTATTGGTTTTAATCAGCTACTTGTTGCCACTTCTCAGGGAACTGGTCAGAAAAACATCAGGCAACCTTCACTCAATCGTGCCCACTGTGCTGAAAGCCAATAACCAACTGATGCTACATTCAGTATCCGAATGGTATGAATGTACATACAAGAAGCTTAACATGTCTTTGCCGGCAATATAAGAAAGCGTCCAGTTTTCCTAACATAATCGGAACACTTTACTGTACTTGTATTGTAAGAAGGGCACCTAGCGAGAATGACACTGCTTTGGTTAACCATACAATGTTAAATTCCATTAAGGTACAAGTCATCTGTGATGCCAAGATGAGTTTGACAAATGTTGTTGCTCAGGGCCCTGTGTCAACCACTGTTTCGTTTATTTTGAGTAAGAGTATCATTGGCAGATGACTTGCTAATACTGCTGTATTTGAAAGCTGGCTTGTTGGTAACTGGCTGAGCCCTCAAATGGCCTGTACTATTCACTGTAACAAAAGCCATGTTATTACATTTGCTGGATGACAGGGTCACCCACTCAGACACTTGCATCTTACACCTTTCCCCAACCCCACAGGATACAACTCCTCAAATACAGGTGGCAAATTCTTGATGTGTCATTGCTCTACTGGCCAATTGAAAGTCTGCAGCATGATGATTCCATATGTATCTGGTTGATTAGGATAGTCCATATATGGTTGTGATGTGTAAATGTGAATTGCATAAAAATGTGCATGCACCAAATTGTATACATCAGATATTATATTGGCAAACACATATTCACAATTAAATCTGCACAATGTTTTATAAATGAGACCCCCGGAGCCTATCCACAGTCCTAGGTGCAATGCAGAAAACAGCCCTGGCAGAACATGAGTTCATTACAGGACCACCTCATACACACACTCACATATACACACCGACAGCCATACAGGGGCCAGTTTTGAATTGCCAATTAACCTATCCTTCACATTGTTGGGGTTGTGGGAGTAAAACTGAAAACCCATGCAGATACAGGTAGAATGGGCACAACAACACACAAAATCCATGAGGTGACAGCATTACCACTGTGCCATTCTCAAACACTACATACAAAGTCAAATTAAAACAATTAAGATTTAGGAAATTGCAGTAACAGTTGAATGAAATCAACAACAATGTAGATTGCTGGGAAATAATAAATGTTAGCAGCAATGTATTAATTTATTGACAATTTAAATTATGCCTTTGGATGCAAATTGCAAAATTCTGTATACCCTATAATTCCCAAATGTTATGACCTTTTTGGTCCTTCCAAATAACAGATAAGGATTGAATAGAAATAGAAAGTAGCAGAGGTCTTTTTAAGAACACATTAGTACTAGGGTGTTGTACCATGTTAGCCATTATGATTGCATCTTGCCTGAAGAAGGTGCCTGAGTTGCCTCGAAAGCTTACATATTGTAATCTTTTTAGTTAGCCAATAAAAGGTGTCATTTTGCTAAGAACACATTAAAAAGAGCAGTCATACACAACAGACATGGAAATGCTAAAGAAATTGTAAACTAGTTTGCATGATCTTACAAAAAAATGAGGCCTTTAAACAAACACTAGAGGAAACCTATAACTATTTATTGAATAATATTGCTCAAGAACTTGTTTTATGTTGCAAGGTGTTGCAAAGTTTATGTGCCTTATAAAATGTTCCTTGATATGTCAAGTATAGACTACATGCCTAGTAGCATACAATCAATCAATCAATCAATCAACATTTATTTATATAGCACATATTCATACAAAAAAAATGTAGCTCAAAGTGCTTTACAAAATGAATAGAGTAATAGAAGACACAATAAAAGATAAACATAAGTCAACATTAATTAACATAGAATAAGAGTAAGGTCCGATGGCCAGGGTGGACAGAAAAAACAAAAAAAACTCCAAAAGCTGGAGAAAAAATAAAATCTGTAGGGGTTCCAGACCAAGAGACCGCCCAGTCCCCTCTGGGCATTCTACCTAACATAAATCATCATATTTTCATGGAAAGACCTGATGATGATGGTCACGTAGACTTCTGGCTTTCAGTCCATCATTGTTGGAGCATCATGATGCTTTGAGTAGGTGGTGGTGGCGCAGGCCGCCACCACAAAGAAACGGAAAAAGAAACAGAAGAGAGAGTAGGGGTCAGTACGGATTTTAGAGCCACCATGAATAGTTATTATGAAGAATTGAACATACAGAGTATCAGGATTATGTTAAAGTGAAGTTATAAAAAGGCCATGTTAAAGTAATGTGTTTTCAGCAGTGTTTTAAATTGCTCTACTGTATTTGCCTGGCGAATTCCTATCGGCAGGCTATTCCAGATTTTAGGTGCATAGCAGCAGAAGGCCGCCTCACCACTTCTTTTAAGTTTAGCTTTTGGAATTATAAGGAGACACTCATTTGAAGATCTAAGGTTACGATTTGGAATATAACGTGTCAGGCATTTCGATATATAAGATGGAGCGAGATTATTTAAGGCTTTATAAACCATAAGCAGTATTTTAAAGTCAATCCTGAATGACACAGGCAACCAGTGTAGTGACATCAAAACTGGAGAAATGTGTTCGGATTTTCTTTTCCCAGTTAGGATTCTAGCAGCTGCATTCTGCACTCGTTGCAAATGATTTATGTCTTTTTGGGTAGTCCTGAGAGGAGTGCGTTACAGTAATCTAGTCTACTGAAAACAAAAGCGTGAATTAATTTCTCAGCATCTTTCAATGATATAAGAGGTCTAACTTTAGCTATGTTTCTTAAATGAAAAAATGCTGTCCTAGTGGTCTGATGAATATGCGATTTAAAATTCAGATTACAGTCAACGGTTACCCCTAAATTTTTTACTTCCGTCTTAACTACTAATCCTAGTGCATTAAGTTTATTTCTGATAACCTCGCTGAATCCATTATTGCCAATTACCAAAATTTCAGTTTTCTCTTTATTTAGTTTGAGAAAATTACTATTCATCCATTCAGAAATACCAGTAAGACATTGTGTTAGTGTATCGAAAGAGTCGGAGTCATCAGGTGCTATAGATAAGTACAGCTGTGTGTCATCAGCATAGCTGTGGTAGCTCACATTGTAACCTGAGATAATCTGACCTAACGGAAGCATATAGATTGAGAATAACAGCGGACCCAGGATAGAGCCTTGTGGAACACCATATCGGATATCATGTGTCTTTGAGATTTGATTACCACAACTCACAAAGAATTTTCTCCCTGCCAGGTAGGATTCAAACCAATTTAAGACACTGCCAGAGAGGCCCACCCATTGACTAAGGCGATTTCTAAGAATACAGCATAAGAGCACGCGTTGGTGGGTTTATTTTATTTTTGTCAAAGTGAGAAATTTCTAAAAACAAGACTCTTTGTCAAAATCAATAATCAATGTAGCATACTGAAGTTAGGGTTCTCTCTATACAGAATGTCTCACTCAGTTTTTCCTGCCTGTTTTTATTAGCCCCATGCTGTTATTTAGAGTTAAACTCTTTGAACTTGCTGGTAAATTCAAGGCTGTAGTAGACTACTGCAAATATAAAAGAAAATTTGCTTGGTAAAATGAAAGTTTGTTTTGACCATCAGAAGTTTCAGTGTTTAACCTTTGGTGGATAGACAAGAGTTTTGGTCTTGTTTTACTCTTTCAATGCCTGGTGTGACTCAGTGTGTTGAATGTGTGTAAAAGTCAATTACTGAATCTTTTAAAGAAGAATAAGAATTACATAATATTGTTAAAACCCTTAACATGTTATTACTGTATTATATACATCCAAACATCTTGCCATATTTAGTGTTATTCTCAAGAGGTACTTGCAACAAGGCTTAGTTTTTTAAAGTGTCAGAACATCTTAAAAGCTGTACAATTCTACAGCCATTTAGGCATTTTCTGAGTCCACTATGTTGTGATGTCATTGTAATGACCTACATCAAAGTGTGCATAAGTATTTGACAGTACAGAGGCCATTGTCTCAGTTTGGCTGTCTGATGATCTAAATGTCATAATCTATATATATAATTCACTAAGGCAAGACAACCATGGAAAGCACGCCGGAAGGGGCAACTCCAAGACCATTGAATACGACGACAACTCACAGAGCCACGCCCACCAACTCGGACGCGACGACACAGAAAAACCGGGGTCATTTATATTCGTCTGTCGTAGAGGTCACATGCAGCTCCGACCCACGTTGACTGTTAATAGAGGCATGTTTCTCGCGGAGGTGAATCGCCATATGCGGCGTGTAAAACTGTTTGTGAGGGGTATCCCATGGGATCCTTAAAACTGAGGTTAAAACACAATGAAGTGAGCAGTCTTTAAAAAACGAGTTTTCGGTTACGACGCACGACCGCGTGCACTATAGCAAACTGTTTTACACGCTACATACAGCAATTCGCATCCTTGACAAACATGCGTCTTCTTAGATACTCCTGCACTATGTACACACCCCCCTCCCACCGTGGTCGGATGTCTTGGTGGATTAAATATGGAAAGGCAGCCAAAACCGCACAGAGCAATGAAAAGTCTACGTTAGTCACAGGTGCATCTGGACTGTACAAAGACGACACATGAGCAGGCAGTGTATACTGAACAAGAAATCAGCAGACTAGCATGACGGAGGGAGCGGAGTGGATGTCCTTCTCCTCTCCTCCCGTTTCACCCTGAGCGCCGCACGGACGATTGTGTGTTGGTTCATTCCGTGCATTGGTTAAAACCCAATGAAGGAAGCAGTCTTTAAAAACCAATAAGCCCTGTGCCTCTGTTTCATTACCGTTTCACCTGCTTCACCAATGCAGGCCCCGCAACAGGCGATCCAGCGGCGTCATTCCCATGACCCCAACCGGGTAACCAAAGTCTTTGGGTTCAGGGGGGAGTATGGTTACAAAGCTGAAACTTAAAGGAATCCACACCAGGTGTGGAGCCTTTCGCTTCATTTGACTCAACACAGGAAACCTCACCCAGCCCGGACACGGACAGGATTGACAGATTGATAGCTCTTTCTCGATTCTGTGGGTGGTGGTGCATGGCAGTTCTTAGTTGTTGGAGCGATTTGGCTGCTTATTTCCGAAAATGAACGAGACTCCCACCTGCTAAATAGTTACACGACCCAACAGCGGTCGGCGTCCAAATTCTTAGAGGGACAAGTGGCTTTCAGCCACGTGAGATTGAGCATTAACAGGTCTGTGATGCAATTGTATGTCCGGTACTGCACGCGCGCTACACTGAATGGATCAACGTGTGTCTACCCGGCGTGGGTAAGCCGTTGAACCCCATTCGTGATGGAGACCGTGGCTTCCAATTGTTGCCCACGAACGAGAAATTCCCAGTACGTGCGGGTCATACACTCGCACTGATTACGTCCCTGCCCTTTGTAAAGCTCTCCATGGTCAGGTAACTTGGTGGATTATATATAAAAAAAAGCAGCCGGAACCGCAAAGAACAATGAAAAATTAACGTGGAAACCGACTGAGGCGGTGTTTGGAAAATTAACAGTCAACGTGACTCACAGGTGCGTGTGGACTGTACACAGACGAAAGCGACTCAGGTAGGGAGTTGGGGGCGGGCACATAAGTGGGCAGTGCATACTGAACGAGCGCCGTTCAACCCCGTCCTTCGCTTTGGAAGGAGAAAGCGCGACGGCACTCCTCCGGTTTTCAGTCACGGACAATTGTATGTTGGTTCGTAGCGTGCATTGTTGCAATGTTACTTTTCTTGGTAGTTTATTAAATTACGGATTTTTCAAATGTTTATTTTTTCCTCTGTGCTTAAAAATCATTTAAAAAGCGGCCTGATTATGCAGCGTATGCTACGCCGCGGGTTGGCTAGTAAAATTATACTACT
The DNA here is from genome assembly GCF_016835505.1 of Polypterus senegalus. Classification (NCBI taxonomy): domain Eukaryota; kingdom Metazoa; phylum Chordata; class Cladistia; order Polypteriformes; family Polypteridae; genus Polypterus; species Polypterus senegalus. Next base: position 140,588,899 of record NC_053158.1, on the reverse strand, counting down.
TAAGTTTGATGTATTTATTTTCTTGCTAGTTACTAGTCATTTGAGTGTTTCCTAATCTGCACATTGTATTTTATCATTTTGATCATATTTTTAAGGTTATTTACTTTATTTGGTTTATCTTCCAGTACAGTGTTACTAATGCACTCACTTAGGGTTAGTTAAAGTGAGCAAACCTTTACACAGGATCAGAAAAGGATGTAAAAAGATAAGGCACAACACGGGTAAAGTATTGGGACACTGCATTGTGGTATGCCGTAATACAATGCACAATCGAAAAAGGCAAAGTAAACTAATAATGTCTTTACAAGGATTTAAGTCCAGTAATAAGATTGCTGTTCTTTGGTAGTTATGGTCATTATACGGGTTCTTCTCCAAAAGGGAAAGTGGACATGTCTTCACAGAATATCGATTCTAGGATCCTGTGGCCTAAAAGAGATGACAGTGCCCTTTCACATTCAGGAGTGGAGTTATGATTGGTGCGTAAGCGCTGACAATACCACCCTACTCAGGTGTGTGTGAGACAAGAGAATTGAGCCATTGTAGGTTCTACAATAAAGCTTTAGCTCATTCTCCATTTTTCAGGCAAGGCTAGGACTTTTCAGATATAATTTAGCACATATGCTTTACTTATGCTACAGTGAGCAGGTGTCATATTTAGTGCTTTTAAATAATTATATTTTATATATGTCTGTTTAATTCTGAAACTCTCACACAAAAGAAAACTAGTTTTTTGAACAGCCTGCCTGTTCTGATGTCACTCTTTACAATAAACAAGTCTTTAACGTTAGGTAAATGAACATAAACCATCTTTCAAGTAACTCAAACACAGTTTATGTAAAAACAAGCTTCTTCCACTATCTTCCCTCTTCGTTTTTTCTTTTTAATACAGTGAGAAAAAAATCATATTTATGAAATGGTATGTATATATCTATTTATTTGTTTTCTGTGTTGATGAAGTTTAATGCTTAATTTTAGATTAAATGCATAAATACCAGTCAAAATATTAAACAGTACCATTTGAAACAATAATTTATGGAATGGTAGTTAGGTTCTTTCTTTCTTTCTTTCTTTGAATTAGCAGTTTTTCCTAGAATTTCTTGAGCGCCTGTTTAAACTCAAGTATTTTAACTACATCAAGAACTTTTTCAGTAGGCCATTCAAAAAATCTCAAGCTAATTTGAACAATATTTTCAATATTGCAATTGTGCAGTTTTTGTAAACAGAAGTTTGAAATCCCTGCTTGCCATTTTTCACTTTATGCACTCCGCAATATATTTTACTGTTATGATGGTGACATCACTATGGCACTTTCTTATTGTTTTTTTTTTTTGTGGTTATTGATATTTTGTGCTCGTTTTGCACAGCCAAGGTCAAGTAATTTATGATGAAGATGTTCATTGCTACTCTTGTACCTGAAAGTCACAGTCATGTGTCACTTAATCATGCAATGCCTATGTAAGATGGTGGTGCAGCAAATGTCATATTAGTCTAGTCAGCGAAACACATTTAGATAGTGGTAGGACCTATTTCAATTGCTGTTTTTCAACATCACTTTATTGGGCTTTTCTGCCATTCAAAACCTTTTGCCTTTGCCTCATATTGTCTATATTCTGTTCTTCATTTTGGCTTTTCCTTTCACAGAGTAAGCTAAAAGGTTGTTCCAAAATTCTTTAGCTGGTTTAATTCAATTTGGAACATGTTACTCAATAGTGAGCTGGTGTTTTCATGTCTTCTGGTATTAGACTTCTAAGTGCCAGTTTGACATTGATTATTTTCAGTTTTGGTTGGTATGTCCTGACAGTTGCATTGTTGATTTATCTGAGATCATAACAGCAATATTGGAACATTGGACATTAATACAGCATGCTTGCTGTAGAATTCTGTTGCTACTATTTTAGGCTATTGCCTATATGCATTGGCTATGTACTGTAGTCTAACATATCCATATAATAAAGAGATTTCAGCTAAGTTCTTGAAGTAGCCTGGCACTTTCCAGTGAGCAAATTATATTTTTTATCTTACTGTATATTGATTTGCTCTCTCCTTGTGGGTCACGAGTGAAGCGAATGCCTCATTATTAGGCATAGGTTAGGTCAGGTCAGGTTGGGGAGCATGCACTGGTACAGTGCATTGCCGGACTCACCACATGACGAAACAGTTTGTGATCCTGGTTGGCAACCCCCATAGGCAGACATGCAGTTCAGTCTCACTCTCCAGAAATTATCTATCTGTCACAGCTAGGTATTACATGGGCATTTCCTTGGCCAGGTCCATGCACTTGGGTCCTCAACAATGAGGATATCCTGTGAGCTGGATTACCCTCTGGGAATCGCACCACATGGCTGTAGTGCCGCACCTGGCAGTCCCTCACAATGCAGGCAATGTGCCTCATTTGGGACTCCATGAGCAACCTCTCATTCGACACAGTCAAACAAATGTAGGCCATATATTTTTATTTCATTTCATACACCATTTACAGCATTATGTTAATAGATTTTAGGAAACTGAAGTGTTCTGAGAGACCTTCAGCATTCAGTTTATTCAGTCATTAGCCCTTTTGGTCCTTAGACTGTAAAGGAGGACCATATCCGGAATATGTATGATATAGGAAAGGAGTAAAGCATAAGGTACCCTGATGGAAAATACATGGCATTAAATAGTATTGCATTCAGTACCTGGCAATAATTAGCAGTTGACACTATGCCTCCTACTAAGGGGAAGAAATTAAAGAGCTGAAATTTTTTTTCTCCAGCCGTCTGGAGTTTTTTTTGTTTTTTCTGTCCCCCCTGGCCATTGAACCTTACTCTTATTCAATGTTAATTAATGTTGATTTATTTTGTTTTATAATTGTGTCTCTCATTTTTCTATTCTTTAATATGTAAAGCACTTTGAGCTACTGTTTGTATGAAAATGTGCTATATAAATAAATGTTGTTGTTGTTGTTGAAAAGACAGTAGGAGACTGCAAATAATGAAGCAGAATTCTCCAAGGTAGATTTTTGGCACCAAGGAGACCCACCATACAGTATCTAGGTTCCTGCTATACATTGTAATCAAAAGACGAGCTTAGGGTTGCCTGGCTGCTTATTTAGAAGTTGGGTCTTAGGACACCAGGAACACCCAGTAGAGGGAGCTATAAAGGAACAGTCCATAACTATTCATTAGTGTTAACCCCTGAGTAATTCCAGAAATAGCTTTTGACTGGTGTTTAAAAAAATCATCTGGACACTCCACAGGCAGTCAGAAGTGAGGTAAACAAGTGGCAAGTCTTGTTTGGCAAGAACAAGAGAGCCCAGAAGTGAGATAGAGAAAAGGAGTCAAAAAATAGTCACGTAAGTTAGTGTGTATATTTGTCTGTGTGAGAGTGAGAGCACCAGTGAAAACGGGTGAGAAAAAGAAAGAGAGAATAAGAGCAAGAGATTTAATCAAACATTTAAAGAGTTGTAATTGAGACTCTTACTAGATACACACATCAGCTTAAATCCATTGGCCTTGAACATTGCTGCTGGTGAGTCTGAGGAAATATCCTGGCATCTAAGTGAATGAACTGCTTTTATAGAATTAAAATAATGCAAACTATGTACCATGACTTCACAATTACCAGACTGAAACCCAAATTAGCAATTATAGGAGATTCTGCAGAAGTGCCTGAGACAATATTTCCCCCAAGTCACCAACCCCCCAGTCACCACAACATCAAATGATACAATGTCTCAGAGCTTGAAAGGTATTCCAGGCACTTCAAGGTCAAGTCTCAATGAAGCGGTTCAGGTGACTAGTAGTGACACAGTGCTCTATTAAGACAATTGTATCAGTTACCTATGTGTTAGTCATAACTGAAAGGTAATTTCAGTATTTTTGTGATCATCAGAAATGTCCACTGTCTAACATGGTTCTGATCAGAGATACCAAATATCATAGATGTCAGCAAAGACATTATGTTTTTTTTTCATTATTTTTGAAAACTATTTGTTCATTTACTACTGTTTATCATGGGAACAAAGAGCAAATGTGGTAGACAAGTAAAATATTATTCACCATAAAGTAGCCAATATTCTAACTGCTCCCATGTTACAAAATGTAGTTGAATCAAGTGCTGAGTTGCTGTTTATTTGATAAAATTATCCCCCAGCTGCTCACATGATGACTTTGCGGATCATTATCATGAAGTTTACATTTTTAAGATTTGTGATGCAAAAACAGTAAATGCAGGATGACTGGCTTGATGTGCATGCAGGTAGATGATAAGTTAGATGTGCACACAAAGGTCAACCAGTCAATGCTGCACTGTTTGAAAGGTGTGCCATAAATTTGAAAGTTAAAACAAAGTAAAGATTTTTTTCTATGCATTAGACAATACCAATATGGTCCTGCGGAATCCAGTATTTAAAAGTAGTACATCAAAACTGGCTTAATTCTCCCATCTACTATACCTACAATGCAGGTATAACACACTGATTAATACTTAAAGTAACAAATAGGTAGTATAAAAATACTAATTATCATCCAATAGAGGGTAATTTCAACAAATGTACAAGATAATTATTTTTGAAAATGTAGCCATATAGACTAGATGAATTCTTAATCTATCTGTGGTTTAAAGTAAATGAACATATACACACTGAGCATACCAATACTAGATAGCGCCTCCTTATGCTTGCAAAACAGCCACATTTCTTTGAGGTGTGATTTCCACAAAATGTTGGAAACGTTCCTTTGAGATTCTAGTCCATGCTGGCATGATTGCAACATACAATTTCTGCCGATTTGTCACTTGCACATTCATGTTGTGAATCTCCCATTCTACCACATTCCAAAGGTGTTTTATTGTATTTAGATTTGGTTACTGACAAAGCCAATGAAGAACACAAACCCCATTATCATGTTCATGTCCAGTTTGAGGCAGCTTTTGCTTTGTGACATGATAGATTATCATGCATTATCATACAGGCAGTAGCTATTGGAAGGTGGGTAAATTGTGCCAATGAAGGGACACACATGGTCATCAGCAAAACTTACATGGGCTGCTGCATTCAAGTGATGATTGATTGGTATTAACAGGCCCAAAGTCTGTCATTTCTTAAACCATTACTCCAACACCACTATCCTGCACTGTTGTCATAAGAGAGGCTGGATGCATGCATTCATGCTGTTGGTGCCAGATTCGGACTATACCATCTGTGTTCCTGAGCAAAAATGAGATTCATCAAATGCAACTATATTTTTCCAAACTTCAGCTGTCCAGTTTTGGTAAGCCTGTGTCTACTGTAGCCTTAGATATCTGTTCCTGGCAATAGGGGAACCCAATCTGGTCTCCTGCTGTTTTAGTCTATCCACCTCATGGTATGACATGCATCCTGAAATGCTTTTTACACAGTTGTACAGAATGGTTATGTGAGTTATTGTAGCCTTTCTGTCAGCTAGTAATCGGTCTGGCCATTTTCTGACTTGTCTCATTAATAAGGTGTTTTTGTCTGTAAAGCTGAAACTTAGTGGATATTTTTTGTTTCTCACACTATTTTGAGTAAACTCTGTTGTGCTTGAAAAATCACAGGAGATCACCAGTTACCGAAATACTCAAACCAGTCCATCTGCCACCAATAATCATGCCATGGTCAAAATCACCAAGATCACATTTTTCCCTATTCTGTTGATTTGTGCGAATATCAACTGAATCTCCTGACCTGTATCTGCATGATTTTGTGCATTGCGCTGCTGCTACATGATTGGCTGATCAGATCAATCATGTGTATAGGTGCTCCAAATCATTTTCTCAGTGAGAGTATTTCACTCTTAATATTAAGGTTTGATAAGAAACTAAAGCTGGCAGAATAAAGTGTAGACACATTGGATCTCCCGGACTGCTTATAATAGTCATCCACTTTCATACTCTATCTCTTACTCTCTTTCATGTATCCATTGCTATTTCAGAATCATACAATAATGCCGTTGCTCTAAAAGCAACATTGCACTGCAGAATAGTGCACAAACGTCAAGGTCATAAATTAAATAATATATTTATAAGCAAAATACATAATACAATAGTGAAATCTTCATTTAAGTAGCACTGGAAAATAAAATCCAAGGCCCATATTTTCCTGTTACATAGAATAGCTGAAAATATATATGAATCATTATTTTATATAGTAGCTTTCTAAACAAACTCCAAAGTAAAATGTTATAATTCCCAAGGTTATATTTTAAATAGCATTAAAAGTAAAAAAAATACAATTCAAGATTAATCAATAAAGGAGTTGAAGAGGAAAAAGCTAGTTTTAAAAGAGAGATCAAGTCAGAATTTGAAACAGTTTAATGAATATACATCGCAGTCAGAGTAAGAATAAAAGCACATACACACAAAAGTACATTACAGCAGCGTTTGTCAACCACTGGATTGCAAACCACTTTTGGGTCACAAGTTGCTATTGTTTATGTTAGTAGTGGGTCGTGGTGGGTTTCAAAGTGGGTACAGTATACTCTGTGCATTTTCTTCAAGTATTATGCCAGATGCAAATACTCGAAGCGGTTGGACCATATTACAGATGTTCTGTTTCTGCTCTTTAATTTCAGCAGACAAAATGAGAGAGAGCAACTGCTGAATGTTATTATCAATGGACCTCAAGATGTGGTTGGTTTTAGAGACAGTAGCTAGAACAAACAGGTTTCTTAATAGACTGGGGATTACTATCAAAAATCAAAGTGTAGTGAACTCAAGAGTTCCAAAGCACAAACGTCCCAAACAATGACTCAAAAATGCTCACTGGGGGGAATTATCATCAATCCTCGGCTATAATCAAAAAGGGCAGTATGAATCTTTATAAATAAGACCATGTCACAGTATGAAATCCAAGTCAAAAACCAAGCATAGGGTCACAAAATCCAGTATATCACAAAAAAACCACACTAATCAACAAACCCTACTAAGCCCAAATCACATTCAGTGAACCAGAAGGGACAATGGGATACCCCTGCCTTTATTAGTCTGACTGCAGTCCCCTGATGGTGATGGGCACATGGCCTCGCCTCTTGGGAACCACCAAAAAACACTGGTACATTGGGCAAAATACACAGATACATAGAAACTAAATTGTTCTCATACTGAATTACTGTTCCTTTAACATCTTCTGACACAAAATTGTAAGACTTCCTCTTCTCATCTTTCATTCAAATTGATATATGTGTAGTCATGTTCATAATGCAGTAGCATTTCACACTCTGGAAACAAGGTCAACAACAGCAAAATACATGCCCATAAGACTAGCAGCACCAGTGGTGCTAGCTAACTCACAATAATGGCTAGGAAACAGAAAAGTGCAGAATTTTCTATTAAACAATGTATTTACACATTTTGGTCTTTGATAATAAATGGTCTGACAAAGTGAGTAATGAAAGCATCAAGAATGTGTTGGATCTCTTTTAAAGCTGGACAGCCAAGCAGGTTAAATGGCCTGGTTTGCCAGGGGTAAAGTCTGAATTGGCAATCTAGTTGTTTGAAGTTGAATACCATAACCACTTCAACACACTCAGTTCTTTTCAATTTTATGCCTACAACATATACTGTATATGGGAAGAGTTCCTTAAACAAAAAAAGAAGATATCAGACTGAAACTACATGACATTAGGAGGATTCCATATATTAAAATGAACATGTCAATTTGGGAAGTCCAATAAATGATCACTATCAGAATTTGTTTTTCATTGTAGATTGTAACTGTAGGGTTTCTAAGATAAGCTAAATCCAGTGACCGTAATTTGCATTTGTTTTACCAGGAGTTAAAAGGGCCAACAAACAAAAGATGGGCTAGCCCAGGGTGTATGTGTTTTGCTGCTATATCCCTTTTCAGTTAATAAATAAAATGTTTGCAACAGACTCACCCAGCTTCTCGGCTACATTTATATAGCCGATGAGATGATGGCCGCATTGCAGTGCGTAAAGAACAAATAAATGCAGAGATACTTTATATATATATATAGAAGGTAGCATGCAGTATTAGGATTCCATAATAGTTGCTGCTTGATGCTGAGATATTAAAAAAAAGAAAACAGTTGGAATGTTTATTCCAATAATGTAGATTGTTACTGTATAGCAATGTCTTTTGATTTTCTACATATTTCTAATATTTATAAACAAAATAAAGCAACTCACATAAATTTCTCCTGATGTAGCTTTACTTATTACATCACAAAAATGTCACCCTTGTTTAAACTATTTTTTTATCTTTGAAGCAAGTCTTGTTTTTGTCTGTTGAAGAAATGAGTTTTCTTGTCAAGTGCCTATGTCAAATAGTCTAGCCCTTACTCAGGCATTCACTCACTCACGCAAACATATACACACACAAACACACACACACAGATTCATCCTGAGAAAATAAGTAAATAAAAGAAAAATTTGCAGGGAATATTGCATGGTGACCATGGAGAACCGTAGAGATTGTTCACTTCTGAGACGCGTGATGACATTTTTACGGAAACAAACCAGCATAATTCTAATGAGTTATGGTCTTGGTAGTTGGAAATGAGAAATCCTAGGATCACAGCACATGTGATAATCGAAAGTGTTGAATAAATTCAAGAAAGCCCAGGATCACTCAAATAACTTGTTCAAAGGAAACCTCAGGATGGCTAGCTTATTACTTTGTTTCTTCTGCAGTGTGATTTTTTTTAATACAATATTTACTAATCAGAGTTAATAATCATAAATGGTGACATTATTTACTGACAAAGGGTTCAAGATCACTGTAAATACAACAAGCATTTTTACTAGTATTAACAGAAGAATCAAGTGTCACAAGTCTTAAATAATGGATTTTCATGTTAATCACAGTTAGGGTACTGGCATACTGGGAAATAAGTGTTAGTTAATTGTTATGTGAATTGTGTGAATTAAAAAATATATTCTTTGTTAGTGTCAAAGTAATACAGCTTATAATTTCTGTTTGTACTTATATTTTAATTACTGGTGCATTATTTTTTAAAGAGAGCCCTTTAAACTAGCTTCTGGGGGTTCTAACAAATTTATTTTAAGCAGCCTCCTAGTTGCTCATCCCTGCTACTTGGTGTTCTTGGTTTGGCTCAGTCAAGCATCCTCAAGAACTTACTTTGCCTTGGGCACCACTCAGCCACCTAATGTCAAACAATGTTTAATGCATGCATAAAGAGATTATGCTCTGCCATTTAATGTGATCCACCAATGCTTAAGCACTGTGTAAAATGTGCTGAGTGTCGAGACAAGAAGCTGCTGCATGAATTAGCAATTCAAAATTATAAGTCTGATAATGTGAAGCAGCGTAACCAAATGAGCCATACTAAAGATGAATTACTAATTGAGATTCCCTTCCTTTCCAAGTCATCTTTCCTCATTATATCACAAACCTGGAAATGATTTGGGCAGGCCAAAGACATCATACATTATTAGCAGTGTAGACACAGTAAAAAGGAGGATAAGCTTGTGTTGTATAGTACTATGATACGTGTAAATGATAAATCTTGGTGAAGTCTCTGAAGCAGGGTTGTGTGAGTGATAGTGTTTTGTAATAGCCACAATGGATGGACTAGCTTTCTGAATGGTGGGAGGATGGCCCTTTTCCAATATGGAAGGACGGCACAGATGGGTGCTTTCCCAGACAAATTCCCAGAGAATTAACAGATAGACTGGTGGAAGCTGCTTGCTAGGAAGTTTTGTTTCCCTAGTATGATAGGTAACAATGCTCCTCTGGTATGTTTCCAGTTTGGCCATGGTAATTTGTAGTTCCATAGGTCAGCTCTATTAGGATCACTGTATGCCTCCAGAGGGAGCTGTCAGAAGAGGATATCCCTGATTTAGGAAACTTCCGCCAAACCCAGAAATGCTTCCACCATGCATTGTCCTGATATTGAAAGTACTCCTTGCTTTGCGTTAAAGGAGTCTCTCTACGTCAACATGTCAAGTTGGAGACAGTCGTGGAGGAAGAACAAAGCTCGTCTGGGACAACTGGAGGAAGAGAGAAAAGAGAAAAGAATTTATTTGTGTTTGGAGCAAGAAATAACCCTGTTTTTAGGGTATCTGTTAAAATAAAAACATTTATTTGAACTAAGACTTGTGTCTGTGTGGTTTTGTCTGGTGTTTGGGGCTTCATGTTGCCCCCTACAGATCACAATATGAATAATACATAATTTAATTTAATTCTATGCAAGTACATGACTTATACAGCACTGTATGCCAAAGAAGGAGGTCTCTATATTAACCTTATCTGGAAATGGAAATATTTTTACTTCTACATTTATGGGAGTTTATTTGTGAAAATGCCTTCTAAAAGGAAGGAATTTTAATGTGTCATTTCCGTACACCAGAAATTCTGGCAGGGATGGGTTCTACTCCCTATCCCTGTCAGACAGAGAAAATAATGAAAGGACTGGTGGAACTTCTTGCTAGTTGTGTCGAATTTCCAGTTCATTTATTTAATTCAGGTCTTTAATCCAAATTATTCAATTATTCTGATGCTTAAACTGTCACCAGCTGATCATAAAACTCGACCACGTACTGAGCCAATTTACAGTTTTCAATCAATACAATCTGTATGTGTTTCTGAGTAACTGGACTTTAGTAGAAGCATAATGAACATGGAAACTTCAGAAAGACAGTAATCAAGCTAGGATCTGAGCAAAGGACTTCAGTGCCATTATGCTGCCCTATTAATCAGTCAGCCAATATTTACATTAATCTGCATTTTTCGGTACAGTCACCTTGACTAGAAGATTTTTTTTAAACATAAAATCACATCACATATAGCAGAATGAAGACATTTTGAAAGTGATACAATTTGTGATAAAAGTAGTGAGGAAAATATAAAAAGATGTTTATACTAGGAAGAATCAAACATGAGATCATCTGGCAAACCAAATCTGCACTGAACATTCTACATGTAGAAGAAATGTATTATGATGTGTAAAAATTGATCCAGAGTTGTGGAATTGTAGGGTGAATGTCAAAGATCCTAATTACTGCCTTGAGATTTCTCATTCCTGTGCCTGAAAAAAAAAATGGAAAACCCTCTAGAGTCAATGCATTCTTGCCCTAATATTAAGGATATAAAAATAAGTTCTTTTATGATTGTATTAGAATAGGTCAGTGTACAGTACAAAATGAATTAATGTTCAGTTAAATTGTGTTTTAAAGGTGGGCTGCAATTTGCTTTTACCTCCCCCAATTAACGCCAAATTCAGAAACAAGGTGACAACAAGATTTTACCCTTTTAGAACATGTACATTTAAAAAATGTTACTATAAAGATGTTAACCTTTAATTATCTGTTTTGAACTGGAATACCTTTACAGCGAGGCGGCACAGAGTTTGTGTGGAGTTTGCATGTTCTCCCCATGTCTGCATGGGTTTCCTCTGGGTACAGCAGGTTAGGTGGATTGGCGATTCTAAATTGTCCCTAGTGTGTGCTTGGGGTGTGGGTGTGTGTGTCCTGTGGTGGGTTGGCGCCCTGCCCGGGATTGGTTCCTGCCTTGTGCCCTGTGTTGGCTGGGATTGGCTCCCGCAGACCCCCGTGACCCTGTGTTCGGATTCAACAGGTTGGAAAATGGATGGATGGATAATTTTACAGCATATTGTCCATTCACATTTTGACCACTAACATTTCATCATTAACTAAAATAAATTCATTGCAACTCATGATTAAATACATTGAACATATCTCGGAGGACAACATGTATGTTTTTTTTTATAAAGTTGACAAAGCAGATAAACAGAAATATCTAAAAAAAAAAAACTTGCAAGTAAAGAGTCTCATTATTGATACACACAGACTCACAAAGTGTTCTAAAGCACAGTTGTTTATTAATGCCAGTAACTCTAGGCAGGCAGGTAAAAATAACTTTTCAAAAAATAAGGTAAATATGCATTGACTTACATTATAAGTAAGTGAGAAAAGTGCATTCTAATGATCACTTAAACAAACTGTGCTTCCCTTTTTCTTTTTGATTGTACACATAGTACAAAACTGGAGCTGCATTTAATAAATAATAGCTGTTTTGGGCATCATTGTGAGCACCAAAATACCAGAAGATGATTGATAAATGAGAATAATAAATAAGGGTCAGAACACTGGTGGTGCTTAACAAAAACATGTAACCAGGATTCAAAGGGCAAAACAAGAATGAAAGTCAGAATTAGAATAAGGGTTGTAACCAAAATACAAAATCCTACCACTAGGGTCTGCTTGAAAGAAAGCTAACAATTGCTTCAAAGTTTAGCAGTTTTATCCAGTGAGGAATAAAGGCTGTGTGCAGCCGCTTTCATATTTGTGATATTACAGCTGGCAATGTCTCAAGCACGATAGATGTGATCACATGTGTATTATCATGGTGTTAGTGGAATTTGCCAGGTTTGTTATGGGTAGACCTGTTCTCCCACCCTTGGCAGACTCATGGAAAGACACAGACACAGATCCTGTTTATTTAAGTACTGGTTATAAACGATGTCCAAACAGCCTGTCACTACTCAGAACTCCACATAGAAGCTCACTAGTTTTAGCATAAACAACGAAATGGTGTTCCCGGATATAGCCTAGACCTAAAGGTTGCCTTGGTCCCCAAGAATAGTATCGACCCTCTTCTACAATGCCCCCAGATATAACCTAGACTTTAAGGTTGAAACACTGTGATCCCTGAGAATAACCTAGAAACATGGAGGTTGATAACACTTTGGCTAAAGCCACTTAGCAACCAACGATTTATAACTTCCACTGTCAGGATGTCTCCATTGGTTTGCTAATCCTGTGGGAAAGAAAACTCCCTCCACCAGGTGCATTTACTTTATTACTTCAATCTCTTGAGATTTACAGACAAAATGAAGAAATTTAAAACCAAGGCAGTAGAACAACAGCAAGAGAAATAAATGACAAAAAGTAGTGACTAGCTATCAAATTCTGGATGTAAAGCCATAATGAAAAATACACTCTTGCTTAAAAGTCATAAAAGCTTAAATAATACTTTCCATAAAGATAATGGCAATATCTACATCACTTTTAAATTAAGAGCAGTGTGGCTGATACATGGACAGCATTCTCAATGTCCAGGTCAATGGAATCTCTGTGATGGAATGAAGAGTTTCTTTCTGATATCTCTGTTGTCTCTCTTTTTTCCTCTCTCAGATGATCCACTCTTTATATCAAAATGCATATGTGGGGATTCCTACCTTGTGAAGTTATACATAGATACTGTAGTTTTCTAGCCAGTCTATTGATGGGCAGCTCTGCCTAAAAGAATGTGCAGTACAAAACACTTTGTCTTGTCAAGAGTACTTTATTTGGTCTTTCTCCAGTTCCCTTGGGAAAACAATTTCTCCCATCTAAGTTTGAGTTATGGAATATCTAGTCATTCTAATATCTATAAATATAATTCACTAAGGCAAGACACCCATGGAAAGCACGCCGGAAGGGTGTGGATTCACTAAGCCGCCGACAAGTAAGACACCTATGGCGCACGCAGGAAGGAGCCACGCCTACCAACTCCAAGACCATTGGATACGACAACAACTCGCAGAGCCATGGCTACCAACTTGGATGCGACGACACAGAAAAAAAGGCGTCATTTCCATTTGTCTGTCGTAGAGGCCACCTTGACTGTTCATAGAGGCATGTTTCTCGCTGAGGTGAATCACCATATGCAGCGTGTAAAACGGTTTGCGAGGGGTATCCCATGGGATCCTTAAAACAATCCTTTACAACTGAGGTTAAAACACAATGAAGTAAGCAGTCTTTAAAACCCGAGTTTTCGGTTACGACACATGACCGCGTGCACCATAGCAAACTGTTTTACATGCTACATACAGCAATTCGCATCGCCAACAAACATGCATCTTCTTAGATGCTCCTGCAGGAACACGGAAAGTCTACATGAGTCACAGGTGCATCTGGACTGTGCAAAGACGACAACGACTCAAGTGACGAGTTGGAGGTAGGCACATGAGCGATGGCGATCCGCCAGTTTTCAGTCACGGATGATTGTGTATTGGTTTGTTCCGTGCATGGTTACAATGTTGCTTTTCTTTCTGAATTATTACATTACCAATTTTTCAAATGTTAATTTTCTCCCTGTGCTTAACAATCATTAAAAAACTGGCCTGATTATGCGGCGTATGGTACGCCGCGGGTTGGCTAGTAAGGTTATAATATAGACAGCAATAAGAGAAAAAATCCATAGACTTTTAGAAGGAAAGAAGGAAAATGTGTAAAATACCTAGACTTAAAAATGTCTCTCACAGAGTTTTACAGCACTACTCTGTGTCCAGAATGTTCATTTACGGGTCATTGAAGTTTGTTTGAGCACAAACTTGTAAATAAGGCAAACTATACTGTATTTTTAAATGATGACTGTCCATTCCATAACATGTTACCAACTACAAACCATCATGTAAAGAAATTAAATCTAAATGGTGACAAAAATGTTCTTTTTAATTGCAAGACAAAACATGAACATAATTCCTGCGGTGGGTTGGCACCCTGCCCAGGATTGGTTCCTGCCTTGTGCCCTGTGTTGGCTGGGATTGGCTCCAGCAGACCCCCGTGACCCTGTATTCGGATTCAGCGGGTTAGAAAATGGATGGATGGAACATGAACATAATGTAGAAATGATTTCATAAACTTTTAAAACAGAAAAAGTTTCATGTGTAAGAAAACGTAACACTACAATAATATTATGTTCATGTATTATTAAATCTACTTACTCCAATTCAGGTTTGCATTGGGTGCCGGGTAGGAATAGGCCCTGCATTGTAAAAGTCCATTGCAGAGCCCTCTCACAACCACAGAGGGTCAATTTGGCATTACCAGTTAATTTAATACACATCTCTTTTGGGATGTGAAAACTAGGGTACCCATAAGAAGACCGACACAGACACAGGGAGAAGTGTAAATTCCCCATTGACCACAAATGGATGCAGGGATGGATGCTGGAAACTCAACACTAACTATTGTCCCACTCTGTCATCTGTATGCTAAAGATAATAATGATAATTATTTTTTATCTTCATTGTTTAAATCTTTTCATTATGTAGTGTTAGTTAGGTAATTCATTTAGCTGCTGTTTCATTTATTCATATTTCTGTAGATCATTTCCCTGAAGCATGTAAGAGATTCACTACTGAACAACAATGTAGGGGTTTTCTTAAGGAACTATAGATTCCTGTCAAGAGTGATTGTATGTTGGCATTATAGTAGTAATGTTGTCCTGGAACATTTTAAAGAGGACTGCTCAAGCATCATTAAATTGATGAGATATGATAGCAAGTTTCAAATGGCTAAGCATTTTCTAAGTAAGCACTTTGCTAATGGCTTTCAAATCATACATTTATAATGCAATAGCACCCCGTCTAAAGGTTAGTGGTAACTGCTAGTGTCAGATTTGGTTAGTCTGCATTAAAGACAGACAAACTTAATTAACAGAATGCTGCTTGATATGTCGTACTGAGGGACTTTGTACTTATTGCCAGTCCCTCTTGTGTCACCAACTTAATAGCTTCCTTCAATCCACCCTCTAGCCTGTGTTATGCAGTGCCATTAATAATGTACTTTATCACATGTATAGTGTTGCCAAACCAGCAAATACCGTTTTGACTGGTAGCTTGTTCAGGGGTCACAAACTGAGACCGCAGTAGCATTTGTGATTGTAACCTTGTGGTATGAACTTCTACCTTCTTTATCACTGCACTACTATGCAATAAAGCTTTTGTAGAAACCAACTTAATTTCCGTAAAATGCTTTAAAAATGAGAAAAATATGGCATAGAAATATTTTTAGTCTTTTTTATTAAGCTACGGTGTTCTCACATGGGAAATTCAAACTCTGGAATATACATTACTTGTCATCTTGCAGTACCATCTCGTACATAGTATAACTTGCCTTGTTTAGAATGACGGTTACATTTGCTTTGTAGTTTGAATTCAACTAAGCATAGAGAAAGAAATTGAAAGCTTATACAATGGGGCAAAAAAGTACAGTAATCCCTCCTCGAGGGAAAATCAGCGAAGTAGAAACCATATGTTTGTATGGTTATTTTTATATATTTTAAGCCCTTATAAACTCTCCCACCCTGTTAACATTATTAGAGCCCTCTAGACATGAAATAACACCCTTTAGTCAAAAGTTTAAACTGTGCTCCATGACAAGACAGAGATGACAGTTCTTTCTCACAATTAAAAGAATGCAAACATATCTTATCTTCAAAGGAGCGCCGTCATAAAGGAGCGCCGTCAGGAGCAGAAAATGTCAGAGAGAGCACTCGCTAAGAAAAGCAAACAATCAAAAAATCAATACGTGCTTTTAAGTATACAGAAGCACCGCGATAAAGCAGCATTTTGTAGAGGAGCGTCCGTGTCCTCTGTGCAAACAGCCCCTCTGCTCACAAACCCCCACCCCGCCCCCTCAGGCAGAGAGAGTGAGAAAGATAGAGAGAAGCAAACAATCTCAAGCACCGCGCGGGAAGCATATCTTATATCATTGAGGAGTTTTTGTTAATATGTAATACATGCTCTGATTGGGTAGCTTCTAAGCCATCCGCCAATAGAGTCCCTTGTATGAAATTAACTGGGCAAACAAACTGAGGAAGCATGTACCATAAATTAAAAGACCCATTGTCCGCAGAAAGCGGCGAACCAGCGAAAAATCCGTGATATATATTTAGATGTGCTTATATTTAAAATCCGCGATAGAATGAAGCCGCAAAAGTCGAAGCGCGATATAGCGAGGGATTTACTGTATTTAGTCAGCCACCAATTGTGCAAGTTCTCCCTCTTAAAAAGATGAGAGAGGCCTGTAATTTTCATCATAGGTATACATCATCTATGAGAGACAAACTGAGAAAAAAAATTCCAGAAAATCACATTGTCTGATTTTTGAAGAATTTATTTGCAAATTATGGTGGAAAAAAAGTATTTGGTCAATAGTAAAAGTTCATTTCAATACTTTGTTATATACCCTTTTTTGGCAATGACAGAGGTCAAACGTTTTCTGTAAGTCTTCACAAGGATTTCACACGCTGTTGCTGGTATTTTGGCCCATTCCTCCATGCAGATCTCCTCTAGGTCAGTGATGTTTTGGGGCTGTCGCTGGGCAACACGGACTTTCAGCTCTCTCTAAAGATTTTAGAAGAGATTGGCTAGGCCACTCCAGGACCTTGAAATGCTTCTTATGAACCTACTCCTTCGTTACCCGGGCGGTGTGTTTGGGATCATTGTCATGCTGAAAGACCCAACCACTTTTCATCTTCAATGATGGATGGAGGTTTTCACTCAAAATCTGACGATACATGGCCCCATTCATTCTTTCCTTTACACGGATCAGTCGTCTTGGTCCCTTTGCAGAAAAACAGCCCCAAAACATGATGTTTCCACCCCCATGCTTTACAGTAGGTATGGTGTACTTTGGATGTAACTCAGCATTCTTTCTCCTCCAAACACGACGAATAGAGTTTTTATCAAAAACTTCTATTTTGGTTTCATCTAACCATATGACATTCTCCCAATCCTCTTCTGGATCATCTAAATGCTCTCTAGCAAACTTCAGACGGGCCTGCACATATATTGAGAACGAGTTCAAACAGATGCCATTAATACAGGTAACAAGTAGAGGACAGAGGAACCTCTTACAGAAGAAGTTACAGGTCTGTGAGAGCCAGAAGTTTTGCTTGTTTGTTAGGTGACCAAATACTTATTTTCCACCATAATTTGCAAATAAATTCTTTAAAAATTAGACAATGTGATTTTCTGGATTTTTTTTTTCTCATTTTGTCTCTGATAGTTGAGGTATACCTATGATGAAAATTACAGGCCTCTCGCATCTTTTTAAGTGGAAGAACTTGCACAATTGGTGGCTGACTAAATACTTTTTTGCCCCACTATATATACTTTAGACAGTGGACAATTGTAGGGGGAAATTTCACGCACATGTTGTAAAGTTTGTCTCCACAGAAAAAACCATAGATACTTAGAATAAATTGTCAAATTGTGTGGAACTTTATTGACCTTCACGATTGAAGCCACTTGGGACATTATTTGCTCAAATTTAGTAAAATATGGCCGCCATCACAAGAATGCTCATAACAGTTTCTAAATAGTGATTTAATCACTAATGGATTTCGTATGAATTGGAGTAACTTCTTAACTAAGACCAGTGATGAGTGAAATGATTTGCTTGAATTTAAATTTGTAGTGAAACTCAGTTTATCACTTTGCAAAGTAATTTGCGTGTTGGTTCCATCAAAATTTGTGCCATTGTCACAAGAAGAAAGACATTTAGCTTCTGTGTGAAAGTATTTTCATGCATTAATCCTACATGCATGTGCCTGTTAGACACAAAAGAACACAGATAAACAAGAATGTGTGATTGAGACTTTAGGGGGCAGTATTCCTTTCTTAGCACCAAATAAAAACTTTTAAAACTCCAAAAAACTTTTAGCGAGTTTCACCTTTTATTCTTATTTTTTTATATCTTTCTATATATTCTTTTATTTTTTTTATATCTGGTAAATGAATTTTAGCATCAGTTTCACAAAAATAAATGTGAACTTAAACTTGCCTGTTTCACACATCACTTAATCAAGACCCTGTAGCTGCATCACATATTTAAAAGCAGAAATCCATTGTTATGTGTGTCAGTAACACCTAGAGACACTCTGTGTAAAGCAATTGCCCCCAAATACTTATAGAAAAAGCTAGTGCTAACTTCCAGATTCTATAAAAGATATTACTGTAAAAAGTATTCATAAGACCTTGGAGACCACTGCATAAGTAGCGCACAGTGGGCACTGTGAGGGGAAATGGAAATAGTATAATACCTTGTCCAGGGTGTAGTTAGAATGCATCTATGCTATTATGCAAACTCAACCTTAACCCTGTATCAAGGAGCATATATATAAAAAGCTTACCTCTAACTACACTGTATACTACCAGCCCTGTTCCTTTTGTGTAACAAGAATGAAAAGTATTCATGGCTTTAAAATCTTAATTTGTAAGCCTCTTAAACAGTGAGATATTTACTCATGTGAAAATTACCAAAAGGGCTAATTGTTCACATCTGCCTGAGCACTTCATGTTACCCTGTCCCATTTACACTTTTATACATGGCCACGTGTGAGCAGCTTTCCACCCAACACTGCTAAAGTTGAATAGATATAATATCTTTGTAAATCGTTATCTGTTTGTAAATTATTTTTTATCTTAGTTAAATACATACTTTTTTTAAATACTTTCTTTTTGCATTTTGTTACTTCTCACACTGCAGTAGAAAAGCTAACAGGTCTGCCACATGGAACTATTTAATCATGCCCTAGGCTGACCACTGGGGCATTGAGAATTTTTCTGTGTTTTTAGGCTCACTTTTCCCAAATTCCTTTTGAGGCTGGTTTTGCTGTTGTGTATTTTGTGTATTGGTAACTTAGGAATTAAGAACTTTTGGCCTATTGTGATTATTTTTTTGCCTGCTTTGGTTTTAGGCCTTTTGGATATTTATCAGTTTTAAATGTATTGACATTTTCTTTTTTTGTGGGGCTTCTTATGTTTTTAGCCTGTCTCAGTGTTAGATGTTTTTGGAGTATTTTTATTATTTTGAATTACTTTGCCTTATTTTCTTAAGCATTATTTTTTAAAAAACTAGTCCTAATCTTAATTTTATTTTGTAATATCTTGATCTATTGCTCCTTATTGTTTTCAATCAACAACTCACTTAAATGTAGTTCAGCCTGTTTGAAATCACAAAACTTTATTTAGCTTTTTAAAATTATTTTAAGAGATGGGAAAACAGTCACTAACACTACTGTTTCTTTTGTTCTGGCTTTATTTTTACCCACAACCTCAGTTTAGGGTTAATTTCATTACTTAGATATAGCTATATTTTATTTTTGTTACTTGTTAAAACATCCTAAATGGCAGTATAATGCACTATGCATGCTGTACTCTAAGCATTCCTCCATCTGAGACATTATTTGTATGATTGTGTAGTCTTTAGTGGATCTTTGGATTGTGCCATTCCTGATGAAACTGAAAGAAATGGTGCCCAACACAATGTGCCCACTACACACAACATGTTGTGTTTTTAAAAAAAATCATATAATAATGTCCATCTCAGTGTATAAAACAAGACTTTGTACTTTTAAAAAGAATTTCTCCAAATATGGTACAGTAATCCCTCCTCGATCGCGGGGGTTGCGTTCCAAAACCCCTGGCGATAGGTGAAAATCCGCGAAGTAGAAACCATATGTTTGTATGGTTATTTTTATATATTTTAAGCCCTTATAAACTCTCCCACACTGTTAACATTATTAGAGCCCTCTAGACATGAAATAACACCCTTTAGTCAAATGTTTAAACTGTGCTCCAAGACAGAGATGACAGTTCTTTCTCACAATTAAAAGAATGCAAATATATCTTCTCTTCAAAGGAGTGTCTGCATCAGGAGCAGAGAATTTCAGAGAGAGAGAGAGCGCTCGCAAAGAAAAGCAAACAATCAAAAAATCAATACATGTGCTTTTAAGTTTGCCGAAGCACCGCAATAAAGCAACATTTTTTAGAGGAGCGTCAGTATCTTCTAAGAAAACAGCCCCTCTGCTCACATCTCTTCCGTCAGGCACAGAGAACGTCAGAGAGAGAGCGAGAGAGAGCGCGCAAGATTAAAGCAAACAATCAAAAAAATCAATAAGTGTGTTTTTAAGTATGCGGAAGCACCTCGATAAAGCTGCATTTCTTAGAGGAGCGTCCGTATCCACTAGGCAAACAGCTTTTGTGCAAACAGCACCTCTGCTCACACCCCCTCCGTCAGGCGCAGAGAATGTCAGAGAGGGTGAGAGAGAGGCAGAGACAAACAAACAATCAAGCACCGTGTGGGAAACATATCTTATAGCATTGAGGAGTTTTAGTTATATGTAATACATGCTCTGATTGGGTAGCTTCTAAGCCATCCGCCAATAGCGTCCTTTGTATGAAATCAACTGGGCAAACAAACTGAGGAAGCATGTACCATAAATTAAAAGACCCATTGTCTGCAGAAATCCTCGAAGCAGCGAAAAATCCGTGATATATATTTAGATATGCTTACATTTAAAATCCGCGATAGAGTGAAGCCGCGAAAGTCGAAGCGCGATATAGCGAGGGATTACTGTATACACAAACAAGTGTTGACCTTCTAGAAAATTGTGTGTCACAGTTTTGATCATTAAGCTTTAGGGATTCATGATATTGAACAAAACTGATTAAGTGCATATTATGGGTAAAGAGCCTACAGATCATAATAAAACCAAAGTACCAAAGAAAAACACATAGAAATCAATAAATAAAAGAAACATGAAAAAAAAACATACCACGCAATTCTTAATACTATATGTCTTTGATGTAGTGTAAAATATTAATTACTTGATGAGTTTCAAATTTAGGTTAACATTTTATTATTATATTATGATCCATGGATCATTTTATTTAGGCATTTAACTATAATATGCATGGCCATTGGCTAGAACATGATGAATCATATATAGAATGTACTGTACTACAACAGATTCATGAAATTACTGGTCAGTGCCCTCTTGAACTGAATATAGTAGCAGTGCAGGGTGAGGATGGCAGAGCATAAAAAAAATAATAGCATCATGCCTTACCTTTACTACTTCCCCCTAATAAATTCACTGTCCTCCATGAGGTGCTTTTCACTTCCAGCACTAATGTAGCCGGTTCACTTCGCTCTTCCTGAATTCAAACCCAGGCATTAAAATTGAAAAATGAACAGCATAGAGACGTAAAGGAATATTTCCATGATCTGAGAACGTTAATTACTTCTGTGTGTTAGTGATATTTTTGTACTGCTCAATGTAACAAAATTGTTTATCATCTACATATACTGTATTTTTATATCTTTTCACTATATGCTTTAGTACTATACAGTGTGTTACATATATTATCTGTTTTCTCTTTATACTGTCATTGTGTCTGTAATAAACTGTTCATGTTTACACAAAGAGAAATTACGTAAGAAATTGAGCTTGGACGTGATAAGTACTATACAAACTGTATCTAACCAGGTTTGGTTCGAGCCTTGCATTCAGGGCTGTTAGCATTGAATCTGCCCCTTAGACAGTTCAAAGTAATAACTAGGTTCAAAAAACATAGATAGATGATAGAATAGGTGAATTGCCATTGCTGTGTCCTTAATGAGATATTGAGTGAAATGATTTCAAATGAGAAGAAAATTCCTGCTATAGAAATGTATGTGATTGGAAGATCCATTAATGATTGTTGTTCAAACAGCATGAAGTACAGTAACCCTACACACATGCTATTTTCACATGTTATTGGAATTTACTGAAGTACTATTTGTGTTACCATATCTTCCCACTTTATTATATGCATGTTTCAACTGGTGGGAATATTGTGATTAAAAATGAGTTCAATGTTAATTTGCTTCTTCATATACACAAAAATGTAAAACATAAAGAAAAAGAAAGGTTTTAAACAAGCATAGCCAGGGCTGGCACCACCATTAAGGCAAATTAGGCATTCGCCTAGGGCGCAGATCATAAGGGTGGGACCAGCCCTACAGATTAGCTACGGAACAGTCGGTTGGTGCACTAGTAAGCTTGGCCTAAGGCACAAAATAACCTAGTACCAGCACTGAGTATAGCATCACTCCTAGTCCAGTTTGACTGCCAAATAGTATTTTTGGCTAGGCAGGCTTTAATTTTGTAGTTTATAAATTCAAATAAGGTGATAGGTTAGTATTTGACTATGAGGTAGACACTATATAAGTAATATTTATTATTTTTAGTACTATTATTATTATTATTATTATTATTATTAGGAGTCGTAGTAGTAGCAGTAGTGATAGTAGTGGTAGTAGTATTTTTACATCACAACTCACTGAATTTGTATAAAAAAATTATACCCTAATTGTCCCACTAGGAGCTACCACTTGGAAAGATGCTTATTTCTACCTAGGAAGCCCATTTTTCTATACCCAAATCGCATGAAAGTAGTAATTGGTACAGAAGTAACTAGATGATGGTCGTTGCTATGGAGTGTTCAAAACAGAAAAAGAAAAAGTGGAACTAACATACCAAAAAATCAATACTAAGTAATCCTATATTTCAGCATTGTATGGTAAATTACACCCATTCACAGCACTTCTGTTGCGTTACTTTTTAGTGTTAATAATATGTGACAGTAATAAATGCACATTTCAATTAAAAAATGTATCTTACTTATTTTCTGTTGCTTTGTGAATTCATAGTAAAGTGAAGCACTGTCTTCTAAGAGGAGAGTTGTGGATGACTCAGGGTCAAGAATGGAGGGATTGATGTGAATGTATTGCCTTAGTTACCACTGAATTTTGTTGTGCAATTTTCTTCTAAGACTAACATTATATTTTATACAGTTTTATGTGCCTCAATTTGGAGTAGGAATAAAAAGTAAAATTAAACTCCTTCAACTAAATGTCTTAAAGAATAACTAGTTATATTTTAACTTGTTGCAACGTTACCATAGCTAAAAGGTATTTCACAAAAATATGTTTATTTTTATAGTGGAGAATCACTGAAACACTAAATCTTTAAAAGGGTCTGCCTGATATTCTATGAAATGAGCAATTGATATTTTGAATTGTCCCTCACTGTAAATTTTAAAACACCCATACCTTGATATTTCATTAAATGATTAAATACTTGAGTTGGGCTTAGTCAACTAAAAATTGTATACTGAACTCAAATCATTCCATTATTGTATTAAAAAGTTAGCTGAAGTGACAAATACCCCCACATTTCTATAAATTTATTGTGTTACTTTGTTGGCTAAACAGTAGAGTACAGCATAGTATTCACTAACTGTTCTGGTTTTAATAGTCTATTTAAAAACTTGTTAAACCAATTAAATTCCCCCATTTTTAACAGTTTTGCCTTTTCCATTACTTTATTGAATAACCGGATCTTTGAGGAAATTTTATTAAAATTTCAAATGCTAACTAATTAAATAGTGCCTCTTGCCTATTGAATGCTGAAATAATTACTCAGTTTACATTTGATGAATGTGCTTGTTTTATTTCTTTCTTGGTGCTTTATATGTATTAGGAACTAAAATACACATCATGCATTTATCATCAGCCTGTGCTCTCCTGCTCCCAACCTCTCCTCCTCTCCTGTGTTCTCCACTGCCTCATGACAATCCATGGCCTCAGCACATTCATTTTCCATAAATTCATTTTGATTGTTTGTATAAGGATTGTTGGTCTTCAGGTGATTTTGAAGTAGCAAGTGCAGCTTGCTGGAAATTCTCCTTAAATCCCATTGCAAAACCTGTTTTCTCTTCTCTGCCACAGTTAACCGAATGTGATTGCTAATGCTCAGCCCAGGTCTCTTGTTTTCACTGTGCTGCACATTAGCTTAGCTGAGATCACAGCTTTTGCATGCACTTGAGAGACATTCTCCTCCCTTTTCTATCTTTAGGCAGAGTGTAGAGACATTTGATGCTCAGTCAAGAGAACAAGTCACCTACTTGTAAGTGGGGACTAAAAAGGCTCCTACATATTTTTGCTAATGCATTTGCTTGGAGGCCATTTGTCTAAGGAGGATTTAACATTTTAAAAAGAAAAAAACTGGTGGGTCTCATGTGATAAAAAGAAAACACTGCATCTGAGTTGTATTCTAAATGTATTCACATACGATTAGGGATGTCTTTCCTTCATTTCCTGTGAGTTTTAGCTTCTTTGTTTGTATTTTCCATTCAATTTGTTGTAGAAAGCTTGCAGTCTTTAAAGAGCCATTATCAATAAATGTGCTATAGAAGCTAGCCACTTGGCTTTGTGAAAAAGGGCAAGCACACAACATTTAGATTTAAATGCACCATGATGTTAGAAATCGTGCTGCTCTTGTGGGTTCCTTTCATGTAATTGCATTAGCACTGAATATATGATCAAGATCATCCTAGCATAGTAACATCCGATTTCAGAATAAAACTGATTTTATCAGGATATTGTCAACACTAAATTAAAAAGGAGAATTGGCTACAAATGAAATATGTAGTGATTAACATAAAACACTATATATTTAGATTATTTAGCAGTGTACATTACCTTTCTTCAGAGAAACAAATATTTTGTTTTTTTTTATTCAATTATACAGTATACTGTAAGTTAGTGTATTTAGTAATAAATTTATTGCAGGTAGTACATTACTGTACAACAATTACACCAAAATTAAAAGATTAAGTCTTTAACATACAAATAATTCATTTTCACAAACTCGAAGACTATAACCAAATGATACAACAGACACCATACTTTAACAGTACACATACTGGCCCTTTAAAGACATCAGTTAACAGATACCAAGATTCCTGTCTGTTTGATGGAACAGCTTCTCTGTTATCGCTTGTCCTACAAAGTTCCGAGACTACTACATTCTGGGAACTCCCTGACATGATGCCTCTGCATTACTAGAAAGTCAGACATACTTTAGGTAACTAAGGTAATGCCCTGGTAGTTCCTTTTGAACCTTTCTGCTTTCTTTGCAAGTTTTATGTACCGTATATGTATAGACCATCCTCTATTTATAGCCTCATGAAGCCAACTAGGAACTATGGGAAATCTCACACTTATTGGGTGCTATTTTTAATGGATAATTTGCTCCTTTCCTTGCTTTATAGTCTTTGTATTGTGGTTTAATCCTTCTGTTGACCTTATAAACCTACTTGGTAGCAATCACATTCTTGGCAGGAGCTACTCATTGACATACTGTGGCTATAGGAGTGGAATCTATTGTGTCAGTTCCTGGAGCTTGGACTAAACCAGTTGTGGGGTACCAAGCTATTGCACACATGTGCATTGTACTGTGTTAATAAGGTTGTATGTATTTTGCCTTGCTTTTACCTTTAATTAACTTTGAAGCTTTTACTAGAGTTCAGAATTTCAGTCAGGAACCAGGAGGTGGCAGCTTGCTCCATCAGCTAGGAGCTACACATGAAATTAGTTTGGATTTCGATTTGATGCAGCATAGAGGAGAACAACTGACTACTCTGTAGGCAAGCATCAAGAATTTGAACTTAATATGTTCTGCTACAGGGAGCCAATGTAGTGAGCTGAAGAGACAAGTGACATGTGCCTTGCCTTGGCTGGTTGAACACCTGACATGCCTCTGCATTTTCAATTATCTGCAGTGGCTTGGTAACACATGCCAGTACCTCTGCCAGGAGAGAGATGTAGTACTCCAGACTTTACAAGATGAAAGCCTGGACAATGAGTTGTGCTGCATATACACCATCAGATATACTCTGATCCTGCAACTCTTGCATAGAGTTAAACAGTGACGCAGTTGCAACAAAGTCAGTGACCTAGAGCTGGTCATTGATCACCACCCTGAGGTTTCATACTGACTTGGCGGGTGTTATTAATAGTGAGCCAAGCTATACAGAGAACAGAGGGAAGAACAGGTGCATAGCAGTTATTTAAGAAAACCAATGGTTTGGTTAATGGGGTCTAGTGATTGGGAGTATAGAGAGTAAAGGAGAGGACCCAGCACGAGTCTTTGGGACACCCCTGTGCTTGCCTGATGCATCATTGACATCTTTCCTCACCAAGACACATGAAGGGATCCATCTAAATCTTCCGAGGGCAGTCTTATTGATGCCAGGGTTAGAGAGGGTGGCAATGAGAAGCTGTGACTACTTCCTGCATCTCTGAGGATTTTCTTTGGACACCCCACTTACTGGCCACATCTCATGAATGTACATGTTAAAGCTAATTTAGAGATTTAATTTTACTTTACATGGGTGAGTGTGGGAATGTACATACAAGTGACCTGAAAATGAATGGCTTCTTCTTTTTACTTGATTCTTGCATTGGGACTGTCATTGATGGGTAATAACATGGAGCTCATGCAATGCAGAAATTACAAAGAAGGTTCTGAAAATTTACCAATTTTCAATACATTGTTTAAAATACATTTACCTTCCTATCATTCACTTAAGTGTAGGGATAGCCTCTCATGACATAATTAGCTGTGTAAGCCCATGCTGTAAAAAGCACGGGGTCATAGAAACCATTCAAATGGTCAGAAAAAAAAATTGAAATGTAGAAATGTCAGGTGATTGAAAAGAACTACTCTGGGCATCTCTCTCCTAAGAGGTTTCGTTTTGCCAACGTGCTTGCATCATTCGTGCATTAGCAGCTAAGCGACTGTTACTTCTGAGGTTTCGTTTTGTCGACATGCTCACTTTGCTTGTGTATTAGCGGCAGGAAGAAAAGTAAAAGGGACACATTTTTGCCAATGTGCTCGCCACGCTTCTGTAATAGCTGATAAGGAAGTGACTGTCTCTTGGAATGTTTCGTTTTGCCTCGCTTGCATATCCTCAGAGGTGTGTAAGCCTGTGCTGTAAAAAGCCTAGAAACTATTGAAATCATCAGAAAAAAATTCGAAATACAGAGTCGGCGGTTTTGTTTTGCGGACGTGCTTGCCCCTCTTATCTTTTAGAGGTTAAGCAAGTTTCTCTCTCATTTGTCTTTCCTTGGTGATTTCACTTTGGTGACAGAGTCACTTTCTTTGAGCCTAATGCTGTAACCTCTGACTTCTTTCTTCTTCCGACTTGTTAACTTGGGGCTGCCTTGCCATCTCTATGAGGTTCATGTTGTAGCCTCGCACTTTCGGGCCGGACAGACAGACACACACACTTCCACGCGTAGACATTTATATATAACATTCCACAGTAATCATGTGTCTTGAGAATGAAAGATTGATAACAATGTAGGTATATTTTTAGTAAAACTAAACATTGACTAATTAATAGTACTAGCCTTTTATTTGGACATATGTGTCTAACGAAAATTTATAGCAATAAGCTTGTAAATTTGTTTAAAAGACAAATCTTGCTCTTTCTCTTTAACTCACTCTTTTTTCTGGGATGAAGATCAGTCTTTTGAGATTTCTTTGTAATGTCATCTAACAGCATGTAAAAATGAGGAATTGTCTCCTTTGCAAGATGTTAGTCTGATGAGCCTCACAATTTGTCAATCAAAATTTATCTTAACTTGGCACTGCAGTCTACAGCATTTCTTCCAGTCTACTTTCTTCAGAAGCTAGTGTACAAGCAGCAGAAGTGTCTGTCACATTTTGTACCTACAAAGTAAGTGCATGTTTAGAAGCTGCACCACATGGAAGCTGGCAGTCATAGCATCCATATGAGAATTTGAAAGCAAAGAAGATTTACATGATCTAAAAAATAATTGCTTTATATTGAACATTTTCATGCCTACACTGACTGCAGTTATGAGCTACTCACCAAGAGATGCAGAGTCAACTCATATCTCATTCAACTGATGTCTGCCCACAGGATCCTCCTGTTATACATGTGTAGGAAGTGAAGGTTTCATACTGGATTAAGAAGAGGGATTTGACATCCTAAAACTGCATCTCTTTAGGGATGTAATCAGCTGAAAGATAAAAGTGTATTTCTTCAGAGCTGAGTAGCCAGCCTAGGTAGATTAAGATTGATCTTTCAACAGTGTGTCATACAAAGAAGAATTCTTTTAGAAAGCAAAAATATATTACTAATAATTGAAGAACTAAAAAGCATATGATGAATCTGTGTCCTGCCCAAGGTGAAACACTGCCTTTTGGCTACTGTAGCAAGGATAGGCTCTGGATTTCCAAATTTCAGTTGAATGAAAAGTGGGAAGTGAACGCTAGAGTAACAAAGACATACATGATTATTTTATAATAGCTTAAGCCTACACAACTACTGTATGTTACTGAGTTTAGTTTTATTCCCCTGAATGGGCTATCTAACGTTCCAAAACCTAGAGTAAACCTATTACTGTACTACAAAGCTCAAAAGTCTCTTTATTTTCTCCAACTAACCTCTAAAACAAAGACTTTCCTTCACAACTGTTGTTTTCTCTCATCCTCCTACAATTCAAGTGAGCTTTTTTCCATACTCCACTCCAGACTCTGACTCATCTGACAGAGGAGAAGAGACTTCCTTTAAAACCAGACCCAGGAGTACTTCTCCAGTACATCTCAGGTATACTTCTTGGTATGTTGAATAAGGTCAGGGAAGTTGTCTCCCAAAAGCTCCATCTAGTAGATCCAGAGGTCCCCAACAGGCTTCCACATGAACTACATTAAATACGCAGAATCCAACCAGGAACAATGATAGATATGTATGTAGCCTTGGCAAACAGTCTTCCACTGTTCTTCTATTACCTTGGCTTCCAATTCAGGAATGTTATCACCAGCCATGCTGGCCAGATACAAAGGACACATTAAAGGAAAAAATTAAGCACAAAGCAACAATGTTTTCTTTTCAAGGTAAGATGTGTGTGTTTAATTTCACACACATGCATTTCACCAAAAATCATTCTCTTTCATGGCAAAGAAGGTAGCCAGCGCAGAGTCAGCCAAGTGATGTGCTGAGATTTAACTGTTATTAAATTGTACATCTCATAATTTTATTATCTTGCATAAATTTAAAAGATGAACTTGTTACTAAAACTAAAATACATCACAATACTGCTTTCTGGGTTCTCATAGTGTACCAATTGTTATTACTTAGGAATCTCTCAAAGTCGTCGGTATCATTTGTCTGACTGTTGAGTATTATATGCATTTTGAAACATCTTTCCCTTCTAGATTAAGCATAACCCTTTAGAAGCCTTATCTAAGCCAGCCTAACCTCATATGGTGATGTTAACGCTGAGTGTGAATTCTCCTAGCTCACAGCCCTAAGCTCTGTAATCCAACGACTTCACACTGGCACTGATAATTCAGGAGCTGCTAATAATGTGCTTAGGGTTTGCTTGTATATTTAATCTTCCAGAGGAAATCAAAATGACAGAAACATAGTGTATTCGATCCATCCTCTGTTCATTTGCTTCTGTACAATACTCTGCAGTTATTTTCTGTATCTGCCAATTTATGATTATCACTATACTTATTTATATTACAATTTCAGGAAAGAAAATTCATCCATAGGTTTCTTCATGTGAATGTTAAATATCACTGTAGATTTCATTCTTGCATCAATTGCTAGGGCTTCTTGCTGATTTAATGCATTCATGTATTGTGAAATATTTTTAATCCAACTCAGGGTCATGGATCCTAAACCCTGCAACACTGAGAGCAAGGCTGGAATCAGCCCTTGAGGAGTGCCCTTTTACTCACACACATATGAGCTCACCTCTGATTAGCCAATAGGTTAAGATGAAAACCCTGGTAAAACTCAATGCAAACAGAGAAGAACATGTAAACTTCACAGAAACAGTAGTTCGGCTTTGGATTTGATCTCAGAATCCATGACACAACACTGTGACACCTATAATAGATTTGCGATCAGTTATTTGAAAAGTTTTAATGATCAACTAGTTTAATATTCTTAATTTGTAATATTAAAAATCATTTATTGCACAACTTTGATCACTTAGTAACAGTAAAATACTAGAAGCAGTGTCAGGCTCATTACACATTCCATAAAATATCAAGAAACAATTATTACCCTGGAAAAAAATTAAATTTAAAATTTTCACAAATCTTTACAGAAAGAAAGAAAGTATTAGTGAACCCTGACTGATTCTGTGTTTTGCTTTAGCAGCAAATGCATTGAGGAGCCTTGAGTTTTTCATTTCTTCTGTATTGCTCCCACATGATAATTTGCAAAATTAGCTGAATGGATTTACTTTGTCTATTAGGAAAAGCTTGGATTACTTAAAGACTATTAACCACTTAATTTGTTTTACCAACTGCTTTTAACCAATTAGGTTTAGATAAATTAGATCTTCACTGTCACAAAGTAGCTTTAATTAATTTAGAAGAAATATCCTAACTAAAATGTCTATAGTGCTTATACACACCACCAATTAGTAATCGATCATATTAATTCCAGTCAGCGGCTCATGCTGTCACATGCTAATGATTTCAGGCAATCTGTGCAGTAATGATTGCTTTCTACTTTTGGCAATGCCAAGACATATTTTTGCATATCTCCAGCTGCTAGTCATCAATGTATTTTATATTTCAAATATTAAAATGAAAAATTTTTTCAATTTAAAGCAATTGTCAAAATCTGTTCTAACGAACTGATGCCTCAAGAATTCAGGTATTGATGATATTAACTATAATTATGTAAAATCTTCAGACACTGCAAGTGCAAAATTATTTCTTTATGCAAATTTGTTAAACTACATGTAAAATGAATATAAGTACATGGTGTATATTAAATAACAAAATGCATTAACAAAAACACAATCCAATTAAAAAATAGCAAGAACAATAATTTTTGCAATAGAGCAATAAAGACTCACCCTAGTACAGTAATGGCAAACCTTTTGGGCTCTCAAAATGCCTAACATGGCTCGGCTAGTATGTCAACCCCACAAAAAACAACAAAAGACAAACAATTCTTTACATGTTAATTTATTTAAAAAATACAGTCCAATCATGTGTGGTGCTATGTATTATAAAAAAAAACTTCCTTTTATCTTAGCAATGTTATATGTATATCCCTATTTTGGTCCTTTATCCTCCATTATTTTAGGCTTTGTCCAGATTTCTTTTGCTAAGAGGTTGATAGGTATGGAAGGAAATGTTCACATTCTGTAGATGGAAGGCTGACAAAGATATGCCTTGTTACATTTTCCTATCTCTATTGTCCACACACAGCATACCATAATGTTTGCATGCTGCTTAATGTCACAGTGGTGAATAGCTGCAAAAATAATACAGTTTTAGGAGGGAATAATAGGGATAGTGATAGTTGAGAGAAGTGTAAAAAAGGACACGCTTAGAGATGCAGACTACTTTTCCTTTGCAGAAGTGTAACCACGAAGAGAAAACAACATCAGCACTCACTTTGCAGACTCTATCGAGACAGTATACTAAAATAGTCTTTGAGGTTAATAACTTCCTTACCTCTGCAGCAGTGTTGTTGAACTAGCTTCTGGCACAAAATAATTCAACGCACTTCACACAAGTAACAAATGCAAAAGATGATTTCACACAAATGTTGATAGTGCGCTAGTTTTGGAGGTTGCAGTTGTACTTGTGCCATGAAAATGAGCTTCCAGTGCAGTGGTTAGAAATCAACTGAACTGTGCGGCTGCTGTGATGACAGATGAAGTGCTGATATGGATGGTGAGAATCCATTTTAAGCTCTGGGTGGTACAGGGTCTCATATTTCTTATATTTTTGTTCTTTCAGTACCCACGTGTCACCCAAAATCATAGGTTTGCCATCACTGCCCTAGTATGTTCCTTTTTAACTGTTGCTATACAGGTATTTAATTTGCATTAAAATTACAATTTTACAGGGATTAATTATTGGAAAAATTCTCACAGGTTTATTGCATTTTAGTATTTTTTCTAATCTATTATGAAGTAGAAGGAATAAGTATTATAAGTATATTACAGGTGTTATGGACGAGAGGTCCTCGCTGTAAATCTCCACCCCCAGAATAATATCAAGGAGATCAAGTTTATACTGTATATCAGTGGAGAATACATTGCATTAAACCAGGGATAATTTAGCAGAAGGAGAAAGCTAAGTGTAAGTAAAACAGGACAAAGCAAGTTGCTGTTGGTGCCTTTACCCCCACTCTCCTGCTCTCTTTTACAATCAGGTCCTTAAGTATTTGGACAGTGCCACAATTTTCATAATTTTTCCTCTCTATACCACCACAATGGATCTGAATTAAAGCAATCATCGTTTAGGTTTAATATAATATACCAAAAATGACATATGAGCAGTTTAGGAATGACAGGCATTTTTCTGCATAGCTCCACCCCCATTTCTTCCAGGGGCTCAAAAGTAGCTGAACAAACTAACATAATTATAACTATAATGATCATTTTCAATATTTGAAGTCTGTAACCCATGGACATCTCTAAGTGCTGGGTTTCAACAACAACAACATTTATTTATATACCACATTTTCATACAAAAAGTAGCTCAAAATGCTTTACATACTGAAGAAAAGAAAAATAAAAGACAAAATAAGAAATTAAAATAAGACAACATTAGTTAACATAGAAAAGGAGTAAGGTCCGATGGCCAGGGTGGTCCAGACGGCTGGAGAAAAAAAAAAAATCTGCAGGGGTTCCAGGCCACAGGACCACCCAGTCCCCTCTGGGCATTCTACCTAACATAAATTAAATAGTCCTCTTTGTAGTTAGGTTTCTCACAGAGTCACTTGATGTTGATGGTCATACAGACTTCTGGCTTTTAATCTATCCATCATTGTTGGAATATCATGGTGCTTTGAGTAGATGCGCCACCACCAAAAGGACACCGGAAAAGGAAACAGAAGAGAGAGTAGAGCTTAGTACAGATTTTAGAGCCACCATGAATAGTTATTATAATGAGTTGGAGATATAGAGTATCAGGATTTTGATTACAGTGAAATAATGAGAAAGCCATGTTAAAATAATGTGTTTTCAGCAGTTTTTTAAAGTGCTCCACCGTATCAGCCCGGCGAATTCCTATTGGCAGGCTATTCCAGATTTTAGGTGCATAACAGCAGAAAGCCGCCTCACCACTTTTAAGTTTTGTTCTTGGAATTCTAAGGAGATACTCACTTGAGAATCTGAGGTTATGATTTGGAATATAAAGTGTCAGACATTCCGATATATAAGATGGGGCGAGATTATTTAAGGCTTTATAAATCATAAGCAGAATTTTAAAGTCAATCCTGAATGACACAGGTAACCAGTGTAGCGACATGAAGTGAAATCAAGTGCATTTCCTCCCTAGTGATACTTCCCCAGGCCTTGACTGCAGCTGTTTCATGTTGCTGCCTATTCATTGGACTTTCTACCATCAGTTTTGTCTTTAGCAAGTGAAATGCATGTCCATTTGGGTTGAGGTCAGTTGATTGATTTGGCCATTGAAGAATTTTCCATTACTTTGACTTGAAAACCACTTGGTTTGCTTTCGCAGTATGTTTTGGTCATTGTCCATCTGTACTATGAAGCATTTTCCTATCAATTTTGGAACATTTTTCAGAATCTGAGCAGACAGTATAGCACTCTACATTTCAGAATTTATCCTGCTACTTCTGCCAGCAGCCATATCATCAATAAACGCTAGTGAATGACTTCCACTTGCAGCCATGCATGACAATGCCATAAAACTGCCTCCGCCATGTTTCACAGATTATTTGGTATTCATCAGATCACATTTCTTCTTTTCTCCATACGCTTCTCTTTCTGGCATTCTGGTATATATTGATCTTAGTTTATTTTTTCAAAGAAAACTGTTCCAGAACTGAACAGGCTTTTAAAAAATGTTTTCTGGCTAGGTCTAATCTGTCCTTGCTATGCTTGAGGTTTGCCAGGGATTTGCACCTTGTGATAAACCTGTCTTTACGTTTGTGAAGTCTTTTCTTGATTGTAGACTTTGGCAGTGATAGGTCTACCTCATGAAGAGTTGTTCTTGGTTTTGTTAAATGTTGTGAAAGGGTTCTTCTTCACCAAGGACAGAATTCTGTGATCACCCATGACAATTGTCTTCTGTGGTTTTCCAGACCTTTGGTGTTGCTGAGTTCACCAGTGTGTTCCTTCCTTCTTTTTAAGAATGTACCAGATGGTTCATTTGACCACTCCTGGGGCCTTAGGTATAAATGGTGCATACTCCTGTTTCCTCTCACACTTTGAGACGTATAAAAACTAAACTTGGTGTAAAGCAACTCACATTTTAACGGTTACACCCTACTTTGCGTACACAGTTTTTGGTCAATTTTGCAAACTGGCGGCACCCAGCATCAAAGCAGTGCTACTGTTTTTGTGTCATTTACCTTTCTTTTTCATATTCACATCAATGACGCAGGGTTTATCAAATACACCAAAATTAATTGCATATCGTTTACAAATTTAATTCACTTTGTTGTAATCATTCAATAACAATATAATAGTGCATGAAATGACCAAACTATTTCAACTACCATAGCTGCTTTAGCATTGTTAGAAGACATCGCAAATGGAAGAATTAGAAGAGAGTGCGTATTTATAGATGATTATGATGACTGGCTTCTAAGTTGATTTAAATTTCCAAGAGCTATCCTCTTGGAGCTGTGTATGCTAAACTTTTGCCAGCTTTACAAAGCTTTGAGGAATTGTGCTCTACCTGCTCTTTTGCAAGTTCTTTCCAATCTCAGGTTTTTAACTACAGGAGCATTTCATCATGAACTTGCTGACCAATTGGGTATTTTACAAACATCATCAAGTCGTGCCATGCCAGCTGTACGGGATGGTATTATCCACTTGTCGTCCAGATATATATATAATCTTACACTGTGTTTGAACTGCGAAACTTAAAAGCGTAATTCGTAGCAACGTCCAGTTTTCCAAAAGTATGGCATTGGATCATCTATAGCTGAAGAATCTATGAAAACATCAGCTCCGTACAGTCACAGGTACTTTTTCCAAATATTGTGGCAAAAGGCAATCAGTTCTTTTGAAGTTGTCACCTAAAATAACCATCTAAAGAGCAGAGAATCGATCTGTTGTGTCGCTTCGTGCCATCACTACACTATAAAGGCACCTTCCGAGAATGAATTTGCTTATATACATAGAATGTATTTCCACTCCATTAATGTGCTTCTCAATAGTCTGCAGAAAGTGTGTCGCATTGTGCAGGCATATAGCGTCCTGCATATATAATGTATCACACAATTGTGACTTTTCTGTAACAGAAGAAATGCGCTACGATGAACCTGGCCCTGACCCACCAAATGATCAGCCAAATCAGACAGCGTTACAACTTCGTTTGAATGTAATTAGCAGAATGTACATCCATCCTCTTCCGCTTATCCGAGATCGGGTCGCGGGGGCAGCAGCTTGAGCAGAGATGCCCAGACTTTCCTCTCCCTGGCTACTTCTTCTAGCCCTTTCAGGGGAATCTCGAGGCACTACCAGGCCAGCCGGGTGACGTAGTCCCTCCAGCGTGTCCTGGGTCTCACCAGGGAGGCATCCAGGCATGTCCCAAGAGCCAGCTTCTGTAGCCGAGGATCGGACTGCCTCCAACCATCACCCAACTCACACTGCACCCGACCTCCTTGGCCCCTCCCATAGGCAGTGAGCCCATGAGAAGTAGGATTAGCAGAATGTAAAAGCAGTTAATCAGAGGCGGTATTTATTTTTTAACTGATTCATTTAAATTGTGGTCAATGTCACCTAGTACAGTCCTTATATTCCTTAGTTCATCTCCATTTTGTAACTCTAGAAAAGTCCACCAGCACACAGCCAGATGGCCTCCCAGCAGTTTCCAAGACAAAGGCATGTGAGCAGTCAGCGCCCAAAGCTGTACTCTGCCTAGCAGCACCATCATGTTATCAGCATGGAGTTCAGCTTTTGTAATATTGTCTGAAACAATAAACAGACGGTGGGCAGCGACTCACCTTTTCATGTCGACTGTGATATCTGACCACTTCATTTTTATTTCAGGCTCTGTGCA
Source organism: Polypterus senegalus (assembly GCF_016835505.1). Lineage (NCBI taxonomy): Eukaryota > Metazoa > Chordata > Cladistia > Polypteriformes > Polypteridae > Polypterus > Polypterus senegalus. The sequence goes on along the minus strand of NC_053158.1, from coordinate 140,552,457 downwards.
ACATTCTGAACTTGAACTTTCGAGCGTCTCTGTCACTCTTTTGTTGCTTATACCACTGCGTAAGCCAACACTGCATTTTTCCTTGCCTCTACTTTGCATTCAATGAAATTCTTTTTTCACATGCTTTTGACATTGTCTTTTAACTGAACACAGAACAGAAGTAGCTATTTATATTGATTTGCATATAAAAATAATGCAAAATTCTGGGAGGAGTGTGTTACTTTTCACATTGACCAGGATTTATGGAGGTAAAATACGTGAAAGTTGGCTTACACAGTTTTGTGGATCTGAATTTTTTGTGCATACGCACTAGGGCTGCAACTAATGATTATTTTGGTAGTTGACTAATCGTTTGATTTTTTTTTTCCGATTAGTCGATTAGTCATGATTATTTCATGCCTAACTATTTTGATGCCTGCAACCTGTGGTTGCACATACTATTCTGGGCTCCAGTGCATGTCTTACCTCATCTGCTCACGTATGTCCACCTGTAAATGTCACCCTGATGTCTCTGCATTAACATGATTAAAATTAATAATAATCAAATTAAAATACCAACCAGTGAAACTTGAATTTGAAAATAATCAATGGTTTATATTAGTGCAACCATCACAATAAAAAATAAATACATTAAACAATACAAACTAAAGTGCACTTGGTCTTTAAACAAAAAAAGTGCATTTAACTTATCCAAAAGTGGCCACTGGTGTGTCTTAAAGTCCAAAAGTTTAAATAAAGCTTCAATACAAATACGATAAAACAATAATGTACTGTTTATAAAAGATTCAGTTCGTATATTCCTGATTGCAGTGCAGGAACGAGAGCATTTCGATACGCTCTGGTGTGAGGCTGGCTGTCTTCTTTAAGACAATGTTCCCAGCTGCTGAGAAGAGACACTCAGAGGTAGTATAGTTAGCAGGAGTACACAAGAAAGATTTTGCAGACAGAGAAAGATGTTTTAATCATCACACTCTGAAGCAAAAGTGTTGTAGTTTATCACATTATGTACTATATTATGCCAAAATAAATAATAACGGGCTAAAATATGTAACAAGCTAATTACTGATATACTCCAAAACACAAGTTACCTAACGTTAGTTAGAGATGGTTTACTACTCATATGAACTCAAATATTATACGAAAAAAGAAGAAAAAAAAAAACTAGGACGGCTCAGCTACTCCTATTCACTCTTTTACTATAGCTTCAAAAACGTTAGCAAACATAACTGAAGTTATATGCACATAACCCTTAAACTGCCGCAACCGGCTAGAGTTGGTTTCCAGTGCAATTTGGAAGCACGCCAGAGTTGGTCAGTCACTGGGTATATTCGTTGAGCAACCAGCTCATGAGCACTGCCGGCCCCTGCAGCACTGCAGCCTCACTGTCTCTGGGATTCAGCCGCTGCACTAGACAAGTCTGCAATCATCAGCATTTACTTCTGTGTGTTTGCATGAAACCAGTTCAAGTGCAGTTGCTTCAGTGATTTACTTTATTTCATCAATGGCTTCAGTTGCACTTTGAACATATAATAATAGATTGTTGCAGTAGTTTTTTTTATAGTTTTTACAGTTCATTTGCAGTGTGTAGAATGATCAGTATTGCAGTAATTGTGATGCTCTTTGCATGAAAAAAAATACGTGTTTCATTAAAATCTCACATTTTCTTTGTGAATTGTGACGTTCACTTAAAAAGCGCAAAGTATTTGGCGTCCAGGGGTGCATTATGTGTCAGTTTAAGGGTTAACTATCATTGTCGAAACCTTGATATACACAGAAAAGAAAGCTTTGCTTTGCATAATCTGTATTCAACTTTTTTTCCCTCACTTTAGAAAGTTTCTGTCTCTATTTTTTCCATCTCCTTCCCCCTCCTCTATCCGACTCGCCATTGCAACCACGTTTATTTTCCTTTACATTCTTCTTCTCCTCAGACATTTTCTTCATTGGTAGGACTGTGTGCAGTCTTGACAAACAATAACAAACGATACTGCCCCCAGGCATTCATGTAGTGCATTGCAGTTACAAAAAACAATGTGGTTCTTTGTGACTGGAGCCTCTATTGAAGGTTCTGTTTATGACGTGACAACAATAAAAAATCCGCTTCGACAATTTTTTGTAGTCAACGTCGTCGATTACGTCGACTAATCGTTGCAGCCCAAGTACCCACATTTTCACCTTTGTCCATACGCCATGTTTTAGTGTGAATTCTACTCACTGCATTGAACATGAGGCCCCTGGTGTTTCTGCTATCTCTCTGATGGGTTTGCTTTGTTTTCTCGCCTACTGATTCCCTTATTTTACTTGCATGGGCAGCTCTTTGGACCTCATATTGAGAGTTCACTATGACAGTTTCCAAATGCAAATTCCACACTTGAAATCAATTCCGGAACTTTTTTTCTGCTTAATAATTAATGAAATAATGAGGGAACTGCTCCAACCTGACTATGGAACAGTTGCCAGTCAAATATCCAAATACTTTTGAGCCCCTGGAGCTAAAGGAGCTATGCAGAAAAATGCTGTCATTCCTAAATGGCACATATAGTTTTTGTAAACACCTCAAATTAAATATACAGTCGACCCTTGACATACAACCGGCCTGACATACGAACAACTTGATTTACGACCAAAATTTTAGTTTTGATTTACGAACAACATCTTGTGTTACAACCCGAATGCGATCACGTGTATCCACTTGTGCGATTGTAAACAAACAGCCGAGAGCGTTCGTAAGCGTCAGTCGGAGCCCAGATACATGTGTTTGTGGACGTAATTTCAGTCAGTGCAGTGATTTATCTATATGTATAATTCACTAAGACCATGGCAAGGAAGGAAGAGAAGGTAACAAAGGTAAAGAAAGCGATTGTTAAGGGATGTTAGCTAGCGGGCTGGCGCGGCACATGATGATGTCATCAGGCTGAGTCAACACCAGCTTGCTTTGGAGTGCATTATTACAGCAGTTAACAACACGACCAGTTTTGAACTGATTGCTCGACTATTGTCATTATTAACTTGAGAAACAGCGATCATAATTGAAACAAAGAAGGAAATTGTGCTGAAATACTGTATGAGAGTGGCGTTCATGACCGATGTCGCTAATATGTACAGCATGTCGAAATCCACCATCTTGACAATTTTACAAAGGAAAGATTTGCATAAGGAGGCTCCTTCTAAACAATAACCACCTTCCGTTTCATTCTCCTCCTCCTCCCTTTCTGCAGCCCAAAGATATCAAATTAAATGGAGAGTACAGTTTGAAATTGTTGTTTCTGGTAGGCTAGGCACTTTTTCGAACTTTTTGGTTAGTACATTAGAATAATTATTGGTGTTTTGTTAAATTATGCACATTATACAACCCTTTTTTATTATGAAAAGGTTAAGTAAGTGTTGCTGTGGGAGGTACGGAGCGCATTATGGGTATTTCCATTATTACTTATGGGAGAAATAGTCTTGACTTACAACCAACTTGAGTTACAACCAGCCCTCGCGAACGAATTGAGTTTCTAAGTCCACTGTATATATTTATATATATATATATAGATAGATAGATAGATAGATAGATAGATAGATAGATAGATAGATAGATAGATAGATAGATAGATAGATAGATAGATAGATAGATAGAATGTGTCATCAGAGGCTATGAACCACCTTTAAAACATCATTGTTTCAAGCTGGCTTTTGGGCTGTCCCTCCAGCGTGTCCTGGGTCTTCCCCGGGGCCTAATCCCGGTTGGACATGCCCCGAACACCTCACCAGGGAGGCATCCAGAAGGCATCCTGATCAGATGCCCGAGCCATCTCATCTGACTCCTCTCGATGCAGAGGAGCAGCGGCTCTACTTTGAGCCCCTTCCGGATGACGGAGCTTCTCACCCTATCTTTAAGGGAAAGCCCAGACACCTTGCGGAGGAAACTCATTTCAGCCGCTTGTATTTGCGATCTCATTCTCTCAGTCACTACCCATAGCTCATGACCAAAAGTGAGAGTAGGAACATAGATTGACTGGTAAATTGAGAGCTTTGCCTTATGGCTCTGCTCTTTTTTCACCACGACAGACCAATGCGGAGCCCTCATCACTGCGGACGCGGCACCAATCCACCTGTCGACCTCACGCTCCATTCTTCTCTCACTCGTGAACAAGACCCCAAGATACTTGACCTCCTCCACTTGGAGCAGGATCTCGCTCTCCACCCTTTTTCAGCTGAGGACCATGGTTTCGGATTTGGAGGTGCTGATTCCCATCCCAGCTGCTTCACACTCAACTGCGAACCAATTCAGAGAGAGCTGAAGATCACACACTGATGAAACAAACAGGACAACATCATCTGCATAAAGCAGTAACCCAATCCTGAGTCCACCAAACCAGACCTCCTCAACACCCTGGCTTCTGTTATGAACAGAATCGGTGACAAATTAAGAAATCTAATTCCAATTGTGATGAAATCATGTAAGAATCTGGTGTTTGGAGAAATTAAACAGAATATTCAAGATAGAAATGATAACCTCTAGACTGCATATTATCATAATCAGCCCACAGAGGATGCCATGTCTCTTACATTCCATAACAACATGGATGATAAAAACTGTTATGTCAGAGTCCTGTTTATAAAGTACAATTTAATATTTAACACTGTTGTACCGTCAAAGTTGATCACAAAATGCCTCAGCTTGGGACTTGACAATAAACTTGAACTTGTTTCTTGCCACCATTTTGTATCACTATTTATATAGTGGATGCTTGTATTTTTCTATATTTTTGCATGACCACAATCATATTGTTTATAGTCCCCATACCAGTTGCTAGTTACATGACATTGGGGTTACATGTTTTCTTATGTCAATACTTTCTCCCTATATAAGATAGCTGTGTGCTGCTTTCTGTGTACATGCTTCTGTATTCTAAAAACAGTCTTCTCTCAACATTAGTTATTGCAGATCTTTTTAGGGAGTCAGTATTTTTTGTGGTTCTTTTGACTATGAGTTTCATTTGCATTTTGGCTTTGGTAGTTTGGATCTTTAGATTTTTCAGCTCAGATCTTTCCCAGCTCTTTGATAAACAACATTTTTCTCATCTCCTGTTGTATGGGCTTGTGCTGACCCTACTTTAAATGAGCTACATGATCAGTGCAAATGAGCAATATACCATTGTCATGGAATCTAAGCGATTATTTTTAAAGCAGATTATTTCATCCCATGTGATCACAAACATTGTATACAGCAACAAACCTAAATTAAGCAAAATAAAAACCTTTCTTTTTCCCCATTCATTGTTGGTGTATTGATATTGTCTACCTTAAATAATTGGACATTTTATATAAATGCACATATACCATTTATTGCAGCACATTGAAGTTCATTAAAATAAATATAACTAATGCCTCCATATTTAGGAAACTTGGTGGGTTTCATTTATCTTTCATGCTAAATAAGAATTTGTGCATAAGCACGTTTTGACTTGAATATAGGTATTCATCACTTTTGTTAATGTGAGAAATACATATGACTTGTGAAAAAACTTCTTCACATCATATGCACCTTATCCATTACTATCCATTGCTATCATTGCTTACTATATTGTCATTCCTTAGCGTTTCAAAATAATTGAATTGTAGCTGAGAGAAAAATACATTTAATTCTATTGAACTTTACTTATCAGATACAGATGTGTGGCCTACAATGGGCTGACTCTACATTTTAGAGCTGGTTTTTGCCATATATCCATCGTTGCCCAGACCATGGGCACCGCAGACCAAAGCAGGATTAACACCGGATAGATACAGTATAAAAAGAGTAGGGTTTACAATGGTATGGCTGTGATATCTCTGCTCTTCTTCTTCTGAAACCTTAAGTCAGTGGAACCATAATATTGTGCCACTATATTAATTGTAGTTAAAAAAAATAACCAAGTATTTTTTTTCTTAAAAACTAAAATGTTTTATACATTTTAAATAGATTGTTCTTTAGTATGTAAGACACTATCAATCAAGTGGAAATGTTCAGTGTACGCTAGTGTGTTTAAAAGTTTTCCTGCTCCTGCACTATCAATGACTCCCAATTTATATAATTTTCTCTTTGAGGGAATGGCCTGGAAAACTGGACCTTCTTTGCTTATGGAATCCTGACATGTGTCCACATTGCTGCATGGGGCATTCTTTCCATCTTGCATTCATTTTCACTCAAATCTTGGAATAAAGTAAAATGGTCAAATAAAAGGCTTGATTCCCGCCCAATAATAGGCATTCTAAAAGCAAATTAAGCTGGTTCAGAAATGGATGGATGAAGCAATAGGTGAATGGATGGATGCCTGGCTTACTGTCCAGGGCTAGTTTCTGCCTTGCAACTACCTGATGTTGGTTTAGAAAGTAGATGGATAGATGGACCTTGTGGTTTTTCTCATATTTATAGTATTTGTAATAAATTGTAAATATTTTCAGTTCAGTTTGACAATGTATAGGAAACTTTTCCTCTCTCCTAATTATGATATTAACAGTTTTGTGAAAACCTTTAAAAATACCTTCACTGTTCTCTTTGGAGCACACAAATAAATAAGCAGCACATAAGATAATTTGCACTGTTTTTTTAATCTATACATTTCTGGGTTTTTTTTTTTGTTTGTTTGTTTGTTTTTTTACACATACCTAGGTCACGGTGTATTCACAATATGTTCTTTATCCTGTCTTTTCAGATCATTGGGACAATTCCACTGATGCCTAACTCCACAGTGCCATCTAACCAGACGGGAAGTGGAGCTCAGGGTCTTCAAGTTCAGCCAATCACTCCTCAGCTCCTGACAAATGCTCAAGGCCAGATCATAGCCACGGTTATTGGCAACCAAATCCTACCAGTCATTAACACGCAGGGAATAACATTATCACCAATCAAACCAGGCCAACAGGTATAACTTTAGATTTAAGCAACCTATCAATCAATCATTCAGTCGTTCAAGTTTTTTTTTAAGTGTCTTTCATGCTAATACTAACAACCAATCAAACATTAAACCCACCATTTTTGCAGTATTTTACAGTGATGAACAAAGTAGATCTTAATAGATGCAGAGATTCAAGGGTATTTTAAATGGGCTGTGCTGAAGCTTGTGTACAAGTCCTCAAAATGTTTTAAGAACTTACACATTATACCTTTTGTGCATGCACACATTATGTAGAGCTTGTTTGAAGGCCTAGAAACAGAGACTAAAAATTGCCAAATTTAGATGATTTGTATTTATTGAAGTCATTGGTGGATATCAATAAATTATTTAATAATGATTTAAATGGTGTGATAATGGCACAGATGGTTGTCTTGGCACCTCCTATTGGAATTAACTGAAATTTTCTGGCAGCTGTTATATATAGCGATAGGAGAGGGCACTATCTATCTTAGCATTTTTATCACAACAATGACACAAGGAAGGGAGAAAAAAGTACAATTCAGCCCACACTACCTGTGCTGTGCCCTGTCTTATCAGGTGGGAAAGCTCATCTACCTAACCATCAAAGCCACGCCAAGTACTGTCTTTCTCCCCTGACCCTGGCTTCTACCTCTGAACTCAAGACTCAAGGTGCTTGTTATGATAAGGTTGCTCTAATCCCCTGATGTGGAATTATGTCTGAGGTCAGGTTATGTCCTATATTTACTAGAGAGACCATGTCAGAATTCTTTAGCACGACACTACTGTTCTCTGTGTTCTTGAGCCTTCCATTGCCTTTAAAAAGTGGGCTTTCTCCTTTAACTTGGTCCCTCTGTTTATAGGAAAGAACCACGTTCACTTACTTGGTGGTAAGGAAATATTATAGTCTCTTGCTACTGTATCTCTCTCCAGCAAACCCTGTTGTTGTGATTTTTTTTTTCTTTAGCATCCTGGCCAAACTGCATTTCGTTCTTTTCTGTATTCGGTTGCACCCAGTACACCAAGAGTGTACTGTCATAAGCAGTCAGTATAGTTGCATCTGTTTGTCTTGGTAGGTATTTTTAAGACTCTCTCCTGCACTATGCTATCTGGTGGTGCCCTTGACCTGGTGACCCCAAACATATTTGTAATGGATACAGATATATGTCACCTTTGCTAAAGGTGTCTGTTACATCAGCAATAACAATAAAATAATTAGAATTGAGACAAACTCCTAGAGTGGAAATTGAAGGTTACCATCACAAATTGAAGATTACCATCACAAGGATGTTTCTTTCTTTCCATTTAATGCAAGTCTAGCTATATGAATACATTAAACATTTGAACAGTATGTAGAGTCACCTATCAGATGTGGGGCTAATTTGAGTCAAAGTGATATGACCTAGAATGGCCTGATGAGCCTTTCACAGTTTTGTGCCTAATAAAACACACCTGCTAATGCACTTAGATACATCATTAATGACCTTTCCTGGAGTCATTGGGTTGTGTGGGTCTTTCGACATCAGACACTGCTCAAGTAGGAGCCCAAACTGGAGTTGGTCAAGTTGAAATGTCTAAGTAGCAATTGTCCATTGATATCTCCTTATGAACCATAGCCATCTCTGATGCCTGATAGTTTTACTTTTTGTTATCCTCCTGTGATACCCCAAAAATGGAATGCCTTAAAAATGGACTTAACAGCAAACTTTCTGCAGCCCATTTCATTCAGTAGGCACTATGCATGCCACCCCTTTCTACCAATCCCTGCTACTTCACTTTTTTCCTCTCAGACTTCTTCTATCAGTTCTTACCAGGAAACTGTAACCTCTAACAAAATAAAAAAAAGCCTTGTTTCTCGTGACAGCAGGACCGTGTCTTGCCTGAGCATGGTACTGTGGATATTCTATGGTGCCTGAGTAGGCTGTCTCTTAATTAACAGTCTGATGGTTGTGACTTCTCCCCAGTCGTGACAGAGCTTATACATAAATGAATTGTATGGTGGTGCCTGTGCTGGGAGATGGCACTAGAGATGGTATGGCTATTTCCATTAACATCTGGTCATGATGCCACTGGTAGCGCCCTTCTCCAATGCAGCAGGTCAGTATTTGAGAACATTTTCAGTTATCAGTGTGGGTAAGCAAATTCTTCTTTTGTAAATAATGGCCCAGAAATTCTTACCTAATAAGCAGTAATAGCAGAAAGAGATAAAGTAAAGAAAAATCTTAGCTTCTTGGGAAGAAACCTACAGAGTCCATAAGGAAGCCAGAGAGTAGCAGGTAATCCTTGTCAGGGATAGTTACAACATGCTGACAATAGATTGAATGGAGGGCTGGATAGAGGAGAGTAAAAGACATCCAAGTCCAAAGGTTTCAGGTTTTCAAAAGCCTTAGGGTCCACCAGAGTGCACCATGTAATGGTAGATTCAATACTTAATAAACCTGCCCCTGCTTGGCCAAACAGGTGAACATCAGGTAGGGTTTACAGATTTATTTCCTGCTTTTTCGTCATTGTCTTTACTAGGCTGAGTGGTGTGAGAGGAAGAAAGGCCAGATCTAGTAAAAGATACAGAACTGGGAGGTGATTCTGAAAGATTTATGGTACTTTAGGGAGAGGGAAGTAGTGAATCAACAAATGTCTATGTGGACAGGTCCAAACATAGTTTTTTGGTTTTTTTTTTTCATTCATATATTACTTTGTGTACTTCCAATAATCATCACTTTCTTTTGTGTGTATTTTATTGAAAATGGATAACTTTGGAATTCACTGTATTATGAAGCTACAGTATATGTAATATTTAATTATCCTTCATGTTTTGCTCTTTTTGTGGCATTTTAAAATGAAGAATTTAAAAAAACTTTTTTTTTTTTGTATTACCGCAGTATTTCTTATAATTAAAAATAATTTGCACAGTTTTTTGGATGTCATTTTTGTTCCCATGGGTGCCACCAGGTTTGGGGTATTTATTGATGTCTATCACTGCCTTAATATGCTTGAACAACCACAAGTGAGTAGTTCCTGAAGTTACTGATGCAACAGGCTTACGATGTTGTTCTTCAATATAGCAGTATTTTGGGCTTGGCGACAATTTCAATTGACTATTGGTTCTTTATCTTGCTTGTATTTTTGACTACATTTTCCCTACTTGTCCCTTCATAAAACAAGTTAGTGCTGTTTTATCTTTAGTAGAATACCCAGCTATTGTTTACAGTTTCAGAAACAGATCTGGCATAGCGTGTGATTTTAAGCAATATTGAAGATTGCCCCCCTTTAAATTTCAGACTAGCTCCCACTTTTAACCTGGTGTAGTTACAGTACGGCCCCTGGTTGACATTCCATGCACCCTGGAATCAATAGTAGTCTCACCCTATAAAAAGGGAGTAGATGTTTTAGGATTTTTTACAGGTCAGGGTGATGTATGTCCATAAGCCTAGTGAACTGTGACCATTGCTACAGCAGATTAGGTGTCTCATTCAGAGAAAAAGAAGGAAAAAACTAAAACAAAGAATACTGTATATAGCAGTTTAATTACAAAAATGTAATATCTCACCACTTTAAAAGCTAAGCCCCTGAAGAATGAGCATACAAATACAAGTCACCATTTTTGCATGTACCAATATATAATGTGAGGGCTTTCATAATGTATAAGGGGCAAAAAAGGTGAGCTGCAGTTTCCGGAGAGTAGAATTTAATGAAATTCTTTAGAATCACCTCTCACACGCCCAGCCCATAGACTACACTCTTATGCTGCATAGCTGCTTATTTTTGCTAGCTCCAAACTCATTATACTATAGAAATATTATAGATCCTGTATGATATTTTGTGTAATCCCTCGTTAAAATTCAAAACCTAAGAAGCAAGGCTGAAACACCTTTAAGATGCAGGTTATAGATCGGCTTTATTTCTAAAGGTAAGCTGATGGTCGGGAAAATAGTAGACTTTTCATTTTAAGTGCATTAATGAAAAGGAATGTTTTTGCACTGCACTGCAGGGGATCAGAAAAGTGCCTTTAGCTACAAATAAAAGATGTTTTGACAGATGTTTAAAATGAGTGCTAAGGATGTCACTGCTGGATGTGTGAACAATACTCTGTGTTTTGGTATGGTGTGCTGTAAACTACATAAATCCAGACCAGAAATGATGACTGTATATTTAAACCCTGGAGTCTTAGAAGGTCAGCCTTTTGTGTTGTTGTCTACACCATTAGTGAAGCAGAAGAGAAGTATTCTTCAGAACAATTTGCAAAACTAAAATTTCCTACTCAATAGAAATCTCAACACAAGAAAAGAACTCATTTATTTTCATAAAATAAATGTATCTTGCAGCGTGAAACAGACACTAGTAGTTGATCACTATGTATAATAAATGTAAGTAATTCATTCAAACCATCCATCATTTTCTGTGCCCTCAATAGCCAGTTGCATGAATGCATGAGCTGTAATTTGTCCAATCCAGCCCTGCATAGGATGCCAGTCCAGTATAAGCCACACTCACCTCCAAGTCCACACTTACTGGGCAAATTAGAAGTCAAGAATGAAGCTAACATTCACATGTTCACATGAAGAAACCTAAGTATTAACAGAAAGTCCATGGCTGACATCTGATGAACATATACTGTAAAATCCATAAAGATGGTGATTAGGTCAGGAACTAAACAAAGATCCCTGCAGCTATGAGGCAGCATTTCCAACCCCTGTAGCACAAAAACAACCAAATATGTTTATTTTCATATCTTGCATTTCTCATCTACATATACTTTCCCACATAAAGCACCATACACATTTACAGCTATTCAGTTAATAATTTTTATTTACATACTTTAATAAAATAGCTGAATATTGTCATAGCAACATTGACAGCAAAATAAAAACAAGCCCTGACATTCAGGGAGCACACTCACTCATTCAGGGTCAACTCATTCAAGACTGGAAGAAAAAAAAAATCATGTGTAGTTCCTAGCTGGTGGGACAAGCTGCCCACCTCCATTCAAAATTCTGACTTCCTCAGTTTGTTTAAGGAGCATTTAAGGATTATCTTGTTTGGTGAATTGCTGTCTGACATACTGTATGTTTTTTAACCTAGATACTGTAACCTGCTTGTATTTTGTTACAAGCTCTTCTCTTCTGATGATCAATTTTGTAATTTTACTCTGTAACACACATTCCTAAACAGTCTCCCAGACTAGTGTTTACTGGATTATTTTAACCTCTGTTGTAGGTTTATAAATGTAAAATATACATTTAAAGGCATCATTTATCCACTTCCTGAACCCATCTAATCCAGTTTTAGAATCACAGAAAGTCTATCATGGTAGCACCAAAAACAGAGCAGCCACCTATCTTAGCTCTTCTCCTTCAAAGGGCATCTTATCAAAACAAGAATAGATTAACAGTGTAAGTCTAATTTTATGCAAACCATTTTATTTTAATGGATGATCTATCAAATTTGATTCATGCCTTGTGTCTATTACTCATGGGGGCTGTAGTACTGTATGTCCTAACTTTGACTTGCAATAAATGGCTTGGAATTAGATGGATGGAGGGAAAATATTACTGAGGTTATGTTCATTTTTTTATTGTTTATTAATTTATTATTATATATAGTGCATCCATTTTTTGGTGTTCCGATTCATCCATGTAGCCACTATTCCCTAGTCATTCATTCATATCTCGCAGTGCTAATGTAAAATTTACCATATTATATTTTGATGGCAAAGATAGAACCAGCCCAGATTTAAACATATATCTGAACTAAAACATAGAACTGACTTGGCTCAGTTTTAACCAGATCACTATTGATGTAAAAACACTACTGTGACTGACCCATGTTAATTATTTACTTACCTATGGTGTCAACTTTTAAGAAGCTCTAGGCATTGTAGCAGCCTTTTAAGAAGATGTGTGACTCAAACTGATGACACTGAAAATGGATCAGCCAGCTATAGTATAAGACAAAGCCATGCAGATATTAGCTAGATAAGAAAAATAAAAGCAAAAATAAAAAGAATTACTTAAATGGTCTAATTACACAATAGAGATTAATTTAGTGGTGCAAACTAGCCTCTGAACGTCTGAATGGCTATAAAGGAAGCCTACTGCTATGGTGCTCCTCCAGGACAGAGTTTGCCCTCCTTGAGTTTAATTTGTTTCCCCTAAAAATAGAGAGTTACAGCCTGAATGTGAAGATATTTTTAATGTTCATAATCTCATAGGAGTCTCCAAGGAAACCCTGACATTCTGGCAAACACTCACTGAGCAAATTATTAGGAAACAATACTAATACTGGGTAGGGCCTCCATTTGCTCTCAAAATATCATCAGTTTTTATTGGCATGAATTCCACATGATGTTGGAAACATTCCTTTGAGATTCTGATCCTTGCTGACATGATTGTATCATGCAAATTCTGCAGATTAATACTGTGAATCTTCTGGTCTACTACATCCCAGAGGTGTTCTCAAAGAGCCACCGAGGAACACCAAAGTTATTATCACGTTAGTGTAACTAGTTTGAGAGAACTTTTGCTTATGCATTGTGCATAATCATGCTGGAAGCACCCATTGGAAAATTGGTAAGTTGTGGCTATGAAGGGATGCGTATAGCAAGTAACCATACTCAAACAGGCCATGGCATTCAGTTGATGGTTGATTGTATTAACTGGCCAAAAGTGAGCCAAGAAAACATTTCCCACACTGTTACACCACCACCAGCATCCTGGACTGTTGACATAAGGAAGGTTGAGTGCATGGATTCATGCTGTAGACACCAAATTCTGACCTTACCATCTGTTTTGTTCATCAGTAATCAAAATCCATCAGACCAGGCTACATTTTTCAGTCTGTGGTAAAGTGAGGTCCGTGGCTGATTGTCTTTTTAAATAAATAATCGGCGCACTCGCGGCTTTAAGGAGGGGGGCATGGTAGGGTGGCAAGAGCGGTTCCTGGGCGCAATGCTGCAAGTGCGTTTCCGCACTCAAGTGCACAGTTGAGGAGTCGCCTGTGTCTGTAATTGATGCCGGGAGCTGCTAATCACCACACCTGTGCCACGTCCCCATATAAAAGAGAAGCGAGAGTGGGGGAAATATAAGGAGGAAGATAGAACGAGAAAAAGGTCAGAGGTTAAAATGCGGCAGAAGAGTAGTCTTGGGCAAGACGATCCGGCCACCTAGAGAGGAAAGGCAACAAGAACAGGCACCCTGCAAAGAAGCATAGGACATGGTGCTCTAGGGGCTGGTTCACCCATTTGACCAAAGGTGTGGAGTGGGGCGAGCATGGCTGATGACCTCCCCAGGAATCTGAGGATCTGAGGTACAACTGCAGGTATGTGAAGGATGACAGGACGAGATCCGACCTTGAATGGTCTGGCAGACGCTGATGGAGGCATCCAAAACGTGGGTGGAGATGAAGATCGTGGCTGCTGGCTACACAAGTTATTGGTGAGCTGGAGAGATGAAGAAGGTGGTGGGCTGGGATCATCAGTCACTGAAAAGATCATGATGGAGCCAGTGACTGTGTTTTAACCTCTGCTTTTAAAGGATTTATTTATTGTGATTTTATTCCTGACTTCAACCTGCCTTTATGGACTTATTTATGGATTATTGTTGAGCACTGCACTATTTATTTGGACACTGTTTTGATTTTTGTTGAATAAAAGCACTTAACACTTTGCAACTTCCCTTTCCTTCGTGTGGTGTCCTCATTACATAGCTCATCTCGGTCATGACTATCAACGGTGTCGGGTCCAAGAAGCTCCCAAAACTGGAATAGGGAGACTGGAGTGGACCCACACCATCTCACAGTTTTCAAAAGTTCTGTTTTGGTGAGCCTATGTTCACTACAGCCTTAGCTTTCTGTTCTTGGCTGTTTGAAATTGTATGTGGTCTGCTGCTGTTGCAGCTCATCTACTTCAAGGTTCAACATGATGTACATTCTGAGTTACTTTTTTGTTCACTACAGTTGTACAGAGTGATTACTTAAGTTATTGTAGCCTTTCGATTAGCCCAAACCAGTCTGTTTTTTGTTTTTCGAACAATAATGAGTAAACTCTAAACTGATGTGCGTGAAAATCTCAGGATATCATCAGCTTCAGAAGTACTCAAACCAGTCCGTCTGGCACCAACGATCATGCCAGTCAAAATCAACTAGGTCACATTTATATTTTCCTATTCTGGCAGTTGATGTTAATATTCACTTACTCTCCTGAGCTGTATCTGCATAATGTTATGCTTTGTGCTGCTGCCACACGACAATTGCATGGATAAGCAAATGTATATGTGTTCACAATAATTATTTTTTTTATTTTTTTTTGTTGGGAGCATGCACTAATTACAGCATGTTGCCGCACCCACCACACAGCAAACCATCCAGATTGAGATCCGAGTACAGGTGTGCAACGGGTGAGGTTTCTTACAGTTTTTTTTACAGTGGCCAGAGTGCCAATCCTGCTACTAACCCCCAAGTTGTCCTTGCAGGTTGGGGGACCTACTTACAGGGCTGGATGAAGATTAACATACTGGTGGAAAAGTAAAGGTTTGTTGTACCTGGGGTTAAATTTTAACCTTCTCTGCTGAAATAGCAATACACAAATAAGAATAATAGAAAAATAGTTAAACAACAAATGTAACAAGATGACAATAGTAACTGTCCTGACTCTGATGCAGGCATTATTTTAGCCAGCTGTTTTACAAACAGTTACCCTGGCAGATCTGCTTCTGTTCGAATTGAGCTGCCGTCGTTCAGCACACAACTTCCTGGTACGGGTTGCAAGGAAAGGCAGTTATCTGGAAAAGCTCAAATTTACCAGAAATTCACCCTGGATACATATTTCTCTGTTTGAAGTAATAATAAACTAGAAAAAAATCCCTGTGTATAAAAATAACTCTATCAAGTGGCCAAAAGTTCCTTTTGTACTACTCCCAAATGTCAGAACTATGCACATAAATCATTGTACATAATTATTAGTTCATCCTACTCAAAACCTTATAACAGTAGCTTTTGTAATGAAGCATAAGTGCTGAAGACCACTACATAAATAAGTAGCCATGTCACTTGGGACAGCATTTGGCCAGGCTTACTTTCGTGCCACCTAATCACTTTATGAGATTATGTTTTAGACCTCACATCCTATTTAAGGAAGGTGCATCCCTGCAGGCTCCTAGGCCAGTGATCAGGGACTTGCGCCTTTTTTTTAGCCTGAGGTATTCTTTTAGCATACTGCTGTATGGGGCTTGACATTAGATAGCATCTGTAAATCACATTTAGAGTATGGAGTCTTTGTACAAGGCCATTTCTATTTTATTGAGAGTTTTTATCTGTGAAACACAAATTTACACCTTTCAGCGAACTAAAGAAATTACACCTTTGATAGAGGGCGTTAAATATTCTTTGTGCCTGTATGGATTTTCTTTTTTGGCTACAGTGGTTTTACCTCTCATATCTCAAAAATTAGTAAGTAAGGCTAACTTAAAACTGTGAACTGTGTGTATCTTGTGTGTGAATGTGAGTGGACACTGCGATGTAGTGGTGCCCTGTCAAGGTTTGGATCCTGCTTTGCGCTTAAACCTGCTCAGAATTGGTCATATAAATTATGTTATGTTATGTTATGTTATGTTATGTTATTATAGGGGAGGAATAATGGTGCAGTATTTACTGTTCTTCCTGATGGATTTACAACTGCAACTTATTTTTTGTTTGGCATTATTCATTGAGTGCAGGTGCAGAGACCTTGAACAATTCTTAGTTAAAATATAAGTATAGATTATACTAATTACTTAGAACAGAACATACAGAGAACAAAGTATTAACTGATTAAACATAGATGGAAAGCAACAATATCTGTCCACTAGTTAGGATATAGCAGGTTGGATAATGGATGGATGGATAGTTAACCTATTGGCCAGTTGACAACAGAGGAGTTTAAAACTGTAAAAGAGAAAGTCAAAAACAAAGTCACAGTCCTGGAGACTGTGGCCAACTGGCCGCTTAGCCTCTACTAGGTTTTCTATAGTTGAGTCTGTGCTGGCCAACCAATCTGTTGACTAACAAGCAGAAATGCAGCATGCATAGCTGAATCCTGAATTCAGCTCTTGTGCCTGGCTGCCATTTGTGTGGAGTTTCCATGTTTTCCCTATTTTCTCTGTGTGGGTTATTCTTTGTGTATTCTCTGTGCACCCACTTAATACACTGAGTGTTATATATATATTACACACACACACATACACAAACGTGTGTAAAAGTTCTAAAATGAAGTCTAAATATAATGCAGCTGAATAGTATATTCTTATGAGTGCCATTAAATGAGTATTTACAATGATTTCTTAAAGCACTGCAGTAATGGAGAGCCAGCTATCTAATGGCATATGGACTTAATAGAAAACAGTCCTTTGGAATGAAAAAGAGCAGGCAGGCATTTGTGCTTTTGCTTGCTTTTTTGGTATGAAAATGTCTATATTATGGACTTGATAACATCATACTTCTGTGCTGATATTAGGCTGTAACAAGCACCAGTTGTCAATGGTTGGCATTACCTAGAGACTTATAACAGTTACATTAGCAGGTCTACCTATCTCACGAACAGTAAATTGGATCTAAATTGTCCTAAATAATGTAAAAAGGCATGTTTCTGCTGAAACGCTTTCAGCCTTTTTAACATAAGTGAATGACCTCAAAATGCCTCTGTAAATGTACTGTAGCGTCTAGTAAAATTTGCTTTCATGTGAATTGCTGGCACACTCCCTATTGATATACTACATGTTCAAGAGAAAAATCTGTCAAATTAGTGCAGCTACATAAATTCATCACTGGTAAGTCCAGCACTTCCACCTTCCTACCTAAGAAAAGATATGGATACTCCAGAATCCATCACTGAGCTGCCTAGCTCTAAACAGTAACATCATTACCACCAAATGGCTGGTGATGGGCAGGTTTCCTTCAGTAATAAAGCCTCAGAATTGTCATGGATAGATACAATTACTTATTGTTGTAGCAGAACACATCATAGTGACTGAACTCAAAGATGTTTGTATCTAGATTTGTTACAGGCACATCCAATACATTTTTGAACATGGAAAACAGAATTATAAGGTTCCCAGCTGAAATGTAAGATTAATGTGGAAAGGAAAGATAGCCTTAGCAGAACCAGACAGAAGTCATTAGCCAGCATTGTCTCTTTCTCACTAAGTACTAGGATAATAAGGACAATCTGAAAAAGCTGAAAAATTCTCCTGGCAAATGACAGTTGATTTTTTATTTTTAGATTGGTTCCTCTTTGCTTCTCTGCAATAAAGCTCATTTTTGCCCAATGTGTATCTGTTTATAGAGTGATGAACACTGAATAACTTGCTATTCATTGTAATTTTTCATGATTTTCTGTGACTTAATGGTTGATTTTATACTACAACCTTGAAGTAATTTTTACAAGTGTTCAAAATGTTTTTATTGTTTTCTGAGATTTTTTCTAAGGCTGTGGTTTGGTGGAGTCCCGGAGCCTTAGAAATGGCTTTGTAGCCCTTGCAATAACATTTTCTTTCTAATCCCTTAAGGAATCATCTTTGATCATAGCAGTATATGCTTGTTGAATTTTTGTCCTGGCAAATTGACTCTGATGGGAAGGGTCAAAACAAGTGAGGATTATATTGAGCAGGGCTGGCTGTAGACAAGCCTGCCTGTGTTCAATCAGTTGACTCTAATTATGTCTGTAATTGGGTTGATGTCACTAGGGGACAATTACTTTTTCACACAGTGCCAAGTGATGGTGAAACAGTTTGTTCATTAGATAAATTAAATTTAATTTTAGTTTTTAAAAGGCTCAATTTGTTTACCCAACTGTCTTTTAATCTTAGATTTTGGGTAAAGACCTGAAAACGTTCAGTGTGAAAAACTAGTATTGATGGGACAAATTAGGAAGAGACCAAATACCTTTTCACGGCACTGCATACTGCAAGTTGATCATACTCAGCAAATATGAAGACATACAAAAACTAAATTGTTTATAAAAAGAAACATAAAATAACAAATGCCAGCAAGTGACTGAACATGTTGACACAGATGAATGGTGTAATGTGTTGCAGTTTACAGAGTCATGCATATAAGCTGACAGTTCATTGTGATAAATATTCACAAAACTAAAACAATTAGTGTCACTTTCTAATTCAAGATATCAGATTCATTTTTATTGTCACCTCTTTTGGTTGTTTGTTGATAAAACATTTCATTCTTTATACCAAGTGTAGGCAACGTCAGTCCTGGAGGGACGCAGTGGCTGCAGGTTTTTGTTCCAATCCAGATGCTTAATTAGAAACTAATGATTGCCAATCTCAGACCTTATTTAATTTTATGGCATGTTTGTCTGCAATGTAGTGTTCTTATATTGTAGATTTTTTTCCTTTCCAATGAAATCATCTAAATGATTTGAAGACTAAAACGGATAATTTTTTAGTATGTTGTATTTTTCTCTAAACCAAATAGTGTGTGATGAATCCACACATGTGTCAAATGGAGAACTACTGGCTCCTTTATCATTTGCATCTTATTGCTAATAAGGAGTCATTGAAAACACTGAATGCAGCTGTTTAAGACTGAAATAAGCAGTTAAGTGTGGGGAACCTTAATAAGCAAGACTACTAAAATGAAGTATCAAAATGTCACTTGAGCAATAAGTGCTTCAACAGAAATAATTGACTTCCCATTAAGAAACTGGGTTGGAACAGCCCTCCAGGACCGATGTTGCCTAACCGTGCTTCACACCTATTCATTCATTTTTAGTCAGAAGTGTAGAATACAGTCACTTTATCCCAGTATGATGCTTAAATGAACTTCTACTTCTTGATGAATGTATTACGTTTTTGTGTTCTTGTACCTTAGATGCAGCAGCACCAGCAGGCACAGATAGGCCCAGCATCATCTCAGGCCAGTCTCCTTCACTTGCCTCACAGTCAAGCCTCAATGTCTCAGAGTCCTGTTCGCCAAGCTTCCTCATCCTCGTCTACATCATCTTCTTCATCAGCACTCAGCGTGGGACAGCTGGTTAGCAGTGAGTTATCATTGTTCTGACATTATGCCTAGATTAACATGATAAGTGCCAAAAGCCTAGTTCAGTTTGCTTTTGCATATGTTGCACAGGCATTGTACAGCAAAAACTGTTCTACGGTCCCATCAAATAGATACAGTAACAACTGTGATAAAATTAAATGAAATATTTCTTTTGGAAATTCATCATCAATTCTGCAAAATAAATTATGTTTATGGTAAGGTGGGATATTCAGTGGTTCCAAGGAACTTTTCATAGTCCTCAGCTCCGTCACTTTTGATCTGGCTCTTGCATGTTCTGCTCTTGCATTTTCTCCAAGTATTCCCAGTTACTGTAAATGGTTACTCTAAATTGGCACAGTATGAATGTGTCTGTATGATTGACTGATATCCCATGCAGCACTGCCTTCAACCCTACACCTGAAGTTGTTTGAACATTCTCAAGGTTCTCCCATTATCATGTATGGGAAAAAGAATTAACATCACACTTGTACTGTATGTGGAATTGATAGAATATTTGCATGTTTATTTGTTATCATTTTTAATTTGAGTGTCTATCACAGCTTACTTCCAGTCATTGAAAACCATATACTGTATGTGTGTATGCCTATTTACATAAATGAGTCAAAAAATGGTCATTTAAATAAAACCTGGTATAAACAAAGAAGATATGCAAGTAAGATTTAAAAAGAGAACAATTTCAGAGCACTCTTTTGTCCATAATCCAAACAAAAAACCCACTGCCATTTGAGACACAAATCTCAATTGCTGACACAATCTCTTTGCCCTCTTACCCCACGCACTTACATTTCTTCACATCTAACCAGGGAAGGACTGACAACAGATGAGATAAAATGAACATGATATCTAATGAATAAAAATGCATGCCACAACTATTTTGTAAACTTTGTGGACACCAGTGGGCACTCCAGCTCCCCAAATATCCAATTCAAGCAGGCACTGACACAAGTTAAAAGCATAAAGAGTGTTTTATTGGGGGAAACTCTTTTTTAAGTATTTCCCAACACCACAGCCACAAGTACAATAAAGCACTGTTATAATACACTCTTTATCTTCTTTCTCTCTGTCACTCTTCCACTGCCTCCTCCACCGCTTCTCACAAGCTTTGTCTACCTTCCACCTGACTCTGGCTTGTCCTTGTGAGGTAGGCAGCTTCCGGTGACATGATGCTGCCGCTTCAAAGCACTTCCAGGAGAATTTAGACTTCGAAATCCCGCAGCTCCCCTTGTTGGACCCAAAGGAATCCAGCAAGACCGTCTCCTGGGACTACCCAGCATGACTTGTGGGCACCCATGCAGGGATGTGAGCCCGAGCTTACTGTCACTTAGTGCTCCAGGGAAGGTAATGCCCCATGCACGTTCTCTCTCCCGGTCCTTCCATCCCAAGGGCTTCCCAGCAGGGTTAGGACACAGGCTTTCCTTCACAGATTCCCAGTGAACTGCCAGCTATTACCTATCTATTTGCTGAGTGACATTATTTAAATTCAGGGTCATGCAGTTTGTTGAACAACACATTCATATACAGTTACTCATATTATGGAAGATTTGAGTTGCCGAACAATGAAAAACACACATCTTCAATCAATCTAAAATGCACAATTTTTGGATATGGAAGGAATCTAGAATACTGCAAAAAAATTCATTAGTAGTTGTGGAGAATGTGCAGACTCCACCTAGACAGTGACCGGAGTACACATTGGACTTCTGAGCTGTTAGGTAATAGTATTGAGCATCATGGTGCCATCCCACTGAAAGGTATGCAGGCTTCAGGCTTACATTCTTTATTGAACATTTAATAGAAAATCAAGCTGTGAAGAAAAATTATTTAGTTTTTCTGTAGTGACCATTCATTAAATATCATGTGATGCCAGCGTTTTATTGTATGTTAATTGTATTATTATATATAATGGGTGCAACTGTAGGAATTAAATGCATTACAGTGGTACTAACTAACATAGAATGTTTAAAGAACCAACAATCAGACACACTGCATTTGATGGTGTGACTGATAAACAATATATACATTTACTTAAATCTTCTTTAGGACAAAGGTACAGCAAAGCTCAAATAGACTGTAGACTGGTTTGCATGCAATAGTAAAATTCTATAAAGTTGCAGACTGCCATTCCAACTTGTGAGTCCTGTGAATCATGGAGTAACGTTTTTTCAACAGCATTTTTACAACACATACAACAATGCAAATCTGGTAACTTTAAAGGTCATGGTTATCAGGCAAAACATAATTGACAGGAAAACAAATCAATTTCTAAGCTCACTCATGTACATACCCACACATGGCAAATATGGAATGACCTAGCAACTTGACCATTATGTCTTTAGGGATATGAGAGGAAAACTGGAGTGCATTGAGGAAAATTCATTCAGACATACAGATAACATGCAAACTCCACATGGAGCCCAAGCAGGTGAGGCATTTGTGAAGTGGCAGTGTTGCCCACTGCACCACCAGGACACCCTTCTAATAATTGCAATACTTATAAAATTGTAGTTGGCCCTGTTTTGAAAAGAACTGATATGTCCACCTACACAAGGAAATGCTGCAAAGCTGGACAATTCTACATAGAATGCAAATGGATTAAAAAATGATCAGAGAAACCAGCCATCCCAGCAATGACCTTTTTCTATACAGCAATCAGGCAAACACTACCACTGCCTGAAGTCCAGTTTAGAGAGTTTGATAAGGAACTTTTCCCTCAGCCCATACGCAGCTTGAATAAGGAAAGTATCTAGTACTACATAATGCCCTGCTGTTAACTTTAAGTTATTTATTTAATTAATACGTATTATGTATCACATATTTAAAATGCTTTAATGCTTTTTGATATTTATAAAGTGGTGTATTATTGATACTGCCCTTTTAAAGGCACAATCATTGGAGTTGAGCAACTATGCATTTCACTACTTATTGTACTCTATGTATCATGTTTTATGTGACAAATAAAATTTGTTTAAATTTTGATTTGATTTGCATTCATGCAAGATGGATATTATGCCTAAGGATCTACAGATTGAAGCCATTTGAAACACCTGTTCTGTGCAGACAAGACTGGTACTTTACAAAAGAGCTAAAGCAGAAATGTCTTATTATCTGGAATATTTCCTAATTTTGTGTTTTCAAGGACTCAGACTTACAAAGCATTTTTAAAAAGCCAAAGATTTTTTATGAATTGAATGGTGAGATTTTTCAGTCTGTTTTCAAAGTTTCTGTCAGAGGAAAAAATATTTTCAATGCTAACCTTTATTTTTAGATAGAGTCTGTAAAGACTTTTTATAATAATTACATATTTAAATATATAACTGTGAATATTACTTTTTTATTACATGTTTTAAACTAACATTTTAACAACAATCAGAAACCCCAAAAAATGGGTAGTACAAAGCCTAGAAATTAAAGATCAAAAATGTTTTACTAATGAACTCCATGCTTTAAGAGAGAGGGTCACTGATTCTATTATTAAAAGCGTTGGGATTTGGGTGTTTAAACTTTACAGAAATATTAAGGTAACAAATGACTGCTGAATCTCATGGGGTTGAGTACTGTGAAAGTGTACTAGTCAACTGCTTTCTTTAATTTTCCAGATGTCATTCTATCAGCAAAATGTTCCTACAACTGCTATTCCTAGTGCAGGTGCTGAATCTCCTAGCACCCTTAGACCATTAGCTTTTACTTCATTTTTTATAAAACTTTTTCAACAAATTATGAAAAGACTGGCCTCTGGCCAAAGTAAAGAATTAAAATTATTATAGTTACATCATACGGCAGGGCTAGAACATGCAGTAACATCAACAACTAAATTTATTTGAAATCCGCAGAGCATGTACACTGTCTGCAAGTACTTTATAAGAGTTTAAAGAACAAAAATGCAGAAGTAGAATACAAATTAAAAATAAATAAGTATATGAATGAATAAATAAATTAAATATCAAAAATAGTAAATAGAAATAAATTAATAGACTTTTAAATATGCCTCCTCATACTTGCCCCTCAGTATTTTGAGGGGAATTTAGACCCATGCCAGACTGAGAGTTCCATTGATATTATCCTTTTTTTATTCTAATACAGTGCTTCTACCTTGTTTTTTACTTTATTTTTAAAAAGTACAACATTGTAACAATATACTACTCAATCAAAAAATAATAACATAAGATACAACAATCAATCCAGAGAAAACAAAACAAAAATTAAAATACAAAGAAGAACAAAAAAACAAGATTCAACCACCCACAAAATCTAATTTTAATATGTATTTTAAAATTGTCATCAGTGTTATGAGAGAAAGAGTGTGGTGGCTCTGAGGCTAGGGATCTGCGCCGGCAATTAGAAGGTTGCCATCTCGAATCCTGTAAATGCCAAAAATGATTCCACTTCATTGGGCCCATGAGCAAGGCCCTTAATCTGCAATTGCTCCATCCTGGGTATGACATTAACTTGCATTCAGCCCTCTAAGCAGGTCTTCCAACTCTGGAGTTGGTGGCAGGAATGGCACTCCATCCAATGGTTGGTTTGTCAAGTGGTAGGTGCGGCAACGCACTGTATCAGTGCATGCTGCCAACCCTCTTGTGTTATGGATTTAAATAAAATTAAATAGTCTTCTATCACCATTTTCCCAAAGGTACTGTACTATATCTTCTTTGTCTCGTTGTTTTCTAATCCAATAACATTGTTAGCAATTACCACTCAAGACACAAGATCAAATATGCAAGTGAATCTGTTTATGTTGTCCCAATTCAATTCAGTTTATGTACTGTATATCCACTTAAACTTTTAGTTCCTGATTCAACATTCTTAGAATAGCTACCTCACTGGAGCTAATGCAGTGCATGATGGCACAGCAAATGATAATGTTTCCAGCAGAATACCACACAAAGGTCTCACAGCTACTGAATTTCAGAAATAATGCTCATATCACAGTTAAAACCTGTGTTGGGGATAAATCATTGGACATGGTGTTTTTGCAGTGAAATTACACCACGATCTGACATTGCACTGCAGTAACTGCTGATTGCCAGCCACATCCTACAATTACAAAGGCCCTCAGAAGCAGCTACCTTTTCTACACCATGAGCATTACAAATTCTTCTACACTGGTGCACACAGGGACAGCGTCTAAGCACCTTAAATGGAGAGCTTCATGGTGATGTCAGTTGAGCTCTCACTCGCTTATCTGCATTTCGTGCAGCACCACCACTACACTACACCCACCCACAGTGCAAATCCTGCCGACTACACCAAATGTTCTGTCATGTAATCACACCACTATCCATTTCCAGTTCAAACATTATGGCTATGGTAACTGCCAGTAGTCAGCTGCAAATCCACAATATATGATTACAGAGGTCCACAGAAGCAGCTTCTTTTTCTATGCTATGAACATTTGGAGTTTTCATACACCAAGATCTGCAATTAGGAACTGCAAGCAAAATGCTTCCTGGTAATTTCAGCTGCGCTCCCTCCCACTCAAACCCCACCATTTGCACAGTACCACCACTACAGTAGGTTACTATAATTATTTACAAACTTCTGGACGTCATGTTAAACCATGAGGCAAACAATTCTGCATTTTAAAAGGACAACATTACCTCCTTTTTAAGAAGTTTATTTATTTTCACTTTGATAATTTATTGTTAGTTTGAGAGACTGTTGTCGAACTATATCAAAAAGTCACAGGTGCAGGCAGGATGAAGTCAGGGTAGACAATTTGCCCCTTTCTTCTTTAATTCACACTCTGACAAAAAATGCTGGTGTAAGATATGCATACTGAACATCACTGTCCACAGGTTCTAAACACCCCATTTCATGTTGTACAGGTGATTATCTTTTTTTTTTCTACAGATAACATTTGAGAATGCATCCTCACATTTTCAAGTATTCCATCTTTTATGAACAGGCTTCAAATAAAAAAAATGTCTTAATCTGAGCTCCTCTTCAGTACTACTGTATCTGCAAATTGACCAACTTCCCAAATGACATTCCATGCGGGTCCGAAATTAAGCTTTTTAGGTAATGACTATCACAGTCAGTCCACATTGGAAACAAAAAATGTGCATAGCTCTGTGATTTATGTAATTTACAAAATCATTGAAATGCATTGGTAATAATTAGTATCAATCTAAAATCTGAGTCTTCTAATAAAATTTTAAACTTGTATTATAATTTTACCCTGCATTATGTTGTGAAGTTTGTAAATGCAACACCACAGTTAGCTGTTAACACTTAAAATTAAGAGTTTAAAGATTTTGAAGAAATTAGTCTGCCAATTTACATGCACAATATGCCACTAGTGTATATTAAAATTAACATTCAAATTATTAATCTGCTCCACATCCCTGAGTAGAATGATGGGGAGTATAATTTTATTAAAGGTTCACAGTCATTTACATTTGTTATTTTTGGCTAGTGCTTTACATACTAATTTAATCCCTTAATCCTTATACTGCATCTATAGTATATTTGCTTTTCCTAATTAATTAAAGCCAGAAGTAAGCAGCTCTATTGTAAGGTTTATAACCTTCACATCCACTGTTGATATTAAAACGGTATGGGGTCTAAGCAAACAAGCCTGCATTGTTGAAGAATTAAAAAGCACTGTTACAAGTATTTAGAAAGATTGTTAAATTACATGTAGTCTTATGACAGGATTTTCTTACAGATTAAAGTTACTTACCTAGAAACTTAATTCACTGAACTATTTTTATTTCAAATGGTAGGTGTACATGATTCCATTTTTACACTTATTACTAGCTGTGTTGCTTGGCTTTGTCTGTGACCTCTGTTATAGTGCCAAGAGTTAATCAGATTTATCAGAAGTACTACGTAAGTAACTCAGGACTTTTCTGTATATAATATATATATATATACATTTTTTAACCAGGGGGCTAAAATAATTAGCTCACTGGAGCTCCTTACTGTTGAATATATCATACCTTTCCTAACCACATTTCCTAATCCCACTTAATCCTGAGTAGGGTCATGAGGGAGCTGAAGGATAACCCAGGAAGCACAGGGCACAAGTCAGGAAGACAAGTCAGGGTGCCAGCCCATCACAGGGTGAACACAAACACTTGCACACACTACTGTCAATTTGGTGTCTCCATTCCACCTAACTTCATATCTTGGGCTGTGGGAGGAAACCAGAGCACAGAGGAAACCCAAAAAGAGATGGGGAAGACATGCAAACTCCAAGCAGAAAGGATTCAGGACATGTGGCACTGTGCTGCCAACTATTGAACCAGCTAAACAGAATTGCACATGGCCTGTGTTGCAACCGGGCTTGAAGTGGGCAGGTGCACTGTACCAGCAGTTTTCAGTTTGTGCTTTGAAAACCAGAGTGTAGTTCTTTGCAATATTATATGTATTTTACCACCAATCCCCATTCTTTGAATTTTATGTATATAAGAGTGTGCAACAATCCAATATACCTCAACATAAATGTATTTTATATTGCAGTTTGAGGAGTAAAAAGAAGGTGACAGAGTAGGGAGTGCTGCATGTACCCAAGCAGGCCACTTGCTATCCATGTCTTCTTTCACTTCACATCTGAATTTCCATTTAGTAGCTGGCAGTAGCATTTCCCTACACAATAACAGCATTAGCATGATTGAAGCTGATGCAAAAAACAACATGTACTGCCCCAAGAAAACCCCACTTGTTACAGTTGTATTACAGACAAATACTGATAAATAAAAAATACATTTCAGCTAATCTTTTTTCTATAACTATGATTTTCTTTTCTGTAATGTCACCAAATTTCAATCAAATCCATTAAGTCATTTTAGAAATTTTGGAGTATTTAGGTTTTCTGTTGTACTGAGGTTTTCTTATAGTGTTTTTGTTGATGAATGAGTGAATGAGTGAGTGAGTTAACTTTGTATTATATATATTTATATTTATATATATACACACACACACACTAGCTGTGTTACCTGGCTTCCCCTGGGAAATTTTCTAAGTCAGCAGGCCTCCGTTATGTTGCCATTGGTTAATCGGATGTGGCAGAAGTGTTATGTAACTAAATTCTTTTCTGTATAATATTTGTATTTTGTTTTTACCAGGGGACAGTATTATTAGTTCACTTGAGCATTCTACATACAGTCCTTGATGTTGATGTGAAAGAGATTGCAGCAGTTCTCCATATTAAAATGATATTTGTTAATGTTGCAAAGATTATTTAAAAGTTTATTCATTCAAAGCTAAAACCCGCTAAACGTCTTGACTGTCCACTAGCATCAAAACTTAAAATTCATACTGCCTCAGTATACAGTGGATATAAATAAATGTTTACCAACAAAACCTCAAAAGTTACTAATTAATTTTACTTATAAAAAAGCAATATCCTGTTCTCTTCCTATCACATTCTGAAAGACAGCATCTCTATCAGCTGTAGAAAAAGCTTTTTTTGCTTCTTTTTCACTTCCTTTTTGGTTTATTTTAACTTCAAAAAGTGCTTAATGCTAGTCCTTGATTGGTATTGCAAACTTGGAGGTGGCCAATGTTAAGTTTTTCAAAAACACAAATCTGTGCAATGATAAAAAAAGTTTATCTCAGATTTATTTTCACATGTGACACACCTCTAGTCTACCAAAGTGATCAACAACACTGCATGATATCTTTCCCCATTTGTAACTGTGCTCATTTCACAAAGGTAAAACTTTGGCCACAAAGGTTGGAAAATACTATACCAAGATAAACACTAATCCAGCGAGACAGTGAAATTATTATCCCAGAGGTGTTGAGGAAAAACAGTGCAGCGGTTGCTACCTCTGATGACATGGCACTTTTGTCAATGTTCTCATTTAAACTTTGTGAGTGTTGATGAATTCACTTGAAGCAATGCACTGGCTGATGGGAATTGTAGTCCCAACCTTGTCATTTGCACAAAGTTGCAGATAAGATAAAGGGGGTGGGAGTGGAGGTAATAAAAATTAAATACCTTTCTTATTGGATCAAAGTGACTACACTCAAAACCACTGCACCTGGTAGTCACGTGCTAAACACGTCTGCCTTGAGCTTTGTCAGACTTTGTTCCTTTCACTACACTTCTGCAGATAGCCTTCATTTGCATAAACTGACACACCTCATTTCTCTGTGAGAATGCTGTCACAGATGCGGCAAAACAGGGAGTGTGGTGTGTTAGAATGTCTCACTTGCAACAGCATTATTAATGACAAATATCAACAAATAAAAAAATATACTTAACAAACAAAATTAGTCGGCATGCTGTCACCTAAACTCAGTCAAATCTGTCAAGGCATTTTTGAGGTCATGGGGTTTTTTGTTTTTCTATTGTGGGGGTTTTACCTCTAAATATTGATACATCTAAATGTCTTTTCTTAGTGTATACCTACTGCCCAAGATATACCATGAATTTTAGATATATAAAATTAAATATGCATATCTTTAAGAACCAGTAAAAACAACTTTAGTTTCTTTTGTAATGCATTTAAATTGTAACTCTTTATTTCTGTATTTACTTATTAGTATCTACCACATAAAATGTAATATTTTAGCAACAAAGTAGTCCGATTATGCACATATAATGGTCAGTATCAATCATTGTTTAATAGCAGAACTTAAAATTTCCAGCCTTAATCCATCCATCATTTTACATGACCCACTTAATAATTCAAATAAAGAGTTTCGAGGACTTAGAGCCTTTCCCCAGGAGTATTGAGGACAACTCAGAAACCAACCCTGTATGAGGGACTAGTCATAAACAAATATGTGCTCACTCGCACTGTACAAGTTTGGTGTCAGCAACATAATTTCTCTGTCTTTAGTATGTAGAAGGACACCCTGGTAGACACAGGAAGAATGAGCAAATACCACACAGACAGCAGCCTATCTTGAAACTGAAACTGGAAACATTAAATATACATCACATAAAATGTTTGCACTGTTCAGGTCATTATTTTAAGTACAGTATATGAGCTATTGAATTACATTATGTAAAAAAGACTAATTAAGTACATATAAAATGCAATTTAATGTAGTCACTATTCTGGTATTAGCATTTATTCATTACTTAATCATTTTATGATCTGCTTATTGTGTCGAGAAAAAAACAATAAAAATACCTTAAGCCTACATTAGTCAGTTTTTTGAAATCGAATGTAATAAAACATATATTTATTCCTTTTTACATGGATCAAAAATATTGCATTACTTCATCTCTATTCTTCTGCAGAATCAAATTTAGTAATAATTTATTAATTTAATAAGTAATCTAAATGTGAAAACAACTTGTAATACAGACATTATGGTTGTCCTGTACAATATTATTGAATGGAGCATTTACATGCCTAATTTGAGTCTTTGCAAGTTTTATTTGCATTACACATTATTTCTGTCCTTTTTCTAGATCCCCAGACAGCCCCTAGTGAAGTTGATGGGGTGAACCTGGAAGAAATTCGGGAATTTGCCAAAGCATTTAAAATTCGTCGTCTGTCCCTTGGCTTGACTCAGACCCAAGTGGGGCAGGCTCTCAGTGCCACTGAGGGTCCTGCATACAGCCAATCTGCTATCTGCAGGTAAAGCTATACCAAGATCATTTTTTTTTAATCCAGGAAATGTAAGCAGAATGTTTACATGTAGGGTGGCACATTGGTATAGTGATTAGTTCCAGAGAACTTGGTTGTATGCTCAGTCCTATTACTGTATGTGTGGAGTTGGAACTTTCTGTCCTTGTTTATGCAGGTGTTCTCCAGGTCCAAGTTTCCTTCCATATCCCTGAGATCTGTATGTTAAGTCAACTGATGTCTCTCAGCTGGCTTGGTATGAATGAGTGTAGGTTTACTCCTACGAGCGACCCTGTAAGGGAAGAAAGAGGATTCAAAAATGGATGCACACAAATATTTGTTCACTATTTCTAGAATATTAGTAACAATAATTAGTAAATCTGTTGCATGTAATCAAACTAGAATCATCTGTACAAGCAAAGCAAAAACCAAAATTGCTCAATCAATACAGTCTGTTCACAGTGTTCATTTAAAATTAATAATGTTAAACTATTACAACATATAAAGGTCATTTATCCACAAAATGGTGGGGTTTTTAATGAAATAATCATTTCTAAAAGCAATTGAGAACAAGTGTAAAAAATAAAGAAAACACTTCTCTATAAAATATTTAACTCCAAAATTTGTTTTGCTTTTATTATCTGTTTTAATATGAAATCAAGTGAATTGATCAGTCATTGGTGGAATTTATTATCTAATGTCATATGGAATACCAAGCAATAATGGACAGTTTCTTGGAGCATTAAGAAACTACTGTTACTTTAATTTAATACTTTTATATATCTGCCCATTTTGTTTGTAAATTTAATAACATGGTAAAAATATATTGCATACTCTGCTATAGGAACTTTTTATCCTATAACATTTTACAACTTTTCCTATGCTTAAACTTGTAGCTTCTGCTATTTTATTCTTTAAAATTGAACCACTGATTAGTTAAGAACTTACTTATTTGCATCTAACAAAATCTTTAACAGATCGCAGAAAAAATAGCTGGAGAACCATTTGAGTTCTGTTTTTTTTTCCCCAAAAGAAATGTAGCTACAGTGGTGAACCCCTGATAGACACCTTACTGATTGTATCTTTGCTAATTACAATAGTTTCTGTATCTCTCTCTCTCTGTCTTCCCCCTTTTTGAAATCTGGTGTAGCTTCCTCCCAGTTCATGGGTTTTAGATTAAATGGAAGGAACCATTTTCATTGCTAGAATTTACTGCTAAGACCCATACATATCAGTCCTATGAATAGATGCTCCTCCCCTTCCTGAAGCCTTCTTTAATTAGTCTCCGTAACAGCTGTGTGACTATCACACAATTTGATTAACAGTTCAAAAATATTTAGCAATTTTTGTTCATATTCCTTAAAAATTTATTACAAATATTATTGATTTTATTTAAAAATATACATTTAATTGCAGAAAAACAATTAAGAAAATTCCTCTTATTTAGCTGAACAAACAACATAGCACTGTCTTCTGCTAAACACCTTACATGTATGAAGGTATACATATACATAAGCAGTACTATTGTTTATGTACTGTACTGTTTATATACCTTTTAACAATTTGATTTCAGGCCAATATTCAGGGTCACGTAAATGTCTAAGGCCCCTGTGATTCTACATGACTTTTCCAGTGATTTGTAGTCAAACAATTCATTCACATAATTAAAGAGATTTGAGTTCAGTCGTGAAATCCCCAGCAACTGAGTCTGTAAGTCACCCCGACAAAAGCAAACAGTGTGTTCAGTTTCAGGGGTGAGGTCATGTGTGTATGATAGCTGATTATCAATGATAGCTTATCCTGAAGTGCAATGCAAACAAAGCAGTGTCAAGGAAACAAGCAAAACTACCATTTTAGATTGCAAAAACAAGTCTTGTTTCACCAATATCTCTTGGAAAAAGGAAAATATGGGTAAAGACTGCAGCTGAACACACAATACGCATTCATTGACTCTCAAAACATATCAAACTCACAATACTTTTTAATGTAATCTGTTATTCTCTGCAATCTTTGTCTTTTACTCTGATATTCTCAAGGTGACAAGATTCAGAAAGTCGTGTAGTGTCTTGCCTAACCCTCTAGGTTACACATGCTACCTAGAAAACAACAAAAGCATTATAACATTCTCCAACCTGTGTTTTAAGTTCAGAGTCATAGACTACAGGTTAATTAGTGATTCTGATTTGTGTGCACAAAGTGTGCAAGTAGGTCCTTAAATGGACTGAAACTCTCTGTAGGGTTATGTCCTAAAGCTGCTAAAATAGGCTGAAGTTGCATATAAAGTATCTATCTATCTATCTATCTATCTATCTATCTATCTATCTATCTATCTATCTATCTATCTATCTATCTATCTACCTATCTATCTAATCCTGAATTGGATTAACCAGCCTTGAGGATGTGATGTTACGTTATGTAACACTGGACTGATTTAGTGCAGTGGTCCTTAAATTCAATCCTTGCTGCCCATTTTGGCTTCTACTTTTAATTAGACTCCTATAATTAACTAAGCTATTTTTCCCAGTTTTTTTTGTTTTGGTGCCAATCCAGAAATTATAAAACTGGGTTTGTTAAATTGTTTTTGGAATATAGCAAGCATTTACTGCATTTAAAGAAAAGAAAGTTAACAATTGCTTTCATCCTGAAAAGAAGAAGAGGTAAGAGATACAGTGATTCATTTTGTATAGCCTTCTTTATTTGTGTGAATTAAAAAGGAAAAAGCAGGTTACATACAGTGCATCCGGAAAGTATTCACAGCGCATCATTTTTTCCACATTTTGTTATGTTACAGTCTTATTCCAAAATGGATTAAATTCATTTTTTCCTCAGAATTCTACACACAACACTACATAATGACAATGTGAAAAAAGTCTACATGAGGTTTTTGCAAATTTATTAAAAATTTAAAAATTGAGAAATCACATGTACATAAGTATTCACAGCCTTTGCCATGAAGCTCCAAATTGAGCTCAGGTGCATCCTGTTTCCCCTGATCATCCTTGAGATGTTTCTGCAGCTTAATTGGAGTCCACCTGTGGTAAATTCAGTTGATTGGACATGATTTGGAAAGGCACACACCTGTCTATATAAGGTCCCACAGTTGACAGTTCATGTCAGAGCACAAACCAAGCATGAAGTCAAAGGAATTGTCTGTAGACCTCCGAGACAGGATTGTCTCGAGGCCCAAATCTGGGGAAAGTTACTGAAAAATTTCTGCTGCTTTGAAGGTCCCAATGAGCACAGTGGCCTCCATCATCTGTAAGTGGAAGAAGTTCGAAACCACCAGGACTCTTCGTAGAGCTGGCCGGCCATCTAAACTGAGCGATCGGGGGAGAAGGGCCTTAGTCAGGGAGGTGACCAAAAACCTGATGGTCAGTCTGTCAGAGCTCCAGAACTTTCCAGAAGGACAACCATCTCTGCAGCAATCCACCAAATAGGCCAGTATGGTAGAGTGACCAGACGGAAGCCACTCCTTAGTAAAGGGCACATGGCAGCCCGTCTGGAGTTTGCCAAAAGGCACCTGAAGGACTCTCAGACCATGAGAAACAAAATTCTCTGGTCTGATGAGACAAAGATTGAACTCTTTGGTGTGAATGCCAGGCGTCACGTTTGGAAGAAACCAGGTACCGCTCATCACCAGGCCAATACCATCCCTACAGTGAAGCATGGTGGTGGTAGCATCATGCTCTGGGGATGTTTTCCAGCGGCAGGAACTGGGAGACTAGTCAGGATAAAGGGAAAGATTACTGCAGCAATGTACAGAGACATTCTGGATAAAAAACTTCTCTAGAGCGCTCGACCTCAGACTGGGGCGACGGTTCATCTTTCAGCAGGACAACGACCCTAAGCACACAGCCAAGATATCAAAGGAGTGGCTTCAGGACAACTGTGAATGTCCTTGAGTGGCCCAGCCAGAGCCCAGACTTGAATCCGATTGAACATCTCTGGAGAGATCTTAAAATGGCTGTGCACCGACGCTTCCCATCCAAACTGATGGTGCTTGAGAGGTGCTGCAAAGATGAATGGGCGAAACTGGCCAAGGATAGGTGTGCCAAGCTTGTGGCATCATATTCAAAAAGACTTAAGGCTGTAATTGCTGCCAAAGGTGCATCAACAAAGTATTGAGAAAAGGCTGTAAATACTTATGTACATGTGATTTCTCAGTTTTTTTTTTTTTTAATAAATTTGCAAAAACCTCAAGTAAACTTTTTTCACGTTGTCATTATGGGGTGTTGTGTGTAGAATTCTGAGGAAAAAAAAAAAGAATTTAATCCATTTTGGAATAAGGCTGTAACATAACAAAATGATGCGCTGTGAATACTTTCCGGATGTACTGTATTTAGCCAGAGGAGATGGAACATGACAGTAGGCGTGAAA
Organism: Polypterus senegalus; assembly: GCF_016835505.1. NCBI lineage: Eukaryota > Metazoa > Chordata > Cladistia > Polypteriformes > Polypteridae > Polypterus > Polypterus senegalus. The sequence goes on along the minus strand of NC_053158.1, from coordinate 140,517,623 downwards.
AGCTGTCATGTGAAATATTTTACAATAGGCATAGTAAGGTCATTGACCTTAACAGCTCGGATTTGCTTGTTTCATCTATGTAGATAGATGGACACTTCTTAAAAAGATTTGGAGTAGATAAGATTTTTAGACTGGCATTTAGCTTGTTGTTTAATATTAAACTAACCAAAGGAACCAAAAGGTAGCTGTATTTTTTATTTTTATTTTTAAGACTTGTGTCATCATTTTTTTTCATTCCAATCTTTTAGGTCTTTTGGGTTTTAAGCCACAGTTTACTAATAAGCATGCAGTTAAATATAACAGTGAAGTAGCTGCACCCTTTCAACATTCAACATTGTTTAATTGGGAAACAATAACAGTAGCAAACTCTGCAGAAAAAAGGGGACTAAAATATCAAAAATGGATAGAAATAGTAAAACATTTAAAATTAAGGAAAAAATATACATTTTTGTAATTCTTAGAAATTTAAATTCACTGCTATACTTTTCTGAATTCAGAATAAGAGGAAAGTAAGAAAAGAAAAGGTCAGCTAATTAAGCAAAGATATCAACTAGAGGAGAAAATAACTGACTGACTGAAACTGGTTGGTACAAAAACCTGCAGATACTCTGGGCCTCCAGAATTGAACTTGGGAACCACTGATTTACTGATTACTATATGTAGAAACACCATGAATCATGCAGTCATCTAGTTCTGAACAAACTGCATGTAATTAAGAAAGTAAACTGCTAAAAAACTAAAATCAACTTAGCAAAGCAACACTACAAAGATATTCAAAGAACAAAAGAGTCTCCAAATGCTTCTTCAATACACTGAAGAAGTCTGTGCAGTCTGAGCAGCTCATTCCACCAGTTAGTGGTATTCACTAGCAGACCTGGGTAAGTGACAAATATGCATAGGAACTTGTATGTACCTGCATATCAAAGGTTGTTAATCTATGGACTACTTGGTGTGCAAGCATCAAGGGTTTCAACTTAATGTTTGCTGCTACAAGCAGCTGGTAGAGTGACAAGTGAAAGGAGTGACATGCAGCCCTCTTGGCTTGCTGAAGACAAGAGATGGCACTATATTTTGAACCATCTGCTTAGACGTGGCCATGGATGTACTCTTGTCAGTAAGGAGTTGCAGTAGCTCGGATATAACAGGACTAGTACCTGAACCAAGACATTCTACTGCATACTAGATCAGATACAGCCTGATCATGCAGATGTGACAGAGAGTGAATCTTCATGAATGTCAGATGTAATATGATCAATGAAGCAGGCTGGTCATCGATCATAACCCAAAGGTTACCTACTGACTTGGTAGGTGTTAGTGATAATGAACCAGTCTTTACAGAGATAGGGTGTTACATAGACAGACTGGCTGAGATAATGAGCAGGTCTGTCTTTGCCAGGTTGAGCTGGAGATGATAAATAGACTCTTGTATGCTAAAAGCTAGAACAATGGACATAAATGTAAAGAGAGTTTAGTTAAAAGAAAGATGTGCCTGTTGAGTTAGAAATTGGCTGGAACAAAAAAACAGTGTCATGAACGTTTGCAACCCAGGTAAAGAAAAGCACTGTAAACACTTGCCACATCTGGCTATAGTCTAAATTAACTCTTTTCTTTTTGAGCATTGTCCCCACATATTAGCAGGTTAAAAATACACCGCTTTGACAAACATATCTGATTATATTTAGCTTTGATACTGAGGTGTCATTTTTATTTATTTTTCATATCATGTTAGTATAGAAAAACTGCTTTAGATAAGCACAGCTGGGGCAACATTTCTCTTTGAAACGATTGATCTTTCTGACAACCTAAAACTGGACATTGCAATGCTCCACTCTTTAGACACATGTCGAAAAAGAAGCAACATTTTAAAATCATCTGGCATTGCCAAGAGCAGTCTCTCTACTAGAGGTCTTATGAAAATGATTTGTCTAAAAGTAGAATATCCTGTATTTAACATTTAAAACAAAAACATTAGCTCTGTTTCTTAATTAGAAAGTGAAGTTAAATTAAATCTTTTGGTGACCAGTTTTTGAAAGGAGGCATTATAAAGTTTAATGGCTTTATTTCTCAGATATCATAGAAAAATACATTTAAATTGAGGGTTGATATACTGTATATTAATAAGGCAGGCTTGCAGGCAAGAATAACTTACATCAGGTACAATATTAATTCAGGAAGGAGATCAAAGTATAACACACTTTTAGTATTATGGTCCTATTCCCACTCATCTGAACCATTCATTCATTTTCCAGACACACTTTGTACAGTAAACTTTCGTGGTTGCTGACATTTATAGTGTTAGTATCTGGACAAAGACATGAATGGGCCTTGGTTATAGTAGTTTGTCACTGAGCAAACTTAAAACTCCACTGGCATATTGGACCAGTTTCAACGTAGTGCATGCTTCTTTTTAGATGTGGGTTGGAAAACATGGAGGAAAACCTATGTAAACAGGATAATATGCAATCCTGTCAAAGCCAGTGATCGGGTGATGATTGTATCCCTGCTCCTTCAGGTTATAGTCAGTAATGCTAACCATTGTGTCTCTCAGTAGCAATTACAAGAGCCTGTAAGGGGCTGCTTTTTTACCTATGTCTAGAGAAGCTGCAGCCCCTGACCCAAAAAATTTAATTGAATTCCAGGGGTTAAATGATATATTTGTTTTTACTTTTATATTTACATTTACTTATTTGGCTTTGTTCAAGGTGAATTACCTTTATGATACAGTTGGTTACATTTCTTTTGGTTTTACAATTGGAGCACAGGCAGGTTAAGAACATTGTTTTTTTGTTAGAAGGTTCATGTTTATCCATACCACCAAATAATTACATGTCTGTAATATGAAATTACAATATTTTTCTAAGATCATTTGTATAATTTGTACTGAATGCTGCCATCTATTGTTTAAAACAGTACAGTACATTACTATAAAAAAAATACTTGTTGCACAGCCTCTCAACCAGCCTTGCAATTCATGGTCAGTTGCAATGTATAAGAGGAAATTGGAGTCCTTAACAGAAAGCCATGCAAATAAAAGAGCCTGTAGGCCTCACATAGTGTATAAAAGCCAAACAGAAGGAGCAAGTCTCTTGAGGTGGAAAATTAATACGCAACGCATCTGTTTTACTTTTCACTAAACTTTTGACTGGAAACCTTGCTTGTCATCAGATTTCCTTTTCCCATTACTGCTTTTAAAATGCATGCATTTTGTTGATACAAACAACTGTTTATTCAACTTATTATTTACTGCTGAAAATTTCATCAAATCAATGTCAACAGGAATATAAAAATTGAAAATGCTCCAGGCATTTGACCATTAACTTATATGCAGGGCAGGAACACTCTAGTGTTTTTAAAATCAGGCATAAAATATTAAAAATCTTGCATCATTCAAATATTTATAACATACATTAAAATCCTATTATAAAACTTGAGATGAGATCTTAAACGTGAAACCTCCGTCTTTTCAGTTAAAATAAGCTAAATCAAACAGTGGGCTAATGGCAGTCAACCTCAATATCAGCGTCTCTAGATCAACACATTGATTTATTGAATGGGACTCACATTTGCATTATGAGGCCCCCTATTAGCAAGTGGTTTGCAATAGAATTATTATTTTTTGATTTCAAAATAGATTTGTGAACACATACACGTACATATGAAGATGGCAGCCTTTGTGTTTATCTCACACAAAATTATTTGCATTGAAAATTTGTATTTTATCACTATGAATACTTAGCACAGTGGCAAGGTCCTCAGTGGCTAATCCATTAAAATGTAATGTACATATAATATCATTTGTCAATAACTTCTCAAGCCATAAATTAACGTGCCAACACTAACACAGAAATACACTCCATAAGTAAAATTTTAATTTCTCCTGTGGACAAATAAAGTATAATTGAATTTGATTGAATACATTCATGCCATTTTACAGTGATCAGTCCATCCAACATGTACAGTACATCCCAAACAACTCACAGAAACATGGGGTGAACATCCATACTTCATACCTAATGTCAACCTTTACTGCTTGGAATAGCAAGTAAAAAAAAATGTAAAAAAACAAATACATTATTTGCTTCAGTGTGAAAATACATGATTTGATTTTATGTGCAAAATAAATAGTCAAATCAATGTCTGGATTCCCAAAGTAGCCCAGTTCTTAAAGGGTTAAACAGTTCAGGTTAAATATAACGTGCCTATGTGTAAGCTAGCATGTGTGCTTCCTCTTGGGCTACAACTTCTGCCTTCGTTTAGCCTTTGAAAACCAACTCTCAGCTCATATAAGTGAATTTCACTCTTGTTCCTCCATGAAATGTCCTTTCTACTTTTTCTTTGTATTTGTTAATGTATTTTCTATTGTACAATAGTAATTTTTTCATTCAAGTATGATTATAATTAATACAAGCTGAATAAATAACAGTTGCTGTTTTCCTATAAATCTGTTGATTTCTATAAAGGAGTATCCAGCTCTAAAATATTTGTTGACTTAGTTTTTACATATGAGAATGAGAAACCTTTACATTGAAAGAGCCAACATATCTGCAAAACACTTCACTATGAGTACTTGCATCTCCAAAATCTAGTAATTGCTTCTAATAAACCCATCTATCAAAACCATTGTATAACAAAAAATAAATATGAACTTGTGCTTAAATATCTCCTCTGTGGTCATTTGCTATTACAGTATGACTTATTCATTCATTCTCTGGCATTCCTTATTCTGTTATACAATTGTAGAGGTTCAGAGTCGATTCTAGCTCATTTTGAGTGCAAGACAAGAACTAACCCTGCCAGTTCATTGCATGGCACACTCCCATATGTGTACCCACACGCTCACTTATACACGATCAATTCAGCCAGAGCCGCCAGTCAGCCTAACCTGTGCATCCCAGGGATGTGAGAGGAAATCTGAGTAACTAAAGGCATGAGGGCATTGTACAAACTCTACAGAGATTGTGAATGGGCCAGGATTTAGACTAAGCACTGTGGAGCAGAGAAGCATCAGAATTAACCATTGGATTGCCCACATTATGAAACTGACAAGTAAAGGGAAATCAAATGCAAAAAAATCATAGTAGTTGCCAGTGAAGCTTACAAAGAGTGGTTAATGTGTCTTTAAAAGTTCGCTGCATTATTTTCTGCATGTTTTTTTAGAATGAAAACTTAAAACGAAAATTTTAATAATACTAACAAACTTACTTAATCCATTTCAGAGCTGAAGAGGTTTTGCATCTTCTAGTCTTACATTAACATTTTTTGATGGACATATCTGTACCTTATAAGCAGCATGACCATTCTCTACGCCACTTTTAATGATATTGCCATTCTCTGAGAACAGTTCTGTAACAAAAGTGACCACATATTATTCACATTTCAGAAGTGCTGCATATTATTGAGGACGTATAAAGGTGTATAAATACAGGAAGGTATTTAGGGAAGCTTCTTGAATACAAATATTTCTCCTGAGCCTATAGGGTTTAAGGAAACATTGTGTGCATGGTCTTAAAAGGAATGAAAACATTAATAAAAGATCACTCAATGTGCTGTATCCAGAATGTTTCTTTTAACTTTCAAAGACTCTTCTCTTCGCATCAAACAAATCAAGTGAAACTTTTTCTTAAGATCATAAGAATGTACTGTAAAACATTACATCAAGCTTTCAGAGTCAATAGCTGCCTTGAAATTCACTGATGCCGTTCCATTACATTTGCTGATTCTTTGGTAGTGCAGAAGAATACATTATTTTATCTGAGAGAGAAACACTGCAAGGCTCTAATATTGAAGGCACTTCAAAGCTGAGGCTGTAGCAAATTAAAGCTCGGTGCTGTAGGGTAAATTTGGTATGAAACTTCTCAAATGAAGCCTTCTTTAAAGTGGTAAGTGTTAACATTCAGCGTAATCAGCACAACAAATGTAAGTTAAAGGAAACTAATAACTTAATACTCTGGCATTGCGACCAAATCCTGCCTTTTCCCCCTAAAAAGTATAAATGAACTGCAACCACACTAAAGTTTAGGAACTTGGGCAGATCTATTAATGTGTTAGGTAGACTGCTTTTTGGACTTTGAGGAAATGGGGAGGTATAGTTCTAGAAATATGTTACATTTTAATTCATTGAAATCAGTAAGCACTTGAGTAATCAAAAATCTTTTCTAAAAAGTATTCAAAGTGGGGTTAACATGATAGAAGATTAAACATTATAAAGCTTTGTCCAGTTGAGAAGGGGAACACAGGCTAAGAATAAGGCCCGCTGTGGACCATCAGGAGCTGTAGAGTGATGTCCTTGTATCAAAAGAAGGAATGACTTTCATCTGGGATGTGAATCTTAATTTGAAGTAAATTCAGCCAGTAGATAGGAGTCACCTCATGCCGAAGAAGATATTGATCTTAGAGTTGGTAAGATGTAGGGACAAATGCTCACTGGCAGTAGGTAAGAGGTCAGGGTCAACAAATATGGAATAATAGAGAGATGGGGAGAATAAGTTGAAAAGAGGGATATTTGTTGTATTTTGGATGTGGGCTAATTGGCAAGTCACCCCACTGTTGATTGAACAGAGGTTCCAGAGCTATCATGGCTGCACCTAGTATGACAGATTTGTTTATTTGTAGTGTACGTTTGCCTTGACAAAGCATTCTCTTGTGTCTTTTGTTTGCATCATAAAAGCTTTTTGGGACTTTGGGTTGCCTGGCATTATTCAAGCTGTGGAGAGATGCCAAGAGATTGCTCCTTTTCTATTACAATAAGTATTCCACCTCTGCCTTTTAAGTAAAACTGTCCAGTTTTTACTGTGCAGACCTTGATCTTTATTTGATTGAGACAGGACCCCTTACAGCATTAAAATGCAGTAACTGCTTTTCTTCATTATCCTTACATGCTGCCATACCTCGTAACACTTTAGAATGGGGTCTTTAAGGGTGGATATAGTGAATGAACTCATATACTTACTGTTGTATAACACAAAGCCTTCATTAAAGTCTTGTTATGTAAGAGTAAGTGACTAAGAGAGTCTGTGTTGAAAAGTGTCGGCTCATTACAAATCATAATAAAAGTAAGCAAAGCATTTGTTAAGATCTTGTTAGATAGCAGTAATAGATACACCCTGGTAGTCCTTCTTCTAAAGTGTTACTCTACATCTTTACTCTAACATGAGTAAGCCTGTGTCCTGGTCATCCATGAGCATTTCATGGAGACCAAAAATGTGGAACAATGGGTCCATTACATTTTAAATGTCTATTTGTGGCGTACTGTCATGAAGAAACCACAATGTCAACAATTACATATTAATGAAATGAAATACAAAGATGTAAATTCTAGGTAACCATTTTTAAATGAACACTCCACCCAAAATGTATGCTTTTTATATGTTACTTACCCCATGTGTTCTGTAGTGATGGCAGAGAAAATCTTTTAATTTTATGTTTTCATGCAGAGCAGAATAACAGGGGGCTATGGTGACAGGACTCTTGACCAGTGAATGAGGGAAAGAGGCAAGTCTTCAATTCAAAAGCGCAACTTTGGCATCCTGTTTATGGACTACTTTAATTTTCCAGATTTATTTATTTAACAATATGTTAGAAAAAAATACATGAATTTTGCACATTGTGAGCAAACTGAATGGCAGTACAAGTAACATGAGATTTTTATGGATGTTCTTATATTGTTTGCTATTGTCTGAAAACTTGAGATTAAACTTTTTTCTCAGCCATTACTACAAACTGCAAGGTCCAATTAACATAAAAAAAACATGTTTATGTTGACTAACTAAATCTAAATTTGAAGCCCATTTGGATGATTGCTGTGATAAAAACACACCCCAATGATCCCTACATGATCCCTAAAATGAGTATTTTCGATAATTTAATCTAGTTAACTTTATTATGCTGAATAATATTTTAATAACCTTCCACATTTACTGTTTTCAGGCTTAGTTTGCTTTCATTAAGGTAGAACTCCTGGTTTTCTGTAGTCTGTACTTTTAAATGATGCAATGAGTGTTAACTAAACTTTGAGAAAGAACTCTGTTTAAGGAGTTTGAAATGTCTAATGTAAATGTAGACATTGATGAATTCTTAACAATATTCATGAACTTAATTATTGTCACAAGTACCAAATTAAGTTGATGACTTGTTACATGTTACTGGTATTTAAATCAATGCATTATTCTTTTCATAAACAGTTTAATTTGGCAATTGTCACTGTCTCATATTGTTGCATTACTCCCTTTTCAAACTGTTCTCTTTTCCATTTTACATTTTGATTGGCTGCATCCAAGTTTTTTATGGTATGCTGGTCAAATTCATGTTGTGATTCACTAAGAGATATTCTGTGCCCATCAGCATTGCATTTTGCTGTATTACTTTCATTATCTGGCTCTTGCACTAGTGCTGTAACATTAAAAACATTCACAATACAGTGTGATGATACACAATAGCACTAAAGATAGAAATTACTAAATAAATAATAGTAATAAATGGCAATAAATAGCAAACACAATCATGTTAAAAATCAAATATAAATCTTCAACAGTGAGGGAGAGAAGGGGAACAAGTAACATCAAACAACACAACTGAGTCACAGATGATCAGTAACATTGAATCAGTAATACACACTGCTTACAAAATAGTATCTTGGCCACTGGTCAAGCTGATGACTTTTTTTCAAATTAACAGTATAGTGGCCTGGATTCCACCATATGGGTTTGTTTAACAGTGAAATACCCTACAGTATAATTGTATAACAGGTGAAAGTTAAAGACATGAAATTCCTACTATAAGCCATATGTGTACACAAGATGCTACAGATCACATACTCCTGCATTATTTCCAAGTGTTTTAAATGCATGTCTATTGCTGTTTACCTCTGTTGTTGGACTTTGAGCTAATCCATCAAGTCTGCAAGTTTATTTTATTAGTTCAACAAGGAAAAAAATATAATGGCCCTCTATATGTTGTATGTTAACTGCATTTCTGTTCTCACTTTGAGCCTTTCTGCGTTTCCTGCAGCAATGCTGTAAATCACAAAATCGTGCGTCACTTCCAGAAAAGCAGTTTGGCAAGTGCACTTAAGGAAGAATCATTTCCAGCACTAAAGGTTTTGATCACTAATATTTTGCTGCCACTGTTTTGTTTTACACTGAGAGTGGAGCAGTCAAAGTATGAATTGTTCAGCCATTTAACTGTATATGTGAGTAGACTTTTGTTACACAGTGCTGATGCATGATGTTTGACTTGATATTTATCCTATATTATCGCATTCACAATATAACCCTACACTTTTTCTCATCACATTATATAATTAACCTTCTGTGTATCAGTTCTGATTATTTTTTATAGCTTTTATTTATTTAATTATATACTGTAGACACATGTCCTCCATTCAGTTTTACGTGGTGATTTTCAAACCTATCCATACACTTGTCTGTCTTGTTGTGCTTTAGGTTTTTTCTTATTTTAATAAAGTTTAGCAAAACAAATTTGGTATGTGCCTCCTATGGACATAAATGTAGCTTTGTGATGAATATCCTGTTAAAAGTATAACAAATTAGATCCAGCCTCTTTATTTCAAATGAACAGTAATAAACACTGGCAGCATGGTGGTGTAATGGTTAGTACTCCAACCTCAGTCGGTATCTGTGTGGGGTTTTTAACATTTTCTACTAGTCTTTATTGGCTTTCTCATGGTACTTCAGTTCTCCTCTAAAGACATCAATGTTTGTAATACTATTTTATCCAGATATTAGTGAGTGTGCATGTGTGTGTTAATGTTCTTTGACATGAACTGGTGCTCCATCCATGATAGGTTCCTGCCCTGCAGTGATGCCTGGATAGGCTCTAGCATCCTGAGAAAAAGCAGATCCTGTGAATAGATGCATGCTGTCCATCATACCAGGCAAAAATACATTTCGAAAAATATATACTGTATGGATTTTGGCTGTGGCATGTTGGCACAATGATTAACACATTTGATTTACAGTATCAGCACTCTGGGTTCAAACATCTCACCCATTCACTGTGTAGTAGAAAGTGCATGATCCTCCTGTGGCTGCATGACTTTTTCTCCAAGGTATACCCTGGCTTTCAATCCCATCCCAGCATGTTGCATGTTAGGCTAATTGACAGTCCTAAGTTAGTCCAAATGGGATGGTGTGAGTACAGTCAACCCTTGTTTATCGCGGTTAATCCGTTCCAGACTCTGCCGCGATAAATGAATTTCCGCGAAGTAGAAACCATATGTTTGTATGGTTATTTTTATATATTTTAAGCCCTTATAAAATCTCCCACACTGTTAACATTATTAGAGCCCTCTAGACATGAAATAACACCCTTTAGTCAAACGTTTAAACTGTGCTCCATTACAAGACAGAGATGGCAGTTCTTTCTCACAATTAAAAGAATGCAAACATATCTTATCTTCAAAGGAGCACCGTGAAGAGCAGATAATGTCAGAGAGAGTGCTCGCTAAGAAAAGCAAACAATCAAAAAATCAATACGTACTTTTAAGTATACAGAAACACCGCGATAAAGCGGCATTTTGTAGAGGAGCGTCCTATCTTCTAGGCAAACAGCTACTGTGTAAACAGCCCCCTCTGCTCACACCCCTCCGTCAGGCAGAGAGTGAGAGAGACAGAGAGAAGCAAACAAAACAAGCGCCACGCGGGAAGCATATCTTTTAGCATTGAGGAGTTTTAGTTAATATGTAATACATGCTCTGATTGGGTAGCTTCTAAGCCATCCGCCAATAGCGTCCCTTGTATGAAATCAACTGGGCAATCAAACTGAGGAAGCATGTAACCTAAATTAAAAGACCCATTGTCCAGAAAGCGAACCAGCGAAAAATCCATGATATATATTTAGATGTGCTTACATTTAAAATCCGCGATAGAGTGAAGCCGCGAAAGTCGAAGCGCGATATAGCGAGGGATTACTGTAGACCAAATCGTCATTACTGCGTCACTGAACTTGCGACACGAGACACAACAGACCCGCTAGATTTTTAGGACAGCCAGCGAAGGTTCGGACGCACCATTTTGTTTTAACCAAAAATGGCTGTTTCGTGGTCTATTGAGGAAGTACAGACGTTCCTCTCGTTGGTAGCCGAGGAGCGGATCCAGCGAGAGCTGGGTGGGGCGACGCAAAATGAAAAAGTTTTTCAGGAGGTCGCTTGTGGCGCGTTTACGATGATGTCACGGCAGTAGAGGCGACACAACTATAACGACACATGAATAATCCCGCCAACTCTAAAGCGGTACTAAACTGCAGTCGAAACGCAAACCGAGCCGAACTGAGCCGAACCAAGGTGAGCTGTACTGAACCGTGCTGTGCCGTACTATGCAGTGGAAAAGCGCCACACATGTGAAGCACTGGAGCCTGGATGCTTCCAAGGTGGGCACTGTCTCTGTGTGACCCTAAATTGGATTAAGTGAATTTGACACCGTTATGAAGCTGATTGTATCTCTACAGCTGCGTTCCCCTGAGAATGCCACTTAACACCTGTGGGAGAAAAGTGAGAGTGTAAATTCATTCATGCTGTTCTCAGAGTCTGGCTCTGTGCCTCATGGAGCAAGTCATAGTGAAACAGACACAGAAATAAAACTGGCGATACTTGAATTAGAATGGGTAATTACAGGATATTAAGGGAGTTAAAAAGATAAATACAGATTCTATTTTATACATCTCTTTAAATCTGTCTCTTTGTCTTATTTTCATGGTGGGTTACACAATGTTTATAAATGTCAAAAATCCAACTACTATATCTGCACCATCTTACTTTTTCCATTATGCACTGTTATGAATCCATGTTACCATTTTATTTGAAAGTGTTAGAAATAAAAGTTTAATAGCCAAATGTAGATATGTTATCCTACTAAGGTCCCAAAAAGTGACAAACAAAGAGAATAAAACATCATTTTCATTTTAGTTGTGTGTATATACAATATATACTGTATTTTGTACTTTTTTTTAAATTATAATTTTCCCACAATGTATGCCTTCTTGCATACCTGCTTGCAACTTACAAGCTTACATCTTATTTATTTATTTTTTTCAAGTGCAGTGACAGATTTAAGAGTGGCCATGCTTGAAATTCACTTCATGTTTTTGTTAACATCCATTCAAAACCTCACATATTGCTTTAAAAAAACAGTTTTAACTTTGAGTTACCGGTTTAGCTGAAGTTGTAGAGCGTAGCTTATGTGGTTTCTACTGGCAACAAATTGAAATGCACTCTCTTCAACAACAAACAGCCTGGAAATAATCAATAAATCCCCCAGCAAGTTCAGAAAATGCATAGCTTTACTTTAAGAGGACACCAGATCAACTTTGGAGACTGTCATTTCTGTAAGACTCTGAGGCTTGGGTATTCATAGTACAGTACAGTACAGAAGTGCTGTAATGTAAACTGCAGAAAATTAGCATTCTCTTGGTATTTATTGCAACTTGCATATTAATTGTAACAAATTGATTTTAAAAATAAATAAAAATTCACTGATAGAAATATGTGTCACTGAAAGATTTTGAAAAATATTTGCTTCCCTTTTTCAGCATCCCATTTTCGATAGTGCTCCGATATCACAACACCTGCATTTACATTTCTTTTTAAAATGGCACTAATGGATGTGATGCTGATTTTTATTTATTAAAATTCATTTTGAAAAAAGTAACCACATATAAATCAAGAGCAGATGCTTTAAAATTTTATAAACATTTCGCTATATGCAAGATAGAAAAAGTAAAAGAGAGAGAGAGAGAGCGGGAAAGGAAGCACATCCACATAAATGATTAAAACAAATAAAAGCACAGAGATTCCAAAGTTTGAAAAGTGTATTACATTCCTATTTAAATAAATAATAGAATATTTAAGGGTAAATAAACAACTAAGTGGAGAGTATTTATAGGCTGCTTGGCCTCTTTTCTTTGAGGTGGACTGACTAACTAGTTGCATGTAGCAGGACACCCGCTTTCAGTGTAATCCTACAGAACTCAATTAAATATCATAAATCACACAAGAAGACACCCAAGCAATTAGTTACCACTCCATCATTTTTTAATCTCTCCATGGGAAGGAATACTTAATGTTAGAAATTTAATGGGTGGTATCAATGCTTAAGCAAATTGTAGTATAAAGTTTAAAATGAATGTACTTTTTGAAGCATTCAACAAAAAATGAAAAAAAGAAGGGAGACACACATGTTTGCTTGTTTTTGTTGTTTTTTTTTTACCCCAAATCAGACTTTTTCTTAAAAAAATGACTTTTAAAGGTGACTAAGGTTAGGAGGACTGAGCTGGGTTGATTCAGTAATGTTATTGGTAGACTGTGCACTACAAATACTATTGTAATGTTCCATTCCATATCGCATTCCAAAAGATTTGTAATAGTATTACAGTATTGTCATTTCTACTTCCATAAATACTTACTCACCAATATTGTATGTGATTGTTGTCATAAATTATTTAATCACTAATAATGAACATCTTAAACCTACTAGGAGGTTCAGTAAGCATGTTACAAGACTGATAACAACTGATAATATTCAGTCTGCCATTGATAAGAAACAGCTTAGTCCAGTGTCAGAACTGATACTGTATCATGGAGTAAATGTGGTATGCTAATGTTTTTAGTTGACACTGAGGAATTATACAATTAAAGGAAAATAAAATTGTCTTTTCTAAATCTGATTTCTAAATCAGGAGTTTGTTATTCTGTGGATTCTTGATTGCTAATGGTGTCATGATCACACTTATTTTTTTCTAAGAAGTGCCATTTGCTTTTGCATTTTTATTTGCTTGCTGCATGTGGGTACTTTTAAGAGGCAAACCAAAATAATGACCAGACTGCCTGTTCCTGGATTCATTGGATGTATCTCTGCCAGTCGAAAAAGGGGTTTCCTTAGTTATCAAAGGCCTGTCTATTCATTCGAAAATGAGTAACTGCTTAATGGTACGGTTAAGCAGAGTGCTGGCTTTCAGCACAGCTTGTTTCATGGAGTCTTATCTCTGTCTGGAGCTGTGCATTTATAATTTTTTAATGGCTCAATTCAACCTTTATCCTGTTGTCCTGAGTGCTGATCAAATGCCTAATAAATGAAGAGGCCACTTGAATCCTCCCATTTCAGAACAGCAGTTACTGCATTTATGAATGAATGTGCTCTTGTTTATTAATCCTTGCAGTTTCTAAGGAAGCCCCTTCTGTCACTGAGGGAGGCAGGAAGCTCCAGCCTGGCAGAGCATCAGAGTAAGACTCTTCTTTCTCAATTTTCCCCAGACACACCATCCTGAGAAGCCACTTTTTTCTACCACAGGAAGCTCAAGAGAACACTATAGCTAGCAGTTTGACAGCCAAACTGAACCCTGGCCTTTTATATCCTGCCAGGTTCGAGAAGCTGGACATCACCCCAAAAAGCGCCCAGAAGATAAAGCCAGTTCTTGAGCGATGGATGGCAGAGGCAGAGGCCCGCCACCGCTCCGGAATGCAGAACCTCACAGAATTTATCGGCAGTGAGCCCTCTAAAAAGCGCAAGAGACGGACATCGTTCACTCCCCAGGCCCTGGAAATACTGAATGCTCATTTTGAGAAGAACACACATCCTTCAGGCCAGGAAATGACAGAAATTGCAGAAAAACTAAATTATGACCGAGAGGTTGTCCGTGTCTGGTTTTGCAACAAGAGACAGGCACTAAAAAATACAATAAAACGTTTGAAACAACATGAGCCCGGAACTGCAGTGTCGATGGAGCCTTTGACGGACCCTTTGGATGAGCATTCCTAAATTATTTGAAAAGAAGTATTTTAAGAAAATGCCAGAAGTCCTTCCCCTGAACTTTATAAAACATTCACTAGTAAGTAAAAACTGAAAACTTTTTAAGCAGTACAATTCTTTGCTGCTTTTTTGTATTTTTAAAGAAAAAGGAATAATAAGCACTTAGTGTCTCGTAGTGTAGTTGTTAATGCCAGTCTTTTAAGGGACCTAAACTAAACCAAAAACAATAAGTACTATTTCTGTGAAAAATGTGTAAAAATATGTTTGATGACTTTCTGTTTTAAAGAGAAGCCTGCAATCCGGAGAAAGAACTTGAACTTTTTAGATACTGAAATTCAGTTTAATAAACAAAATGAAAGAACAAACAGAGAAAAAACTACTTACCAAAGTCAGAATTGTTGCATTGAAATAGATTGTTAGCCTTTTCTTATTTTTAGTGAAACGTGTTCAAACTTTTTACATTTGTATGGATAGAAAAATGAAGAATTTACTTTTTCTGTGTTTCTGTTTTGAACTTTAATTATGTTGTAACTTCACTTGCCACCTTAAATGTAACTTATTTATTTAATTTATACATGGTTTTATAAGCTTACTGTGTGCCAAATATACCAGTATGTGTATGTATGTATGTATATGTATGTATGTATATGTATATAATTCCCCAAATTCCCAATGCTTATATACATATTAACACATTTTATATATATACATACACAGTTCACTTTAAAAAAAATATTTGGCTACTTCTGCTTAAGAGCCCTTAAAGCTACAGTTTAACTGTTTAACTTGTGGGTGCTATGACGTCTAAATGTCAAAGTATCTTAAAATGTTTCATTATTTTACTTGCTATTCATCCTTCTGTTTTAACATGTCATTACCACAGTATTTGAAGTTGTAAAAAGCTGTATAGTTATTTATTAATTTTGCAAATGTTTCAAGGTACGGAGAAGATTCCAGATGATTAAGGGCATTCCAAAAATGATGTGTAATCTCTTATCTGAACTGACCAACAGCATGGGGATAACATGCCATTGAAATTCACTGTCTGTATATTGATGTGATTTCCCTTTCCTTGCCAATGTGTAATTGCCAAAGAATTCCTGCAGGATTATAGTCTGTGTGTGTGTATATATATATATATATATATATATATATATATATATATATATATATATGTATGTATGTATGTATGTGTATATATATATATATATATATATATATATATATATATATATATATATATATACACAGACCATAAAGAGAATTCAAGCAAAATGACACCTTTTATTGGCTAAATGAACAAATTACAATACATTTACTAAAGGCCCCTTAAGATCTTGCCTGAAGAAGGAGCCTTAGCTGCCTCTAAAGCATGCATATTGTAATCTGTTCAGTTAGCCAATAAAAGGTGTCATTTTGCTTCACTACTCATTGCATCTACAGACCGTATAGTAACAAAATGCCATTAACTGATTGGTGCCCTGTCCAGTGCTGTTTCTAGAGGCTAGTGTTCCCAGGACAGATCCCACCACCCTGAATTAAAATAAGCCAGTTGATATAAGTATGGTGAAACACAATGTGAAATTATTATAAGATTGACTGAAAAATAATGCAGAAAAACTGCATTATATGTCATGTTTGTTTTTTCTTTAATGGGCTATTCTCTCATCATCATCATGCTGAACCTGCTAATTTTATAGGCCCAGAATGAGGGTAAAAACTGCCCAAACATGGAGGTAAGTCTAAACTTTACTACACGTTATCAACTGTTTTATATTCACAACTTATGCAATAGAGAACAGCTACTCAATAAGAAACACCAGACCGCCATTATTTAAGACAGCCCAGAACACACATTAAACTTAAATCTTGAAACGCTGCAGTGGCTGAAGATTTAATAAGAAACCAGTTCTTGAAATTAATGAAACATGTTTTTTAATAATTATATAGCTTACTTGTAAAATTTGCTTCACTTTCTTTCTCATATTTTCTTTCAAATATTGATTTATATACATTTTATGTTAGGCACACAAGTCATCAGGTTGTTAGTTTGTTTGTTACATCTATCTCTTTTCATTTGACCACTGCTTGATAAAAAAATAGCAGTGGCCAAAGTAAAAAAAAAGTAATCAAAGGTTACACATCATGTAAAATAATAAAGTAAAGTTACGTGAATAAAAAAGTGCATCCCACTATCGGATTTGTTTTTAAGAACTGAACTGGATTGAAGGCATGTAAGTCATTGCAGCCCTCACAAGAAATGAATTTGACATCCTTGCAATAAACCTTTAAATCATATACTAAAAGTTCAGAATGACTAAGAAGTAAAAGGTGAAATTCTGTCCTGGCAGCGGTGAACAAAAGGTAGGAAACAGCCCAGAACAGGGCACCAGTCCATCACAGACATTTTGTTTGTAAGAAATAAATCATTCTGCACAATGAGAATGAAGAAAAAATGTGACAAGTCAACTGGACTTATGATGATATATTTAAGGCATCTGTTATTTGCTGAGGGTTACCATGTTGTTACATTCTAACAGTTAAGGCAATTTCTGCTGAAAGAGCAACACATTTTAACCATGTGAAAGTACAATTGTGCAGCTGAATTATGTTAAATATTTTATTAAGCCAAAGACTGTATTTCTGTTCAACAACTTTATTGAAACTAGAACACAATGTGTTTCATTATTTGCTTTACTGAGGAGGAAACGGTGTTACATGGTGGGAGGTGGGGAGCGAGGTTTAGTGGTGGTTGGGAGGAATTTAGAAGTTTTATGCAACTGATATTAATGGAATTTTGTTGTAGGTTGATAAGTAGAAATCTAATACCCATTTGGTAAGTAAGATTTGATTGTAAATCTTCTCATTACTTTCCACCAGCATGTTTACAGGTAGAGTTACCAGATTCATCCTGAACCAATATGAGATGAGAGAAGCATGGTGAGGGGATTGGTACTTGGTGGCTTCTAATGGTTCTTATATGTTATTTATTCACATTTTGTCAAGTCCCCTGTTACTGAAATATATACTTATATCTATTACTGTATTCACACACAGAAAAATACCACAGAGCCTGAAGGACGTCCAGCACAGCTGCTAATCTCATAGAAGCTACAGTATTAGTACATTATGAAAAATACATTTATACGCAAACCAGTCAGCAATGTTACTGACAACATCACAGGCAGAGACACGATATTTTACAAAAACGAAATAGAAAATTTTTATCTCTTAGCTGGATGGACTGGACTGGACATTTTCTGTTTTTGTCTTGACGTGAACTTTCACATGAAAAAATGCGAATGATACTGCTAGCCTGCATGTGGCTGAGGTCTGATTTTTCACAATCACATGGTGCCTGATTGTGCAGAACATGTCTGTTTCAAACAGAACTGTTTTGATCAATTATTAAACGCAGTGCACGCACAAACAGCAAGCGACATTGTGTAGTGTGCAACTGCATAAGTTGCCGTGATTAAAAATAACATGTCTAATAAATGGGACAAGAAAAAAACATTTTAAGAATAGATTGGACTTCTAAATTGTGGCTTATATGTGTGCTGAATTAAATATATAAAAAGGCAATTATAAAATAAATAATCACAAAATAAAGTGCAGGGATATATAAGAATGAGTCATGACATTGTGAAAAATGTGCACAATTAAATTATTATACACAGCATATAAATGAGTCATTGCGTTATGATAAAAGGCATAATATAGTAAAAGTCATCTAATTATTATAAAATACAATTTCATAATTTTATTTGTTTCAAAAATATAGTTACCTTACATTTAATTAATGTTTTTATTTAAGAATGGGGCTTTTCTGAATAAGTCTTTGAATACCTGCACCATTCCCAAATGCATTTTTTCTTGATTGGTTTGGTAACTTGTCAGTCATGACCAAAAGACTTGGCCTATTCATGTTGGTTAACCATTTACTGTCGACTCAAACTTTTCTTATATTTCAGATTGACATAACATAGAGGCAATAGTTAATTTGTTAGACAGAATTTAATGTTGAATGTTCATGGTTAGAAATTCCAGCCATTGCTTAAGTCTAAATATATGATGAGCCAATGTTGTTTATTTCTTTCATAGCTGACTTTTTATCTATTTAATTTGGTACACATGGTATACTATAGATACAAAGAACAGAAATACAGGCCATCTGGTCACTTTGCTCATCTGGGTAAATGTACTTACTATAATGGAAGATAAGGACATTAGCCCCTGCAGGCCTGTACAGTATTTGTTACATTTGTTATATCCTTCAAGTCAACAAGTTAATATAGCATTGTGTGCTTGAGTATAGGGGAGCTGACATACAATTTTTTTTTTTATTTTGTATTTTTAAGATTTCAGCTGTTACTTATAGTACACTTACTTACTTACACTTACACTTTCAGATGCCATTCAATAAAAGTGCATCATTTACAAACAGACAGCGTTCCATTGATCCAATATAAAGTGGTACAAATCTGACTCCCACCCTTTGAGCTTCTTGTTGTTGAATATAGATTGAACCGTTGTTGTGTTTTCCGCATCTCTACATGACTTTTTTAATTGCACTGTAGGCTGTAGATATTTGATTCTCTTCTGTGAAGTGTCAACCAGTTTACAGACACATATTCATATGCACAATCATGCCAACAAGGTAGAAACTGATTTAACATTGCTTTTCAGATTGATTTTATATACTGCAAGCCTTTATTCTAAACCAATGCCTATATTCTTGTAACTTATGTTTTATGTTATCTATTACTTTAATTGTTCTTTCAACCTTTTCAACATATCAGTTATTCAAATGTATTTAGCTTTACTTATTTAGTAGTTTAGTTTTTTTTTGTTTTTTTTTTGCTTTGAATACTCAGTTGCAGACACTGATTTGGATCTTGTGAACTTTCCTTGATTGTAAAAACCCAGAAGCTCAAAGATGTTTACATCTTTGGTGACTAAAATCAATAAATGTCATACACTTATTTATAATGGAATCGTTTAAAAAAAAATTAAACAATGAGCAAATATCTTTCTCAATGTTTTAAGTTACCTGTTCTAAACTGTTGCCATATTTTTTATTAATAATTATCATGCAGTCATACTGAACAAAATAAATTGTATGTAATACGTGAAGATTTTTTGTTTAGGAGTTTAAAATATTTACATCTAGAAATTTTAAAATATATATAAAAATACAGGTTTACAAAGTATGGTTCACTTCAGATACTGTCCCTCAACCCTAACAATGTTTTAGTAGGCATATGATAATTACATTTTAAAGTCTGAAATTTGTTAGAGAAGGTTTTTACATTATTTCATATGCTCTGAAATGGGTGACTACTTAAATAATTGGGTACTCACAAAATTTACTTTATTTTTACAGCAGCTGGCTATGACTTGTATTTTTCTCCTTTGACTAGATGGTGAAAAACACAGAGAGCATGAATAGTGTAAAAAAGTATGTTGATTTTTCACTTTCGATATATTTCTGTGTTTGATTTGCCTACTAATGTCTAGAAAAATTCTTTTCTTCTTGCATTCAGTGAGCTCAACAACAAAAGGAAGTTATGCTATTAAATATAGAAATGAAAAATATAAATTATGATTAGGCCTATATGGAATTGAGCTCTTATTTAATATATATTATGGTATTCTCATATATATTATATTTAATTATATGTAGAATGGGCTAAATTAAAAAATCTTAATAAATCAGTGTACTGTGGATGACACATCATTTCCACAAAACTGAATAGCATTCCATGACACTACTGAAATGTTCGAAATACAGTATATTTGAGAAATCTTGCATTTGTCTAAATGTTAGCTATTGGCTCTTTCAAAAAATCCTGCATACATTTGTGAATATAATAATTCCTAGAACATGTTCTGTAAGACTAGTTTGTCGTCCATGGATTTTCTGCAGTGCTGTATTATCTTTTATTTTAAATGGAGACCAAAGCTGCACTTGATATTCCAGATGAGATGTCGCAGATTACACACAAACTCCTTTGAATTTTAGTCAGCAGATCACACTTTGTAACCCTTCATCTTGTTTGTGCTCTTACATGCTTCTTTATGCTGTCTGGTTGTGGACAGCATCAGGTCCACTCCAACTTTTCAGTTTTACGTGGTGTACTTTAAACCATTGTGTTATTTTTTTCAGAGGATTCATAAATACATTTTGATGGGTTTTTTTATCTGTTTTTTTTTAGTTTTTTTTTTAATCTATCTTTGTGAATAAATTCAGAGGTGCTCAGTTTTGATTTTTGGCCCCTTCAAGAAAAGTCAAAAACTTTGCATGCCACATAGCACATTTATAGTATTATTATATTATTATTATTATTATATTATATTATTATATCCTAACACAGGGTCACGGGGGGCTATTATTATTATTTATTTTGCTTGTTGGCATTCCTAAGATTTCACAAATGCATTCTGGCTGGTCCAAAAGATCCCCCTATTGACTTTTGTTTTTCTTTTTTAACTCAGGCAAGGTGGGCAAACATTAAAATATAGTGCCCTTGTTAGATATTGATAAATGTCCTTTTTCATATAAAGGTACTGTATTCATACACATAGGGCTTAGACAAAAAAGCATTTCTGACATATTTCCTAGAATTAACACAACAATGGTACTTTTTATTGCAACATTTCTCAATATTGCCCCCATGCTATGAGTAAATTCTTTCGTCATTACACAGTCTTTCCTATGTTATAACAAGAAATATTTGCTTAGGTAGAAATCCAAAAATACATTATAGCCACAGAGGCAAAATTGCAACTAATCTGAAGTTGCATCGTCACAGTCAAAACTACTCCCAGACAAGCAGAAATCAGAAACACTGATAGCAATGGTCATAAGCATTGTTTTACTTATTCATCATTTTTATAATGTACTAATAGTCCACCAAAATTGTCTCCTGCACAAACCCCTAAAAATCTGCTGTCCATCAGCATACGTAATTGAAGGAGTGAGGTGTTTGATGATATTTGACAAAAGGGAATGAGTGGACAAGGACAATAAATCTAAGAAAGAATGAGATGATGTGTCACACCCCAAAGTATGCCTAGGACCTTGGAATGTGGAGGAAAAAGATTTGGGGGCAACCTGAGTAAATCCAGGAAATTGCCATTAAACCATTTATAATGAGAACAAATGTAACTAGGTTATTTTTTTCATAGGCAGCTAAATTGTGGCAGGTACCCAGGATTCAAACTTAAGTTGTCACTCACACAGAGAGCAGGTAGCAATCATCTTAGCCACATATGCCAAAGAAGGACTCTATTGGCTCAAGTGCCAAATCTAGGTTCCGTCCGCAAGGGCTTCACAGCAGACTCAATCCACTTAAGCACTGCTATGTAAAGATGGCCCATCCCTGCATTGAATTAAATTCTCAGCCAGGAGTAGACAAAACAATGATGAGCATGGCACTTTGCCACTACAATATACAAAATGAAAGATATCACAGAACGTGTCTACTACCACCCTACTGCTTTAATCAGTATGTTGTTGTGTTTGTCTTTTTTGCACAGGAAAGCTAAGAGTAGTTCAACAGAGACCAGACACATTTAGAAAAGTTCCATCTTTACAATGGCTCCAGAGCATGGCAGAAGGCAGCAGAGGAACAAAGCCGAGAAAGTAGGTACACTCAAGAGAAGCCCAATTAATAGAGCATTAAAAAGTTATGGAATGGTTTACAACAACATCCAAAAAAACATTGCCTAGTTTAGCTGCCAAAGAAGTAGTTAAGAGAGTTTAGAATGTTACATGTGAACAAAATTATCAGCACTCCAGTAATATGTTAAAACTCCTGTTGGCAGCACTGTGTTATCAGTGCTTTCCGTACGTAGTCCTGTAGTCAGTACTGTGCAGGTGTGAACGTGTTACGTTAGATCATTTGTAACTGCGGTGCGAGAAACAATGGCTACCACACTTGTGATTTATACAAAAGAATAGCAACATGCAGTGATTCGTTTTTTGTGGTCTGAGGGTGTGCCTGGTGCCAATATTGAGCAAAGAATTTGTTCACAGTATGGAGAAAATGTTTTGTCGCAAAGAAGTGTGTATGAATGGATAGAGAAGTTCAAGGAAGGTCGCACAAGCGTCAGCCATGAAGGAGCCACACACCCATCCATGTCCATGACTAATGACAACATTAAGCATGCACGTGAAATTATTCTGTTGAATAGATGAGTGACAGTAAATGATGTGGCAAATCATTTGCAAATCAGCCATGGCTATGCAACAGCTTACTCTTTTTTTTACTGAACTTACTGCAGCATATTGGTGCAGTGCTATTGCTGTGGATCCCTAGGGGCCTTTGGTCAGAACTGTGTGTGTAAACCCCAGACAGTCCACTTTGCTCCTTCTTCACAAAGACAAGCATGTGACAACTACAAACTGGTCCTTGAATGGATATATATATATGTGTGAGGGATTCTGCCTTGAAATTGGCTGACATCATAGCAATACTTGGTTCTTCAAAATTGCATTCAAAGATCCCCAGTGACCATGAATTAGAATGTAAGGGCATGAATTGATAAATGCTATAATGCTTCTTTATATATGATATGCCATATACAGTATATGTATATTTATATAGACTCAATAAACATAAACAGATTATTAGGAACACTATACTCATATTGGGTATGGCCTCCTTTTACTCACAAAACAGCCTCAATTTTTGGCATGGATTCCACAAGATGTTGAAAATATTCCCTTGAGATTGAAAGGACTGCATCACAGAAATTTTTCCAGATGGATCAGCTGCTCATTCAAGCTATGAGTCCGCCATTCTACCATATCCCAAAGGTGTTCTTTTGGATTCTGATCCAGTGACTGGAAATGCCACTGAGGAACACTGAAGTCCTTGTCATGTTTATCATGCTGGACGTAGCAATAAGAAGATGGGGATATTGTGGCCATGAAGTAATGTACATGGTCGGCAACAATATTCAAACAGGCCATGGCATTTAAGTAATGATTGATTTGAATTAATGCATCCAAAGTGTGTCTAGAATGTATTCACCACACCATTACACCTCCAACAACAGCAGCCTGGGCTGTTGACACATGGCAGGTTATGTGTGTGGATGCATGCTGTTGGTGCTAAGTTCTGACCCCACAATCTGTGTGCTTCAGCAGAAATTGAGATTTGTCAGACCAGGATATGTTTTTCCAGATTTCATCTGTCCAGTTCTGGTGAGCCCGTGCCCATTGCAGCCTCAGCTTTATGTTATTGGCAGATAGGAGTGGAACTTGACATGGCCTTCTGCGTTTATTGGCCATCCCCTTCAAGTTCCAATATGTGCGCATGTTGAGATGTTTTTCTGATCACCACAGTTGTACATGGTTATTTGAGATACCACAACCTTTCTGTCAGCTTGAGCCAGTCTTGCTATTCTCCTCTGCTGTTTCTGTCAGCTTACTGCTTACTGGATGTGTTTTTCGCACCATTCTGAGTAAACTCTAGAGACTGTTGTGAGTGAAAATCCCAGGAGATCAGCAGTTTCAGAAATACTAAAACCAACCTTTCTGGCAGTAACAATCATGTCACAGTCAAAGTCACCGAGATCACATTTTTCCCCATCTCTGCATCTCTGAAGTGTTCGAAGTGAACATTTACTAAATCTTCTGACCTTTATTTGCAAGGTTTCATGTATTTCCATATGATTAGCTGATCAGATAATTGCATGGAGGTTTACAGGTGTTCCTAATAATGTGACAAATAAGTATATATATATATATATATATATATATATATATATATATTTACACTCAGAGTAGTTTTGTGATAGATCACAATATACAATGAAAGCCTATACTTCACCTTCACACAATAACACTTTCTTTTTAAAGAGTGGCTACTGACGTTGCTGCTATTGCTTGTATAGAGTCTGCGAGATTCTCCATGTGTTTATGTGAATTCTTCTACCGTTTTTACTCTCCAAAGTAGAGGCAGTTTAGGTTGACTGTCAGCTCCAAGGTGACCTGTTATGGAAGAGGGTCCGCGTGTGAAATTAGTGTGCCCTGTGGTGGAGTCCAGGATTGGTTTCTGTCTTTCACCCAGATTTGCTGGGATGGGCTTCCAGTCTCTGCAATGTAAAACTGGATTAAATGGGTTTGGAAATGGATGGATATTGGTATACAATTGTGTCTATAGACTTGTACCCTAAGCTAGTTACTTATAGTATTTGTCTTTATAGGAGGCTAAGCTGTTTAAATCTTTTGCTCAAATCAACAAATACAAATGCAAATCTACTTTTTTATAGGACAGGATTCATTTTATTTTTTCTGGTAAATACTTAAGATGGTAAATAATTTAATCCCTGTGGCCGTTATACATGAAAATGCTGTTTTTCTGTGGCATTTGTGTTAGTATTTTTCTTTAATAAAATACTACAACGTACAAACACATGAATTAAATCTGTTTGTGAGCAACACTTACATTACAGTCAGATATGACCTTAATGGCGATCCCCCACGTCTACCATAGTTCAATTTTATCTGTTGAAATCCTCTTTCTTGCTCCCCCATGCTTGTCCAAGGCCAATCAGTAAAAATGTAGAAGGTTGTTTTGATCACGCCACATTGGATTGTGAAGAACGCTTTCAGTTCTGACTGATCAGATATGTTTAGTTTCTTACTTCAGTGCCTGCTGCTACTTTCCCGTGGCAGTTTCTGAATTGGAGACTGGTGATTTATATTGAAGCATGTGGCTGAAATGTAGACAAGCTGAAGAAAGAAACTGCGACACTGTCTGACCTTTCATGATGACATATTGAGAACAATTTGACTCTTCGTGACAATTTACGTTAAGCATTTAAGCTGTCCTATACTGCAGGTACTGTGTACATGTAAGCAGAGCAATATCACAAAATACTGAATGTACATGGTACTGTATAGAACTGTTTGATAAAAATTCACTTCTTCTAGTCCCACATTAATGTCCACAATAGTGCATTATCTCTTAAAATGGCGAAATTGAATTGAATGCTAAAAAGCTTCAAAAGTGTTAAAGTTTCCCTTACTCTATTGCAGGTACTCAGTCCTGTTTCTGGAGGGCCTCAGTGGCTGCAGGTTTTTATTTAAGTCAGTTCTTGCTTTTAACTAAATGCCTAAATTAAACAGCTTGTTAATAAGCTCTTTTTACTTGACCAAAAATGTACATCAAGGTTTATTTGGTTTATAGAAATTTAACAAGTATACATACATTCGGCCATGATAGGCTCTGGCCCGTATTACCATGTATTGCATTAAGCAGGTTTGAGAATGTTATGCTATTTTATTTATTTAAGCCATTGCTTGCTAATGGTCACGCACTTGGAAATAACAGTGAAATAGCTGCTCCTCTTTATTGTATATTGTACCAATGATAATGAAACGTAAATGAAATAAACTACCAGGAAAAGAAAATTGTGAATTAGAAAATGAAAACTTTCAAAGTGGATTACCTAAAACAAATTTTCCTTAGTCTTTCTGAGTACAGAACAAGTGAGATAATCAAAGTACATTCAAAGATATCTAAGTAGTGTTTAATCAGAAGTAATAGTCATTAAAGTTATGCAAATGTTGACATTAACACAGAGTAGGCAAAGGTGTAAATGGCAACAGATCATAAAGAATAGCAGCTACTCATTGTGCGATCATTAACAGGTAGCGACATAAACCATCAAGGCATATCCAAAGAAATGAGAGAACAAAGTGTTAAACGAGCAAAATCAGGCAAGCTGAAGTGGAAAAAGTGGAAAACTCCAATTGGGAGTAAAAGTATAAACACTGAAGTAACAGTGCATTGAATTTAAATTAGGTTTCAAAATTAAAGCTGCAATTGGCTCAAACTGTAGTCACTCAGAACTGCGACTGAATGCCAGTCTTCTATTGGGTTTTGGCAATGTGCTCATTAATGTTTTGTGACATTTTTGCATGTCACAGGGTTTAAAACCAGTTCTGCCATCAAACACATGGTCACCTTTACCTGTGTCTGAGAACTGGTTTGTTTTTTTTATTTCAAACTCATTGAGAATTTCATCACTTAGGATTCTCTTTTTTATGTGCACACATCTCCTTCATAACTTTCCAGACCATTTCTATTTATTGAATATTCAAGGAAATTAAACACAAGCGCACAATGCCTCATCAACCCACTAAAACTTACTTTGATAACTGTTAACTGGGTAGAAGTTAGTAGAAACTGTAGTACAGGGGAAGGCCATTATTGAACTTTTAATAAAAATACTTGTACAATGATATGTCATTTCAGTCCCCCATATTTGAAAGTATTAATATCCATTCTCATTTCTTATAATTTCTCCTCTATGTCATTTATCAGTCTTGGACATTTGAACTCCAGAACTCCTCGTTTATTCCATAGGTTTCCCTGATGTAATAATCATACAAGTCCATTATTATCTCTGGTAATATAAAGTAATTTATTTCAAAAACAGAGCATTACACTGTGGGTTTATTATCTTTGTGTTGCATTATATGCACAGCTACATCAGTTTTGTGCTTAATGATAAAAACCCCCTCTTGAACTGCCAGTTTAAACAGTATGGAGAAAGTAAATACAGTACATTACTGTTTTCATTACATTCTAAGCATTTAAAAAGGAAGCTGTAAATTGTGTCTGAACATTTTCCTCATCAATGTTTTGATTATTAATGTAGAAAATGGTGGAAAACATTGTTATGATCTAGTGCAGCTGAATGTTGTTGTTCTTCTTCTGTGTATTCCCCTCTTGGCATTGGATTTCCAGGGTTTTCTTTTCAATGAGAGAAAAAAAAAGTGTCCAAACGGAGTTTTGCTCCTTTGATTTTTTTTTTACAGAATCAATTACACCATAGGGGAAGACAAGTAGAGAATTTACTAAGAACTCAAGCTGTAACCAAAAAGAAAAAAAACAAATTCTGAAAAGAATGCCTTTGCTCATCTTCTCAAATGCTGGACCAAAGTTCAATGTATTGTAGGTATATGCACATTGTACAGAGATATGGCTAAATGTTGCTGACAATCTTGCAATATTAAACTGTTATTATAAAAAAAATCATAAAAGTTTTACCTCAGCACTCTACTTGTACCCATTAAGGACTGTCAAAACTGTCATCCAGAAGAAAAAAAGTGGTGATGATATTATCTGTGATCATTTTGTAATATGCATTTGTTTGTCATTTATATTTTAAGCTTGTTTCATAATTGTGATTAAGTGTCGCACACAATGATCCCTTTTTGTGACATGGTTGCCAGGGTCACTTGTAAAGAGTTGTTGAAGAGATGTCTCACTTTCCCATGCTGTGTCCAGACCATTGATTCTCTAAAGCTGACAGCACCGGCAGAGCTTCTCTCGCCTTCAAAGAGAAGAGAAGACAGGTTGGTGAGGTGAAGTGAAAAAGAGAGCACTGACACACACACACACACAGATGTACACTAGCTGGTTATGAGAAGAAAAAAATAAATAAAAAATATTTGTTATTTCCAAGGACATTGAAACCAAAGCTAATTTACCTACACAAGTTGCTTTAAATTTTATAGACTGAAAACTGTACTTAATCTCTAGAGCAATATCTGTATGGTCAGTTAAGCTGCACTTTGTGTATTTCTAAACAGCTTAAATCTGTCACTTTTATTTGTATCATAAAATAAACAACTGTTTGACATGAAGGTTTTATTTTTGTTTTATTTGAAATTGCTGTACACTTCTTTTGGTATCAAAGAAAAGAGAAGCAGGGAGCAGAAGCAGCTTTATTCTGTCGCTGGAATGAATTTATACTGCATGTTACCCAAAACAATATTCTATACAAAGTAACACTAATGAACGTAAATGTTCCTTTTTTTGCATAAGAGTTCTTCATAATATTTATTAATGTTATTCTTACATATTTGAAATAAAATAGTTCTACTGATGTCACCCGCTGTTACCAAAGGGTCCCTGCTTTCACAAAAGTGGCATTTGCAGGTTCAGGATTTCTTGCTAGACATGAATTTTGCACCACTTATTAAAATAATTTTATTTTTAGATTTAAAATGACCAAATTATCCCTTTTTATACTACAAATACAGAATAAAAAAACAGAAAGTGAAGGATTGTCTGCTACCTTTGGATTAATTCAAACAGCTCACAACATTAAGAGTAGGGTACTCTGCATTTTTTCAATATATTAGATTTTTTTCTTAACATTTTGAATAATTCAAATAAATCCTATACTCACATTTATATACAGTATAACCTATTTCAAAATGCATCTAAAAGCAGAATAAGATATTACACTTTCTAAAGGAATTAATTATGTCTTTCTATACATGTGTAAGTGGTAATAAACACATGCAGCCAAGTAAAGCTGACAAAACAATCTGCACATTAAGTAAAAGGAGAGAGTGATGTAGAAAAGATTAATAGCAAATAAGAAATGCAGACTAGAAAATATCAGTTTTGAGGGCACTAGAGAAAGTGCTGCTTTTCTGATTGACTTATTTTCAGACTGAAAGACCTAAATTATTGATTCATTCAGACAGATGAATTTTACTTTATTGATCCCCAATGGGAAATTCACTTAGTTACAGAAACAGCAGAATATCTCCAGTGTATGACTCTGCTTTATTTCCCACTACAAGGCAGCCTGGCCTGGCAGAAGCCTTCCCGTTCTGGGATAGCACACTCATGTACAGTATACACTCACATATGCACATTCATACACACCAAACTACTGTCACCAGTTTGCCGATTTTTTCATTCTTTACTGGTAAAGATTATGTACACCTGCCTGCTAATCAGAATGTTCAATAATGGAAACAAAGATTAATGTCGGACCTACAAGTCAAAATCGGGTTGTCTATTCATTTTCTAACTTGCCTAATCCAACTCAGGATTAGGAGGAATCAATCCCACCTCTGCAGTTCAGGGCAGTGGTGAATCACAGGGAGTGTTCACCCACGTATCTACATTAATATAAGCTAGTTAGGGTGATCAGCTAGCCTAATGTGTATGTGTTTAGGGGGGCAACAAAACTGGCGCACTGATGTCCCTGAAGTGAACCGTAAAGAGAACATGCAAACTGCCCACAGCTTATAACTTCATTGGAGGAACGCAATTCAGTATTGTGTAAAAGTTCCACATAAATTCATTGAGTAATTTAAACTCAGTTCTCCTGAGTCACTTTAGCAAGGAATTAGGTGATCCTAACTTATTCGAGTTACTCAGAATCAGGAGAGTTTTGTTAAACTAAAATACTGAATGTTAACAAAATTAAAGTATTTTGATTACACACTGATGATAATTTTCAACCAATTAAGAAAAACCAAAGAGCAAACTGTGTTTCTAGAAATTTTACTTTCATATTTTAAGTAAACTGGGGAGTCACTGGGAGATCACTAACCACACCCACATTAAACGATATTGACAAGTAACCAATTACACTAAGGTAATTAACATATTAAAAATGCTTTCGGTCGTTACAAGGAGAAGAAGAGCCTCCTCATGTGTTTTATGGCTGTGATACCCTTTGTCGTGAGTATTGGGCACTGAACTACACTCTGGGCACATTGAAGTTTGAGACCAGAGAGGATCAGATGAAGAGATTGAGACAAAGACTAGATAATTGTGCAACACAAATGGTGCAATTTATTTGCAAGAATTTGGTACAGAAATGGCTCAGTATCATGCAGGCTTTAAAACACAGTCCTTCAGCTGTGACACATAAAAATGAAAATAGACAAAAGAAAATATATTAATTATAAACCATATTTACAGTACACTCCTTAAAACCAAATGATGATGAAAAAGACACACAAAAGGCAAAGGCAGACTTCCTCTGTCCGCACACAGTATAGGAAGAGAGAATGAAACAAAAATGATTTTAAAATATTTAGAAGAAAAAGAAATGAGTTTTGCAAATATAATTGCACCACAAAAATCAACTGTAACCTCCACCAAAAAAAAATAGTTTTATAAGTATTTACAAAGGAAAAAAAGCCAAATCAATTCCTGCTGTTAACATACTCACTCAACAGTTGGACTCTTTCCTCGCTCCAGTGGATGATGACCCCTTTTGGCAGAAAGCTCACTTTATCTGAGCTTACAAGTTTGACTGACATTCACCCCTTCACCTTATTGTGGCAGATGCAGACGTGTGTATTCCACGCTACAGGACACGCCTATGTAAGCCCTCTGTAAGTCTGCCAAGTTAATCCATCGCCCACCTATGCTATGTATGGTAAAAATACATTACTCTTCCTATGGTGTGTGGGATCCCTTCCAACTCTCAATATAGTCGATTAGTGATGGGGGCTGTAGCCCTGTGAAGCTTCTGATGCTTCATCCTGATTGTGCCAAAATAAGATCTGAAGCTTTGAAAATAGTGACATCTGGTAGTTTAAAGAAATTATAACAGCCATGAGTGTGACACAACCAGTGGATGAAGCAGACATACAAGCCCTTGTTGATTGCATAGCTTCAATCAGACAGAATAACGACAAAGTCAGTCATTGTCCAACCAGCTATATCCTAACACAGGGTCACGGGGGTCTGCTGGAGCCAATCCCAGCCAACACAGGGCGCAAGGTAGTAACAAATCCCGGGTAGAGTGCCAGCCCACCGCAGGACACAGACACACCCACACACCAAGCACACACTAGGGACAATTTAGGATCGGCAGTGCACCTAACCTGCATGTCTTTGGACCGTGGGAGGAAACTGGAGCACCCGGAGGAAACCCACGCAGACACGGGGATAACATGCAAACCCAGGTCTCCTTACTGCGAGGCAGCAGCGCTACCACTGTGCCACCGTGCCACCCCATAAAAAAACATCTAAACTCATTTTGAGCTCACAGTAATCATGTAGTCATTAAAATGCTGAAATAAATGTACAGATTAGTGTGAGCAAAATCTTTCTACAATAAAAAAAGTCTAAATGTGTTGTCCTAAAGATGTCATGTTTTGCCTGTTCTCTATGAATATTTTAGCACTGCAACAGGACTCGTTTTAACATTAAGAGATCTTTGCTGTGACACAATGTGAAATATTAATATTTTTCCATCAATATTTGGACAGTAATTGCACCAAGAGGTTTAGGGAATGTGCTTGTGGAACTGAACACTTATAAAGGAATTTAGAGAATGTGTCTGCAGCAGTCCAGAGTGTTAATTAAAGAAGATAGCATAATATAGCATGTAGTTACTGTCCTGTAATAAGTTCCATACTTTTGGACTCCATATACTGTATGCTTCGGTATAGTCCCTGTATAAAATACGACCGCAAGTTTCACATCCCCTTCTTTAGCATATGGAGCAGCGCAGAGAGCTGAAACAGTCGGAACGCTCCCAGTACTGTTCTTCAGTGGCATTTGAAGCTGTGGATGTCATCAGTTGTGTGGTAAAGAAGCGTCCTTACGAACTTTGATACTCTACTTCGACATGGTTTGTTTCATTAAAGGATAAGTCTGATATTTTTCAATTCTAGCTATTCCTTCACAAATATGGTATAGATGCATTTGCCACAGAAAGTTGTACTTTAAAGTTAACAACAATATTTATTTATATAGCACGTTTTCATACAAATGCTTTAGCTGAAAGTGCTTTACAGGATGCAGAAAGAAAAAAGAAAAAAATATAAAAACAAAATTAGGCAATACTAATTAACAAAGAATAAAGTAAGGTCCGATGGCCAGGGAGGACAGAAAGTTAAGGGTTTTCAACAAATTTTAAAAAATACCTGGAACTCGAAGCATCACTGGAAAATAAGCATAAAAACTTACCAAATATATCAAATTTTCAAGCCAAAACAACTGTCGAGTATTGATCCATATCATGTGATTACACACACATGGTAAAATAGCTTATACATGTCATATTTGAGCACTAATATTTGGAGATTTGACCATCTTTTAAGAAAGACCTGCTCTGCGCACTACCTCAGCTTTTGTCTACTTCTGCCATAACCTTTCACCACCCGGACATAGTTTTGAAAGACCAAATCACAGTAAATGCCTTGTACCACCTTGTTGGTTTTGTTTCAGTTTATTTTTGTATTTATGTGAGAACTGTCACAAGCAAATAGAAAATAAATCCTTACGTCAAGAAAACGATTACCAGAAATATGTAAAAAAAATATTATTTCCAGATCCCTTTTGTTATCACAAACGTGTCGGAAACATGGAAGTCAAGTTTTTTTTTTTTATCAAAACCCAAACAGGACATATTCGGTAAGTTTTTATTATTATTATTATTTATTTATTATTTCCAGTGGTTCTTTGTGTCTCATTGCTTTCTTTGTAAAGCACCAGTGTTGGCAAGATATATTTGTTTTAATTTATAGAAAATGTTTAATTTTATGACACAATTTTCCTGGCAAATACAAA
The DNA here is from genome assembly GCF_016835505.1 of Polypterus senegalus. Lineage (NCBI taxonomy): Eukaryota > Metazoa > Chordata > Cladistia > Polypteriformes > Polypteridae > Polypterus > Polypterus senegalus. The sequence continues at coordinate 140,484,499 of NC_053158.1, read as the reverse complement.
TATAATATTTTTGTGAGGAAATAACTGACTTCAATAGTACTGAACAATTTTCAACCGACATGCTGCGATGAGAGGTCCACAGATGTGCCACAAGATTTCTTAAAACAAATTCATTAAAGATTTCTTTAAAGAAATAGGATGGAGAAAGTGCTCCCCTCGGTAATATCACAAGACCAAACTGGATTTATTAGGAGCTGATGCTTGTCTTTAAATCTTCAACGCCTTTTTAATGTAATATACTCACCAACTAAATCAAACACCCCAGAAATATTATTATCATTGGATGCAGAAAATACATTTGACATGATTGAATGGAAATGCCTTTTTACTACATTGTAGAAGTTTGGGTTTGGCCTGAACATTTGTGCATGGATCAAATTACTGTATACTAATACAGAAGCTTCAGTTTGCATCAACAACATTTGCTCAGACTACTTTAAACTAGAACGTGGTACTAGACAAGGATGCCTCTTGTCACTGCTACTGTTTGTAATTGCCATTGAACCACTGGCAATACATTGTCAAAATACTGATCAGATAAAGGGGATTATCAGAGAAGGACTGGAACAGAAAATTTCATTATATGCAGATGATATGGTACTGTATATATCAGACCCAGAAAATTCTGTGCCTGCAGTCTTAACAGCACTCACAGAATTTCAAAAGATCTCTGGTCTCAGAATTAATCTGAATAAAAGTGTACTCTTTCCAGTGAATTCTCAAGCATATAATATTAGATTAGATACCCTACCTTTTATCATTGCAGAACAGTTTAAATACCTAGGGGTAAACATCACAAGTAAACATAAAGCTCTTTATCAACAAAATGTCACCGTCTGCATGGAAAACATTAAGCAAGACTTGCATAGATGGTCAAATCTTCATCTCACACTAGCTGGAAGAATTAACACTGTTAAAATGAATATTCTTCCTAAGCTCCTTTTTTTATTTCAAAACATTCCAATATACATTAATAAATCATTCTTTAAGCAATTAGATTCAACAATAACCTCATTTATTTGGAATTCAAAACATCCACGCATCCAAAGAGCGACCCAACAAAGACAAAAGGCAGAAGCCGACATGGCTCTACCTAACTTCCAGTTTTATTACTGGGCAGCAAATATACAGGCGATAAAACCTGGACACAAATAGAAGAACATACACAGGCTTGGTCCGCAATAGAAGTAAAATCCTGCAGTACTTCTTTGTATTCCTTGCTCTGTGCTCCAATAAACACACGTTATCGGCAATATACTAATAACCCAATTGTGCTTCACTCACTTAGAATATGGAACCAATGTAGAAAGCATTTTAAGACGGAGAAGCTTCTATCTGTGGCACCTCTGCAAGAGAACCACCTCTTTCAACCTTCACAAACATATGCAGTTTTAATATCTGGAAAAATTTGGAATTAACTTGCTTAGAGATCTTTATATAGACAACATCTTTGCATCCTATGAACAATTACATTCCAAATTTAACATTCCAGCTACACATTTCTTTCACTATCTTCAAATCAGGAACTTTGTTAAACAGAACCTTCCAGATTTTCCTCATCTTGCACCCTCATCCATGCTGGAAAAATATTGCTCAATCTCAAGGACTTAGACACCATCTCTACAATATATAAAATCATTTTACAATCCCTCCCTTTCAAAGATCCAAGAGGACACTGGGAAAAAGATCTCTCAATTAATATATCAGAAAAGGAGTGGAAAGTAGCAATGCAGAGAATTCACTCGAGCTCCATATGCGCAAAGCATACGATTATACAACTCAAAACTATATATCGAGCACATCTGTCTCGTCTAAAACTCTCCAAAATGTTTCCAGGGCATGATCCAACCTGCAAACGCTGCAACCAAGTCCCAGCCTCACTGGGTCACATGTTCTGGGCCTGCACCAAATTAACATCATTCTGGACCAAACATTTTAATTACCTTTCAGACAGCCTTGGGGTCACAGTCCCTCCTAACCCATTAACAGCTGTGTTTGGGGTTCTTCCAGATGGGTTTAAAGTGGAGAAGGACAAACAAACTGTGATTGCATTTACTACACTTTAGCATGCCGATTTATCTTGCTAAACTGGAAGAACCCAAACTCTCCTCTTTTAAGTCAGTGGGAAACCGATGTTTTATACTACTTGAAATTGGAAAAAATCAAATACTCAATTAGAGGATCCGTACAGACTTTTTTCAAAACATGGCAGGATCTAATCAGTAATATTTTAAAATAAGCTCATAAAGCACAGAGATTTTATTAATTTAGTTATGTTTACAAGTCTTAAATTTCATGCCGTTTGCCTTGCTCTCTCTCTCAGGGGTGGGGATCAATTTGTCCTTAACTCAATTTTTCTTTTTGTAAAAACTTGATTGATTTGTATGGATTGCAATAAATTAATTTAAAAAAAAATTAAAAAATAAAGAAATATGATGCAAAAGAAGAAGAATGCACATTTATATGATTTATATACTGTATCATTTTAATAATATAAATATATGTGAAATATAACAAATAGTGGTGCCTCGGAATGCCACAGTGCTATTTGGGAGCTGGAGTTCGATACAGCCTTGTTGGGTTCTGTGGGCGCCACCAAGTGGTGCTGCAGCTGCTGCTGAGCCCTTAAGGGCAGCTCCTCCACCACACTTGGAAGTGCTGCCAGAAGTGGGTCAACAAGGACCTGAAGCACTTCCTGGTGCCTTATAAAAGGTGCTAGCAGCCACTACTCCAGAAGCCAGAGCTGGATGGGAGTAGATGAAGCTTGTCCGGAGGAGAGGAGGAAAAAAGAGAGAAGAAAAGAGAGTTGTATTGTGCTGTGCTTGGTGACAGTGTTGTGCTTGTGGCAAACAGGGGAAGGCATTTCCCACAAGGAAGAACTAAAAATGTGTGTGCTTGCATTTGTGCCTCTGCATCTATCTGTGTCGGGTTTGTACTGCAGGAGCACCCTCTGCAGGCCACAACATCTGGGCATCCTGGTATTGAAGGAAAAAGATAAAAGGTGCACAGTAAAAATGTTGAGGCTCATGTGGCACTGGCATGTGGTAAACAGAGAGGAGATTTATTTTTCTGTCCAGTCTACGGTAGAAGACTCCCCACTACTGTGAGATGAGCTGGTGAACCAAATGCAAACAAAGTAAGCTGGAAACCCATAAAGTTCAAAAACGTCCCACAAAGATGTCCACCAAGTTGTTTCAAAAAGATGAAGTTGATAGCCTTAAAGAACAATTCAACACCAACAACTGCACAATGACCTGTAAAGAAGGTGGCAGATTTATAAGGTAACGGATGAACAGATTCATCTTTCGTCTGTCAAGGAAATGGAAGAAGCTAGGTAAGGTTTTTAAATGGCAATAGGAAAATTTTGGCTTTGCTAGTAGTTTTGGACGCTTGTGTGTATATCTCTACAAATGTGAATGAAATGTCTTTTTCTTAAATAAACTCTTTTGTTGAAATGATTCAGATGACAGTCAGACTCTGAATGCTTCATGGTCCGAAAAACAATGGCCTTAATTACAAAAAAATGTAAGTCTAGAGGAACAAGCCCATATCAAGGTATGTGCCTCTTAGCTCTTTAGATCATATCGTTTAAATCTACCACCACATGGACGAGAAACAGTGGCATTATTTATAAATTTCACTGTGAATGAGGATCACGTTGATCACTGCAAAGAACTTGACTTTCGGCAACACATCCTCAGGGACAGACTGTTTTCTACTTGGCATGCTGCCGGGACTGGGTGTCTCCCATCTGATTCTCATCTTTTGGCCAATAACGATATTTAAAAGGTTAAAAAAAAAGTATCAAGAATGTTTGTGACTGAAATTTGGCTTATTTTTTATTTTTATTTTTAACAGGCTGGATCATTGAGGTTTGAAAATACAATAAAAACAAGGCCAAATTCAAAACCTACAATACAATTCCAGTTAGCTGACAACCATTTGATAGAAAAACCACAAGTGCTACAATACAATTAATATCAAATGCTGAGAACTGTCCATGCTCTCGCCAACAAATGACACCCTTCACCCCACATAGGGCATTTTACATATACAGTAAGCAGTAAGATTTTTGCTTTTCAAAGCGATAAACTGGCAATTTACTAAAGATTTTTTAACAGCTATTATATACAGTACATTCAGAAATTATTCAGACCCCTTCACTTTCTCTGAACTTGACAGATTAAAGTTTTAATGGATAAATTTGCAATTTTTGCCAGTCAATCTGCATTCAATAACCCATAATGACAAAGTTCAAGCATGTTTTCAGAAAGGTTTGCAAATGTATTAAAAAGCAAAAATCGAAATCTCTCATTGAAATAAGTAGTCAGAAACTTAATGCATTACTTTGTAGAAGCCCCTTTCATTGCAATTACAGTAATCCCTCGCTATATCGCGCTTCGACTTTCGCGGTTTCACTCTATCGCGGATTTTAAATGTAAGCACATCTAAATATATATCACAGATTTTTCGCTGGTTCGCGGATTTCTGCAGACAGTGGGTCTTTTAATTTATGTTACACGCTTCCTCAGTTTGTTTGCCCTGTTGATTTCATACAAGGGACGCTATTGGCGGATGGCTTAGAAGCTACCCAATCAGAGCATGTATTACATATTAACTAAAACTCCTCAATGCTATAAGATATACATCCCGCGCAGAGCTTGATTGTTTGCTTGTCTCTGCCTCTCTCTCACCCTCTCTGACATTCTCTGCGCCTGACGGAGGGGCTGTTTGCACAGAGGCTGTTTGCTTAAAAGATACTGACGCTCCTCAAAAAAAATGCCGCTTTATTGCGGTGCTCGGCATATTTAAAAGCACAAAAGCACACGTACTGATTTTTTGATTGTTGCTTTAATCTCGCTCTCTGACGTTCTCTGCGCCTGACGGAGGAGATGTGAGCAGAGGGGCTGTTTGCACAGAGGCTGTTTGCTTAGAAGATACTAACGCTCCTCTAAAAATGCGCGGCAAACTTAAAAGCACAAGTATTGATTTTTGATTGTTTGCTTTTCTTTGCGAGCGCTCTCTCTCTCTCTCCCTCTGAAATTCTCTGCTCCTGAAGAGAAGAAGATCTATTTGCATTCTTTTAATTGTAAGAAAGAACTATCATCTCTGTCTTGTCATGGAGGACAGTTTAAACTTTTGACTAAAGGGTGTTATTTCATGTCTAGAGGGCTCTAATAATGTTAACAGTGTGGGAGAGTTTATAAGGGCTTAAAATATATAAAAATAACTACACAAACATATGGTTTCTACTTCGCGGATTTTTGTCTATCGCGGGGGGTTCTGGAACGCAACCCCCGCGATCGAGGAGGAATTACTGTATAGCTTCGAATTTCTACAAGCCATGCACACATTTTAGAGTTGTTTGTGGGAAAATAAACTTGAGTAAGTCCCTATGAGTTTGGGTATGGTTTATGTTTCACTGAATTAGCTATGGATAAAAACTGTTCCTTGCCTTATTATTTTTGCATTGTCCTTAGAATGCTACTTTATTGATTTGTTATCTAGTACACCCAATTTCTGATTTTCTTTAGTCCAAAAGTTGAATTTACCATGGAAGTATGGTGGCAGGAAACTTTAGGTGGATGCCCTGAATTGCCTGATAGCAGTGAGCAGAACAGGACCCCAGATGCATTTCTTAGCACACCATGGTGGAATGTGCCTGTGGCTGAAAGTGTTCCAAGACAGCACCTCATGGAGGGGATTTCTTCATGATGGCATCCAATTTTGCCATCAACCTCTTTTCCACAACAGCTTTCAGTGTGTCCAGAGGTTGCCCTGTGATATAGCAAATACATATTATTATCTGATAAGTTTATTCAGGCTCTTTTGGGCTCAGGTTACTTCCCCAGGAGACTGCTTGTAGAACATCACACTGGCTACTATGGACTGATAGCACATTTCCAGCAGCTTGCTGCACACATCAAAAGACATGAACCTCCAGGTACTTGTATCTCTGCATCACTTCCACATCCTTCTGAATGGAGACTGGTCTCAGAGGATCCTCGGAGTGCTGGAAGTCCGCCACCAGCTCTTTTGTCTTGCTGATGTTGAGTTGCAGATTGTTGCCCCTCCATGACTTTCCTTTACTTTGATTTGCCTTTGTTGTTAATGCAGCCTATTATCGACAAGTCATCCAAAAATTCCTGTAATGGCAAGTTCTTGTATCATGCTGGAAGTCTGTTGTGTAGAGGGTGAACAGTGAGGGAGACAAAACAGTTCTCCAATATTACACACCACCATTTCTGAAACACAGTCCCTCAGCCTCACAAACTGCTATCTGTTGGTCTGGTAGTCCATGATCCAGGAGATTGTGGGAGCATCAGGATTCAGAGACTTGAGCTTTTTCCCCAGTCAATGAGGCAGAATGGTGTTAAATGCATGGGAAACGTCAAAGAACATGATCCTGACTGTAGTACCAGCTTTATCCACATGTGATTAGGCTCTGTGGAACATGTAAATGAGAGTATCCTCCACACCTATATGTGCCATATAGGCAACCTGCAGAGGATCAAGGGATTCTGAAACCAGGAGTTGTAGCTGTTTTAGGACCAGACTCTCAAAGATCTTCATGATATACAGTATGAAGTAAAAGCAAATGGTCTGAAGTCCTTGGGATCATTGGAATGTTCTTTCTTTGGCACTGGGACCACATAGTTTGTTTTCGATAGTTGGAGAACCTTCTGCAAATTAAGTAAAAGGGAGAACAGGTGCTGAAGGACACCATAGAGGTGGCTGGCATATGTTTTCAACACCCTGGGGCTGGGTGCGAAGCCTCACTTGGTCAGCAGAGACACACAGTCCGGTAAGTGGAGGTGGGCTGGAGACCACAGGTGTGATGTCATTTTAGGGGAAGGTTGTGCAATGTGTAGATTTTATTTGATATTCTGGAACCACCTCAGCTTGTACATAGAGGCTAGAAGTGTTGTTTGCTTCACTGACAAGAATAAGTCAAACCTGTTGAAGAACTGGTTCAGTTCATTAGCTCTGTTCTTGTTCCCTTCCTCTGCATACCTAACAGCCTGCTTGTGGCTAATGGTAGTTCTCATCCCATTCCACACTCCATGCTGTTTTTTTGTAATTTGTGCACAAGTCTGTCTTTTTAGTGGGCCTTGACCTTATGGAGCTGCTTCATATCACTACATAGAATGGTGTATATTCAATTTAAAAGTAAATTAATATGTTGGGGCGGCACAGTGGCGCAGTGGGTAGCGCTGCTGCCTCGCAGTTAGGAGACCTGGGTTTGCTTCCCGGGTTCTCCCTGCATGGAGTTTGCATGTTCTCCCCGTGTCTGCATGGGTTTCCTCTGGGTAATCTGGTTTCCTCCCACAGTCCAAAGACATGCAGGTTAGATGCATTGGTGATTCTAAATTGTCCCTAGTGTGTACTTGGTGTGTGGGTGTGTGTGTGCCTGGTGGTGGGCTGGCGCCCTGTCCAGGGTTTGTTTCCTGCCTTGCGCCCTGTGTTGGCTGGAATTGGCTCCAGCAGACCCCCGTGACAATGTTGTTAGGATATAGCAGGTGGGATAATGGATAGATGGATGGATGAATATGTTGGACCAGCACTTGTAATAGAACTGATCTAACACTACTAAAGCAATTACACAGTTTGTAACTGATCACAATTTATCAGACCTTTGGAGATTTCTAAATCCAAACTCAAGAGCCTATTCCTTCTTCTCACCAGTACATCACTGTTACTCAAGAACTGATTATTTCTTTATAGATAATAATTGTTTGCCCACGATCAAAGTTTGCAAGTATGATGCTATTGTTATCTCTGACCACGTACCTTTGATCATGGAACTCAAATCATTATGCCCCACATACTCATCCTGCAGCTGGCATCTTAACCCCCAGTCATTAGCAGACGAGAACTGTAAGAATTTATATCCAAGGAAATTGATTTTTTTTAGAGACAAATACATCCTCAGAGGTCTCTGCAGGAATTGTGTGGGAAACTCTGAAGATATTTTTAAGAGGGCAGATCATTTTATATGTCACCCACAAAAATAAATTGGAAACCAAGAAGGCATCAGAGTTAATCAGTGAAATTACCAGAATAGATCAAGAACATGCTAGGTTCTGAAATGAGGCACTTTATTGAAAAAAAAAGGCTAAGCATTCAGAACTCAACCTCTTGACAACAAAAAAAAAAAACATCAGTTCTATGATAGAAGGCTAATAAGATCTTAGCTCTTCAAATCCACAAGCAGGGAGTTCGCAATACAATACCAGTAATTACCAACACAGACAGACAGAATCATTGACCATAAAAATATAATGCACACATGTAGAGGCTACATTAAGTCCTTATTTTCTACTCAGTTTAAACAATACAAGACAAAATCTAATGTGTTTTTCAATGCATTATAGATACTACAGCTAGATACTCTCAGTGCAGAGGAATTGGATAAACCTCTGATACTCTCAGAATTACTAGATGCTATAAACTCACTTCAGAGTGGGAAAACAGCAGGCCCTGATTGCTACCCTGCAAAATATTATAAAAAAAATTCAATTAAGTTAGCTCCTCTTTTATTAACAACATTTATATAAGCCAGAGACAATAAAATTCTATCTCAAATGTTTCGCCAAGCATTAATTACCACCTTTCTTAAAATAGATAAGGACTTATTTTGTGCATCATACTGACCAATCTCACTTCTGAATAATGATGTTAAGATACTCTCCAAAGTTCTAGCTAAAAGAATTTAGATAGTGCTTCCTTTTGTAATATCACAAGAACAAACCTGATTTATTAAAGGATGACACTTAGCTTCCAATCATCAATGCCTGTTTAATGTAATATATTCACCCAGAAAGTCTAACATCCCAGAGATCTTATTATTCTTGGATGCAGAAAAAGAATTTGATATGGTTAAATGGGATTACCTGTTCACCACTTTGCATAAATTTGGGTTTGTCCCGAACATATGTGTATGGATCAAACTACTGTATACCAGTCCAGAAACTTGTTTGTATTAACAACATTGTTTCAGACTGCTTTAAACTACCACTGCCAGTTCACTTTTGAAATGCTTATGAGATAAAGGGTATTATCAGAGAAGGGCTTGAACAGAAAATATCAATATATGCAGATGATATGGTATTGTATATATCAGAGCCACAAAATTCTGTGCCTGTAGTCCTAACAGCACTAGCAGAATTTCAAAAGATATCTGGACTCAAAATTAATCTGAATAAAAGTGTGCTCTTTCCAGTGAGCTCCCCAACACACAACATTAGATTGTACACTAAGTTTATCATCTCAAAACATTTTAAATAACCAGGAGTAAACATCACAAGTAAATATAAAGCTCTTTTCAACATAATTTTGCTGTCAGCATGGAAAAACTTAAGAAAGGCTCGCATAGATGGTCTTCTCTACATCTCACTTTAGCAGGGAGAATTAACACTATCAAGATTAATATCCTTCCTAAGCTACTTTTTCTATTTTAAAGCATCCTCATGTACATTAATAAATCATTTTTTACGATATTAGATTCAATCATAACCTCATTTATTTGGAAAACATCCATGCAACCAAAGGGTGACCCTATGAACACCTAAGGCAGAAGGTGGCATGGCTCTACCTAACTTTCAGTTTTATTACTGAGCAGCAAACATACAAGCTTAAAAAACCTGGACATTGACACAAACAGATAAACACACACAGGCTTGGTCCACAATAAAAATAAAATCCTGCAGCACTTCTTTGTATTCCTTGCTTTGTACACCAGTAAATACAAGGCATCATCAATATACTAACAACCCAAATGTCCTTCATTCACTCAGAATATGGAACCAATGTAGGAAGTACTTCAAGATAGAGAAGCTTTTATCTATGACACCTCTGAATTATAACCACCTGTTTCCATCCTCTCAAACTTACACAGTTTTTAATGTTTGGAAAACGCACTGGATCAAATCACTTAGAGATTTGTACATAGACAACGTCTTCGCATCCTATGAACAATTACAAATTTATCTTCTCATCAACACAGTTTTTCCACTATTTTTAAATCAGAAACTTTGCTAAACAAAACGTACCCAATTTTCCTCACCTCTCACCTACTTCTATTCCGGAAGAAATATTGATCAGTCTTAAGGACTCACACAGCATTTCTGTAATAAATAAAAACATTTTAAAGTCCCTCCCTTTTAAAGTTCCCAAGTACAGTGGGAAAAGGATCTCTTATTCAACATTTCAGAAAAACAGTGGAAGGCAGCCATGCACAGAATTCACTCTAGCTCCATATGTGCAAAGCATAGAATTATTCAACTTAAAATCTCTTATCGAGCACATCTGTCTTGTTTAAAATTGTCAAAAATGTTTTCAGAACAAGATCTAGCCTGCGAACATTGCAAGCAAGTTTCAGCCTCACTGGGTCACATGTTTTGGGCCGGCACTAAATGAACATCATTCTGGACCAAAATATTTAATTACCTTTCAGACAGCCTTGGACTCACAATTCCTCCTAACCCATTAACAGCTGTGTTTGGGGTTCTTCCAGATGGGCTTAAAGTGGAGAAGGACAAACAAACTGTGATCGCCTTTACTTCACTATTAGCATGCCGATTTATCTTGCTAAACTCGAAGAATCCTAACTCTCCCCTTTTAAATCAGTGGGTAACTGATGTTATATACTATTTGAAATTGGAAAGAAACTAATTCTCACTTAGAGGATCTGTATAAAACATTTTTGAAACCTCCCCCATGAGTATTCTGTATGTCCACACCATTCACAACAGAGAGTAAAGTTTGAACCTTCTCAGTGTCTTTCGTGGTCATTTTGGGTACAAATGATATTAACCCGTAACATTTACGCTTGTACTTGGTGGTTTGCTTTATTATGGAGGATTACAAAGGGCCATTACAAATGTAAAGTGTTTTCCTGTTAGACAACTTAAATTTTATTTTAAATCTCATTCAAATTCTTGATATGCTTTAAAATTAATTTTGCTGAAGAGTCCATCAATTTTCCTTTCAAACTTTGTCTGCTCTTACTGCAATCTGATGCAAGGGTTTATCATGAATTCACACTTATCTATTATCTTGTCGGGTCTATTTCATTTTAATACACCATGTACAACTTATTTTTCAAATTGACGACTGACATTGTATGTTTCTTAAAAAAATCTTTATCTTCTTTCATGAAATGTTGCAATGCTCTGTCATTTTTATTTAGAAATTCTCAGCCATTTTACCATTTTCTTTATTGATTAATTAATCAATCAATCAACATTTATTTATATAGCACATTTTCATACAAAAAATGTAGCTCAAAGTGCTTTACAAAATGAATAGAAAAATAGAAGACACAATAAAAAATAAACATAAGTCAACATTAATTAACATAGAATAAGAGTAAGGTCCGATGGCCAGGGTGGACAGAAAAAAAAAAAAAAACTCCAAATGCTGGAGAAAAAAAATAAAATCTGTAGGGGTTCCAGACCAAGAGACCGCCCAGTCCCCTCTGGGCAATCTACCTAACATAAATCAAACAGTCCTCTTTGTACTTAGGGTCTTCATGGAAGGACCTGATGATGATGGTCACGTAGACTTCTGGCTTTCAGTCCATCAATTAGAATTATTGTGTTGTATATTTCATGGGAGAAAGAGAGATGAAGTGTTTTGTGGTTAAAAAAAATGTTTGAAAAAAGGAAATATCTACCAGCTTGACAATATCAACAGTCCTTATAAACATTTTAGTACTAGGAAAGGAAAAGAAACATTTTGGTATTTAGACCACATGGAAGTTTGGAAGTATAGTACACAGAAAAATGAATAATCAAGTGTTTTGAACATGAAACAAATTCTATAAAGAACATCCTGGATTTAGAAAACAAGATTAGAAAAGTATGTAAGAGATCTTTATATTGACAATGTGCTGGCCCCTTTAATCTACTCTGTTGTAAAAATGGAATTTCTTTAATACCTTGGTTTGATGTTTACAGGGCAGCTACTTTCTTAAAACTAATCTGTACAGTTTATCTGTAACTCTCCTTCAAAGTTCACATTTAAAAATATTTGTAGATACAGTGGAACCTCGGTTCACGAACGTGTCGGTACACGTACAAATCGGTTTACGACCAAAAAGTTCGGCAAACTTTTGCCTCGGTTCACAACCACACACTCGTTATACAAACAAGCCAGTTTCCCTTTCGGTTTGTACAAGTTCAGTCTCTCCCTGTGCATTTCCTGTGCAGTGAGCGAGCAAGTAAGAGAGAGAGAGCGACACACATGAGAGAGACACACACACACAAAGGCGTGCGAGACAGAGGCACACACACAAAAACAGGCGCGCGAGACAGAGGCGCGCGAGACAGAGGCGCGCACACACATGCACAGGCGCGAGAGACAGAGGCACACACACAGGCACTCCAGGCTCACGAAAGAGACACATGCACACACGAAAGAGCAAGCAAGAGAGGGAGAGTTGGACGCATAAGGTAGAAAAGGCTTGTTTTTGTTTTCAGTTCTGTTTACAGAGATCGGTTCATAGCGTGCATTGTGACAATGTTATTTTTCTTGGTGGTTTATTAAGTTACAGATTTTTCAAATGTTGAAAAAATTTTTTTCCCTGTGCTTAAAACTCATTAAAAAAAGTGTTTTTAGTGAGCGGTTCCTAGAACTATAGCGTGAACTATTGCAGTGTTAGTTTTCTCTGTTGTTCAAGGTTTTCTCAGTGTTATTCAATATTTTTACATTTAGTTTACTATTATGCTGTGCATTCTATGGTATAACTAGCAAAATACCCACGCTTCGCAGTGGCGAAGTACTGCCTTAAAATTTTTATTAAGAAGAAAATTCAACCTTTTTAAACTGAGGGAAAATATACCAATCATTATTTGTTAAGGATCTCTTTGTATACCACATTGTGAGTTCAGCCCTCTGGTTGTAATTTAACCAAGCTGTGCGCTGAGCTTACTCTTGAGCATGCAACGTACAGTTGGCCTTGTGAACAGTAATCTTGTCTCAAATCTCACAGCTTGGATTGCTGCTGTCATAATCTGTTTGAGTTTCATGGTTTGTTTCAATTACGACAGTATTTGTAGGACTTGTGTTGAAGTGACATTCGGTATCTGTCAAGCGTTGTAAGCATACAACCAGTTTCATCAATAACTTCACATCCAGCTTTTGAGAGTTTAAACATTCGTAAACATCAAATTGTCCACTATTGAAATCGTCACCTGTGAATCTAATATGTTTAAGAGGCATTGGCGGTTGCTGAAAGGTGTAAAATATTTGGCTATTTCGGTACACTTGAAAGCGACAACCGAACAATTCAGCGGCAGCCATTAACTCACATGCAGATCCATAGGTAAGGGGCTTAAGCATTTCACTCTTCTAGTGCTCCTGTGTAGAATAATTATCTCCTGTACCGTCATCAGTCCACACCTTGAACCTGTCCCAGTCATTCAATACATAAGACACAATGTTCCTCCAGATATCAAGAGTGAGCCTGGTACAGCCGTGCAATATGTAACAAAGAGAATGGAAAAGGTAGGTGCCATCTCCGGGCGCGGAAACATCTCGGTAAGTGACAGTTCTTTGATCGATGGTGATCACCTCGATAGACATGTTAATGGGGGTATGGTTGGAATGATAAAGGAAATGGGTACCTGAACAATGTAAAGTAAGTCTAAAATACCTACACAATAACTATAATAGTAATAAATGAACAATAAAACAGCGGAGAAGCCGTGGATTAAATTAAAAGGCTGTAGTTATCAGCAGGGAGATGTGAATCCCGTGGCGTAGCAAGGAAGGGAATGTAGAGACTGGAGCGACAGACGGCCTTATATAGGCAGGCAGCCAACAACATGGGAGGCGTTGGGATGGGGGACCCAACGCCGCCTCACACGGTGACTGAGCTGCAGGCTATGGACGTATATATGTACGTAAGTAGGATTCAGTTAGCGTTGGGAACCCGCATACCAAATTTCTTGAAGATGGGCCCATAAGTAACAAAGACCGTTGAAAAGTTCAATATGGTGGCCGACAGTGGCATCATACCACCGAAATAAGTACGCACATTGGTTTCGGTTAGCGCAGGGAAGCCGCCTACCAAATTTAGTGAAGATGGGGCCGTAAATAAGAAAGTTCAACATGGCGGACGTTGTCGACCGTTATGACCGTTACGTGTAGAATTTCGAAATGAAACCTGCTTAACTTTTGTAAGTAAGCTGTAAGGAATAAACCTGCCAAATTTCAGCCTTTTACCTACATGGGAAGTTGGAGAATTAGTGAGTGTGTGAGTGAGTGCCTTGCCTTTAATTAGTATAGATTAACTATATTTGTGCTTAAAAACTAAAAAAATATATATTTACATACAGTTTGTACGGTCTGGAACAGATTAATTGTATTTACATACAATCCTATGGTGGAAATTGCTTCGGTTCACAACGAAAAAAACAAGTTTTGGAACGAATTATGAACTGAGGTTCCACTGTATTATCAATTAGTGTCAAGAAGCTTACTGCTAGATGATCCTAGGCCATTCAAGTGAAAGAACCCACTCATTTTGTATCTCATGTAAGAAGCAGAATGTGACAATTCATAGCATTCATTCTTCATCTATGTCTGCAAAACACATTCTAATTGATTTTAAAATTATACATGCGACACATCTTACCAGATTAAAAATATTTAAAATATATCAGGGATTGGTTTCTAATTAGGCCATTTAGCGCCAGCCTCCCTAGGTTATATCTTTGGGAATTATCCTAAATTAAGACCATTTTGGATGAAGACATTTGCAGATGATGTCATATTTGCAATCATTTCTAATCCCCTCACACTGTGTTTGGAGTAATATCAGGATCAGACTATCAAGAGATACACTCCTTGTGGTTTCCTGTACTAAACTGTTAGTACATCAACTAATTTTGCTCAAGCAAAAAAATCCTAATGCACTCTCCACAACTAAATGACAAACAATATTTAATATTACCCAAAATTGGAAACAATCCAGTCTCTTTTGTATGGGATCTTGCAGAGCTTATTTATCATCTGGCAAGAATCCATCATTGTTTTTCTAAAATACAGTAAGCCAGCCAATGTTTCTGTTTAACTCCTTTTGCTCCGGTGTGAGAAAGTACAACATGATAGGCTTTTAATTAGTAACTCTTAGTATTGAGTGCAGGTGGGTTTTAATATTGTTTAAGATTAATTAATCATAACCTTTTAAATTATTTACTGGATTGATTGTAGGAGTTTCTGTAGCAGTAGTAGTAGTAGTAGTAGTTGTAGTAGTAGTATTATTGTACATTGAAATTCTTACAACCATTTAACATGTAACATAATGCCTCCTGGCACCATGATAAACAAGGAGTTATTAAAATAACTTCATTTTATTTAAAAGTAAACACAAATCCACTTACCTAATGTATTTTCTTGCCTGTTTCCACACTACTTGTTCAGTGACATTTCCAGCTTCAGCTTCACATTTTCACATTGAACCTCCAGTTGTTTCCAAGCGGCTCGACTAGACTGTTCCACAGACTTGCCTCACCTACTTTTGAATTCCAGCTGTCCTCTTGGTATTGCTTGCTGTGATAGTGGGTTGTGAGATATTGCAGATATGTTAAAAATATACCAGGATATGTATGTGTTTGCAAGAAAATGAGACCAAAAAAAGAACTGATATCTAAAATACAATCCAGAGGACGATAGCGTAGTATAAGTGTAGTCAAAACTAGAGTTGTCAGGAGTCGTTACCAAAACTATGAGAGTTTTACCTTAACGAAAATCCAAAGATTGTAAATCAGATCGAGAAAGGTTAAACTATATGTCGTTAATAAGAATTCTTCACAACACAAGCGCAACACTAACACTAGCCAAGGTTTAAATCTATAATCTTAGAGAGAAAGCTGAAGCTCTTGTGCTACGAGTCTTTGTGACGTGACATGTAATGCCTCTCAGCAGGCATTCTTTAGCAAATACTCAGCAACAAAAGTCTGAGACTCTAAATTGGGATCATATTATTAAAATTGTGGCCACCAGGGGGAGCACTAGCTCCCAAAACCAAACATTAACAGGCACAAGGCACCAGCCCAGCACACACACACACAAGGCTTTTATTCAGTGGGAATCATTTCCCAAGTTTTCCAACAGCACCAAGCACACTTTTCTTCCTTATTCTCTCTGCGTCTCTCAGTCCTTACGCCTCTCCTCCTCCAGCAAACGTTGTCCTCTCTGTCCCAACTCTGGCTTCTCAAATAGTGGCATGCAGCTCCTTTTATGTGATTCCCAGACGTATTTCCAAAGTGTCTCAAAGGCTTCACATGGGAGCATCTCTAGGTAAGGATGGAACCACATGAAGTAAGGCTCCACAGTCCCTGCGGCGCCCCCTGTGGCACCCACAGCACCCAACAAGACGGAATCACCAAACTTCAGTTCTCAAGAAGCCCTGTGAGTAAACCGTGGTGCTGCCACCAGCCAGGGGGACTGCCCTGTATCTCTCCGGGGGAGGTAATACCCTGTGAACGTTCTCTCCCAAGTCCTTCCAGTGCAAATGTGTCCCAGCAGGTCAAGTGCCACAGCCATCCGCCACACAATTAAATAGCAAAAAATTTCTGTCTAATTATTCTCAAACTAGTAATCTAAAACACTAGTATGGTGATGCTCCTTGAACATAAAACGGGGAACATTTATAAAAAATGATGTCTGCGATTTACCCGTTTTTGACCCCACCACATCTCTACTCCATATCCATGTGTGAAAGACATCATCTACATATCAGAATCTATTTTTGATTGGACTGATTTTTTAATAATTTTTATATATAGTAATTTATACATTATTATTATATCATAACCCTTTTACTGTAAAGCAGCTTTAGGAAATAAAATTTTAAATTTTTAAAATCACAAAGTATTTTGAGAAAAAGAACACAAAATGTAAATATAACATTTAAGGAATCTGTTGAGAGTATAGGGAACATTTGATCGGAGTTTTGGTAACGAGACTTTGCCATTCACCTACCCAGTTAAAGAGTTTGGATCTTTGGGATTTGAACACTTTGGAGATCCTAAAGCACTGGCCAGGGCCTCACAAGTTTCCGCATGACTGCCCAGGGTCTCATATTACAAGAGAGGCAGGCTCAGTGACCATGAAAAGTCTGGGCCCGGTTCAAAAGTATTAGTTGTACAGCAGTGAGTGGAGGTAATAAAGAAGGACTTTATTGAATCAGAACGGTTCTGTGTCTTAAACAGAAATGATATTCTAAATGTATTACTAAAAAAATACATGCACTCAATCTGATCACTTGAGTAGTTTCATATTCTAACCCATCAATATACACTAGTGCCCACTGCCACGGTAAGTGTTACTAAATCTCTTTTTTGTATACTGTTTTACAGTTATTTTTTTAATCGTGTGGTTAAGTTTTTTTCTTATTGAACACACAAACATGGACACATACCCTGCAACAGAGCTTCAAAAAATACAGCATGCATAAAAAGTGTTGCAATTTCTGTGGTGTGACCAAAATGTATGCAGATCTCCTTAAATTAAAGTCTGCAATGTGCAATTTAATCACATCTGAATTGTTTGATCTGTACTTGTGGAGCAGACGGCTAAATTAAGGAAAAATGCATCTTTGTCCCAAACATTACGGAGGGCGCACTGATATATTCCATCCATCCATTATCCAACCCACTATATCCGAATACAGGGTCACGGGGGTCTGAGGGAGCCAATCCCAGCCAACACAGGACACAAGGCAGGAAACAAACCCCACACAGGGCGCCAGCTCACCGCATGACACACACACCCAGCACACACTAGGGGCAATTTAGGATTGCCAATGCATGTCTTTGGACGGAAACCCACACAGACACGGGGAGAACATGCAAACTCCACGCAGGGAGGATCCAGGAAGTGAACCCAGGTCTCCTAACTGCAAGGCAGCAGCATTACACACTGCGCCACCATGCCGCCCCCTGATATGTTCCACATTTTTAAAATTAAGTAATATGAACATATCAGAATATAAAACAAAATACCCTGTAACATTACTTATTTATGGTGATAAATTTAAAAAATCTCCACCAGTCCATAAATGTCTCTATTGATGTTTTGACATCAGCCCAATTTAGGCCTTTTGAACAGAACACCACACATTATATGGCAAGGATGATCAGTGGCGGCACTGGAGGTCTGCAGTGGCTTCAGCTTTTTGTTCCACACTGCAAAAACTGAAATCTAAGTTTAAGTGACAAGTATTTATATCAAGGCATATATTTTGTTATCCTTATTGTAAGAATTATTGACTTATCAAAAAATTTGTATTTCTATTTTTTAGCTTACTTTCAGAAATCTTGCCAAGTAACTTTTGCTTACCCCATTGGCAGATATTTTTGCTAAATAAAAGCAAAACAGCTTCCATTTAAAGTGTTTTTTATCTAGGTTTTGTATATGCATTTTTTGCAGTGCAATAACCGGGCTTATTTAATATCATGACTTTTTTTTTTTTAACACAATGTCTGGCTTTACTTAAATCATACATTTTTTTCTTTCTAATTATATATCCAGATGACATCTAAAGTGGATCAGTAATTTTCAGTTCATCTTTTTCTCTTCACTTTCCTTCTAAGTATTTTATTAAACTAAACAGTGTGTGATGAACACACAGGGTGAATGGACACAAATTAGATGTACAACTACTGGTTCCTTTTTCATTTTTGTCTTATTGCTAATAAGTAGCAGTTAAAACAAATAATACAACAGTTTAAGACTAAAATAAGCAATTAAGGGTTCAGAATCTTAACAAGCGAGACAACTTTCTCCGGTCCTGTTCAGCTTATATCGCTGACGACACTGCTATCGTGGGCTGCATCAGGAGTGGGCAGCAAAAGTAGTATACCAACCTAATTAAGGACTTTGTTAAATGGTGCGACTCAAACCACCTACAACTGAACACCAGCAAAACCAAAGAGCTGGTGGTGGATTTTAGGAGACCCTGGCCCCTCCTGGACCCCGTGATCATCAGAGGTGACTGTGTGCAGAGGGTACAGACCTATAAATACCTGGGAGTGCAGCTGGATGATAAATAGGACTGGACTGCCAATACTGATGCTCTGTGTAAGAAAGGACAGAGCCGAGTATACTTCCTTAGAAGGTTGGCGTCCTTCAACATCTGCAATAAGATGCTGCAGATGTTCTACCAGACAGTTGTGGTGAACGCCCTCTTCTATGCGATGGTGTGCTGAGGAGGCAGCATAAAGAAGAAGGACTAACTGGTGAGGAAGGCAGGCTCTATAGTAGGCACGGAGCTGGACAGTTTGACATCTGTGGCAGAGCGACGGGCGCTGAGCAAGCTCCTGTCAATAATTGAAAATCCACTGAACAGGATCATCTCCAGACAGAGGAGCAGCTTCAGCGACAGACTGCTGTCACCGTCCTACTCCACTGATGGACTGAGGAGATCATTTCTCCCCCACACTTTGCGACTCTTCAGTTCCACACGGGGTGGGTAAACGTTGACATTATTTAAAGTTATTGTCTGTTATACCTTCATTGTTATCACTCTTTAATTTAATATTGTTCTTTATGTATGCTGCTGCTGGAGTATGTGAATTTCCCCTTGGGATTAATAAAGTATCTATCTATCTATCTATCTATCTATCTAACTAAAATGAAGCAAAAAAAAAGTCACTTGAGCAATAAGTGCTTCATCAGCAATGAATGATTTCTCATGAAGCGATTGGGTTGGAACAAAAACCTGCAGCCAATGCAGCCCCCCAGGACTGATGTTGGTCAGCTCTGATTTAAAGGGTCTGAGTCTTAAATGGCAAATCGATTAAATGAAGTTTATTAGTAGTAAAATCTAGTCACTAATTAAGAAAATGGCTGAAATGAAAACCTGTAGCCTCTGTGGCTCCTCTGAATTGGAGCTGGGCACCCTGCAATATGGGAAGAAAAAAGAAAAAATAATTTTAGTAATATGTGCATATATACACCTAACTAATTTTAATTTACTCATTGTAATGGAGTGGTCAGAATCAAATAAAATGTATTTGAATAAAAAGAAGTAAAAGATAAAAGCAACAGATAGAAAGCTTTACATTCTGAGTGGCCATCTATGAAAAACATGACAAGCTGCGGAACAATTAAAAACTGAGCCAAACAATTTAAAAAATGTCATTTAAGTCACATTTTTAAAAAAGTACATTTAAAGAACGATGTTTCTGCTGCCGATGGAGACAGGAATAGCACTGCTAGTTAGATTAAGAATTCCACCTGTCAGGTCCACCTACCATAAGTGGCAGTTGCCTCAAAGGGCATTTTTGTTCATTCAGGAATAAATGTATTTAAAAGACAAGACCACTGGGGCAGTGAGCTTTCTGTTTTTAGCATTTTTTGGTGGTCATAGCTGAACTTTATTAATGTACAAAGCTTCAATTGTATGTCTCTTCATTCTTTGGTAAGTACTTGAGCTAATGTTAAAATTATCACATTTGAATGAAATTTACTTCCACACCTCTTACAATAATATATGCTATTTGCTGTATAATTTAAAGTATATTTAGTGTGTTATGTTATTTGCAAAGTTTCAGTTTTGATTCTTGAGTTGAGGTATTCTGTTATGACAATAAGTAAACATTCAATGTCAAGGGTTTGAATTTGGATCATCGCCTTCCATAAACACAGTTTTTAATGCTGTAACCCTCTCTGGGTTATTTTCCTTTTCAAATGCCAAACCCAGAAAGGTCCTACATTTTTAATTATTAATGAAGCCCCCTCTACTGCTTTGAAAAATGTGGGATTCTGATGCCGTGGGAGGAAAATGAGAGAGAGAAAAGGAGAAATAGAGGATAAGAAAAATGGTCTGCCTCTCTATATATTGTGACCGATGGCCGGGGCCCATGCCCGGCTGGGACGCCCCTGCAGCATATGTTCCAGGGGAGCAAGCATGGGAAGCCCAGTATCCCCCCGTGAACGCTAGATGCCGGCCTCCCTGGGTTGCAGCGGTGCCTCGGACTTCCCCAGGGCTTCATGGGGGCTGGAGTTTGGTGCAGCCCTGTTGGGTTCTGCAAGCGCTGCCAGGGGGCACTGCAGCAGGAGCTACTGGCCCCTTTTGGGCACTGGTTTTGCCACAACCGAAAGTGCAGCCGGGTGTTGGCAATCAAGCACCTGGAGCACTTCCAGCTGCCCAATAAAAGGAGCCAGCGACCACCACTCAGGGGCCAGAGTCGGGTGGAGGAGGACAAGGTTGCCTGGGAGGAGTGGTGGTGCAGAGAAAGAGTACTTTTGTATTGGTGTATTGTGCTTGGGACTGTGCTGTGCATGTGGGGATTACGGGGAAGGCGTGCCCCACAGGTGAAGAAAATAAACAGTTTATTTATTTAATGTGTGTGCCTCTGTGTCCAATCTGTGTTGGGTCGAATGCATATATAGCGCCTTGTTACAATACCTGTAGCTAATGCACTGGAGCTCAGGAGTTCAAGCAGCCTCATATTTTGTTTAACATGCCCATTGTCATGTAATACATAAAGCTGAATGTCTGGGTGTGTTTGTCCGGTATGCAAATCCATACCATTGAAATCTATCGACAGATTTTGCAGATTTCCAGTTTGTATAGTGGAGGACCACAGGCTATGTTTCATTTCAAATATTTAGTGACCACCCCTTAAATTTATTAGGGAAAGCATTTTTGGGAAAGCTTATATTAAGTATCTATCTATCTATCTATCTATCTATCTATCTATCTATCTATCTATCTATCTATCTATCTATCTATCTATCTATCTATTTATCATTATCATCATATATTTATTCAAAAGCAACTTTACACCTTGTGGCTTATTTCTAACTTCCGTTTAGTAAACAAATCTGTTTCAAAATCAAAAATAAAGACCTTCCATAAAAAGAAAACCAAGATAAGAATCAAACAGCCTGCATTTTATGTGTGACATTAACTCAATATAATGCTACTAGACAACAGGCAGGATTACTTTAGTTGAGAGATATATTTTGTACAACTAATACTTTTTTATTATTGGTGGTTAGCAGTGCAGTGTTTAAGACCTGTCCTGGTCTATATTTGCTCAATTGTGGTATTTTTTTTTCTTCAGAAGCTGTAAACTTCTATCTCATTCCAGATACATGCAGGTTAAGTTAACTGGAAACTATACGCTTCCCCAGAGAGAGTGAGAGAGTGTGTGCGTGAGTGTGATTTGCATACAGACTGGCGTGCCATCCAGACTTGGTTTATGCCTTGAGCCCAATGCTTCTGGGTTACCCTTCAAGC
Source organism: Polypterus senegalus (assembly GCF_016835505.1). Lineage (NCBI taxonomy): Eukaryota > Metazoa > Chordata > Cladistia > Polypteriformes > Polypteridae > Polypterus > Polypterus senegalus. The sequence continues at coordinate 140,462,238 of NC_053158.1, read as the reverse complement.
CAGGTAAAAACTGACTGGTATATTGGATGGACTGAATTATGAAAAACATTAACTTTCTAAAGACTGCATCTGATATGTTAATTTTAAGGCAACTTTAATCAGTAATCTTAGGTAACTAGTATCATATGATTGCATAAATACAATGAAACAATCCATATATTTGATAAAATTCACTCTTATTTTAATCTTTTTGGAGTCAACCGCAAGCAAAACTCAGGGTCAGAATTCTACGTACAGACACAAGCTGACATGTAATAATAATCTGCTTTACAGTGTTAAGCCCAAATAACTCTCGAATGGTATTCTACTGCCATGTAATGGAGATAAAAAAATCATGAATTTTTCTATGCATTCTGCCACTATAAAATAACTCATCATTATTCATGAGTGGGACAGAGCCTTCAAACAAAACAAAATAGCGAGCAAATGTGAAACTGTAAAGCCAATTTTAGAACAAACTGAAACTAAACCATTAGTTCAATCAAGCAATAGTGATGCCAATGTGAAATGGTCATCAGACGTTGACATGGATTGTGAAGCTGATGCACAGAGCACCGAATGACCGACCTGTTGTGATCAGAGGTGGGTAGTAAAGAGTTATATTTACTCCGTTACATTTACTAATTATTTTATATTTACAACATTTCTAAAAAATAAATAATTTATTATGTTCAAACAGTTAATACTTGAGTAGTCTTTTCACCAAATACTTTTTTACTCTTACTTGGGTAATTTTTTGGATGACTACTTTTTACTTGTACTTGAGTAATATAATTTTGTAGTAACGCTACTTACTTGAGTACAATTTTTGGCTTTTTACAGCACGGGTCCTAGAAACTATTGAAATTATCAGAAAAAAATTGAACTATAGAGATGTTGGGTAATTGAAAGGAACTACTCTGGGCGTTTCCCTCCTAGGAGTTTTCATTTAGCTGATGTGCTTGCATCCCTTGTGTATTAGCAGTGGGAGGAAAAGTAAAAGGGATAACATTTTGCTGATGTGCTCGCCTCACTTCTGTATTAGCAGCTAAGCGAGTGACTTTTTCTTCATTGGTTTCATTTTGCTGATGTGCTCGCCTCGCTTGTGTATCCTCACCTTGTGTATCCTCACCTTGTGTATCCTTACCCCGACTCCACCTCTCACTTCCAGGACGTACAGACAGACACACTTCCATGCATAGACGTTTATATATAAGACTTTACTTCTACTGTTCTGCTTGTGACATCAAGCTGAGCATTAGTGACTATAAAATCTGACTATAAATCTGCAGCAGTACAGCAGTGGAATCGGACACTAGACATACCTTTCCTGCTGTACTCATGCTGACATTTTGATGTGTATGTGTTTTGTCTTACAGGTACTAACATTTTACCTTGTTGAAAACAACGAAACGTTTCTGACATGCTTTTGTGGGTAACAATAATGTTAAGGAAACTGCACCTATTCCAAAGTTTTAGTCAGAATACGACTGAAAAATGTACGAATTCTGAATAAAACTTAACAAATAAGCAGAAGGTGATCAAAAATAGAATATCGCCATAGTAGAAGCACATGTACCAACTACAGTTAAATTTTTCCTTATGTGTCCAAGCAATACACAACACATAATAAAAATAAAGGATTAACTAACACTTCATTAGTTAATCTTCATCCCATATTTGAATATAATTTGAGTTATTTACATTTACTTTTCTGGATTATTTTAAGCATTTTTTTTTACCAGGTTGTACAATTATGTTACAGAAAGGCAGCCTAAGTGAGTAAATCCTTATCCTCTCAACAAGGTAAGTAGCTCTTTCACTTTAAATTCAGTGGTTATGGAGATACTATCTTAGATAAATAAATGTGTCATAAAATTCATTCAAAAGAGCTGAAATTTAGAAAAGAGGACAAGCAATCACTGGTACTTTTATAATCATGCGCAAAACTAGGGCATGAGAGGAAGAAATGGTTCTTGTAAATCACACAGAGAAATGCCGTTTATGCAGTTGTTGAATATTTTGAGGAAAACAGCAATGTATTGTAACTGTGTCACCGTATTTGCATTTAAAATCTTTCAAACTGGATTTGTTAAGGACAGATAATTAGTATCCAGCTCTCGATACTTCTTTAATGTGATATATTCCACTACGGAGCCTGAATATCCACAGGTTTTACTGTCTTTCTTTATAGAAGAAGGCTTTGATAAAGTTGCAATAGGATATCTGTAAACCATATTGTGCAGCTTTGGGTATGGCCACAAATCTGCATGACTGTACTTACTTTTTGCTGGTCAAGAACTCTCAGTGTATATTAATAATATGAACCCAGATTATTTTAAAATACAATGCAATACAATACATTTGTCGTGAACTAGGAGTCCCAAAGCACAAAGCCCTTATATCACAGTCAAACCCCAGCTTATAATATGGGCAAATACAAAGTCTATATAAATAAAAAAGTTTTTTAATCACAATAAGGTTCTGTCTCACTAAGAAGCTCTGAAAAGTGAAAAAAGACATAAATGAGTTACTAGCACGGCAATCCCAGGCGAACAATGTTCTGAAAACTCAATCCAAAAGAGAAGTCAAAACCAGAACAAGATGTCAAAAAAATCAGCAATCACAATAAGCACAGCAAAACATTAGTAAACTCACCCCTCTCAGACACGTATGAAATGAACTGCCAGGAATTGTGGGAGACCCTGAGGATTCATAGTGCGGAGGGTGATGATTGGTAGGTAGCTCCACCTCTTGGGGGACCACCCACAAAACAAATGGAACATAACACAGTCAGCTTACATACAAGAACAAAATCAAAAACAATGAATAATGCATACAAATCAAGAAAAGTAACCTTAACATAATCAACATAAATCAAAAATATTCAAAAGAGACATAATACACAAACAAAAGGCCATAGCACTATTATTTTTGTCACTTTTTTTATTTATCTATGTTAAAAAAATTATTCCACTGTAACTAATGTTTTATAATAATGAAAATGTCTAAGGATAAATATATACAGTATATATATATATATATATATATATATATATATATATATATATATATATATACAGTATATATAAATATATATATATATATTGTGGAGGACTGCCGGCTTCATACTCGGTCCATCCCCTAGGCCGCCAGGAGGAGCTCTCCCGACAGCAGGATCGTGCCCCGACTTCCAGCAGTGCATCATGGACCTTGGAGTGTTTTTACACAGCCCTGCTGGATACCTTGGGGGCCGCTGGGAGTCGCTGTAGGGGAGCTCGTGGGCTCATCTGTGCCATATGACTCAGGAGAATGTCACGGTCACGTGTCAGGAAGAAATGACGTGCTCCAGGGTTGAAGAAAAGGACTGTTTACCCTGACCCAGAAGGAATAAGGAACTGTGGACTGATTGGGCAGGAACACCTCCGGGTCAGGGTGTATAAAAGGACTCTGGGAAAACCCAGACGGTGTGCTGAGCTGGGAGGTAGGAGGGCGAAGTGTCTGGGCGAGGAGGAGAGATTATTGTGTGTGTTTGGTGATTTATGAGAAGAGTGGAAGGTGCTTGGTGCACTGGGATAACGATAATAAAGAAGTCTTGGACTTTTATCCAGTGTCTGGAGTCGTGCCTGAGGGTTCAAGGGAGCACCAGTGCCCCTACTGTCACAATATATATATATATATATATATATATATATATATAGAGTCAGACATGCACACAATATTAGTGGGCATCTTCAAGGCTCTTATGATGAATGTAATTTACCTCCAGGCCATGGAGTGGCCTTGTTGCTAACAGTTTCTCAATTTTTTTTCCACAGAATAGAGGACATCCAGCTGGAAGAACACTGATGTCGCTTCCTTCTATGTCACGGTACCCCTGCCATGAGCCATATATAAGAATGTTAAAAACTGGGAAGTCGTTATGTGGTTACGAACCCACATCCTCACACCAGAAGCAAACTGAATTTCTAATAATGGACATTTGTTCTTTAATTGTTCCTGTTTGCTTTTCATTTTCTTTAATAGGTGTGCGTATTAAATGGGGTTCACCACTTTGGTCCCCCAGCCCTTTATCTTGCAGCCGTATATATTAACAGACCCTTTTTTAAGAAATTAGACTCAATTGTAATATCAATCATCTCAAATTCAAAATGACCGTGCTTTAAAAAGCCAACTTTCAAGAGATCTCAAGAGGTCGTATTACCCTACCTAACTTTCAGTTCTCTTACTGACAGAAGTGCACAAGTTAACACCCAGTGGGTTAACAATGGAAAGGAAACTAAAAAATTATTATGTGCTGTGCATTGTGTTCCATTCTCCAGTTCACATTAATTATTATGAATGTACCAGCAGCCCACGGGCTCTCAATTTACTTAGAATAAGGTACCAATATGGGGTACATTTAAAGGCAGAGGAACTCATTTAGTGGTTGCCACTTTACATAATAATCACGTATTTCTGCATTTTTAACCAACATTATCTCTATAGTGTTAATATATTTGCATCTTTTGAACCAGAGTACATCAAAATATTTGAAGGAGCCAATGTCATAAGAACCTTAGAGAATGATGTAAAAGAAATTGTTCAATTAGAATTTCGAGAAAAGAATGCAAGATACACTTTAGTTAATTATGTGCAAAGTACATCCTAATTCAGGGGTTCCCAACCTGGGATACCCGCACCCCAAGGGAGTGCACAATGGCATTTCAGGGAGTGCAACAAAGATGAAGGCTACATCACAATTTGGCAAAATTGAGTGAGGTGTGTCGTCCGACTCTATCGCCATCCAATCGATGATTTGCAGTGTGTCGTCATTTACAGGTCATTTGTTCTAGGATAGGAAAAGAATTAAGCATTGTTCACACTATTGTCACCAGTGAATGAGCTGTAGAAATGTGCATTTATACGAGTTACTTGCTGCAGATGGAGATCTTTTTTAAGAGAACAAAATTTGGACCTTGCAATAATCCATAGAGAAGCAAGTGATTTCTGTGCAAGACCTGATTGTAAAATGTCACTGACTTTTAGGTTCGATTGACATTTTTTGCGTTGTAGTCAAGAGGGAGTGAATTGGATGTAACCCCTGCTCATAATACTTATCCCATCTCTTCTGCTGGCGGTCCTGGCAGTAGCGCAATTTTAACTGTACGGAGCATCTGCTTTTTGAATTGCTGTGCAGATGTTGTTGGGGGACAAAGCTCATCGACTGTGCTTCATTGATTAGTGGTGTGCCCCCAATGCTTCACGAGGGTCCTCAGTTCCCCAAAATCCTCAATTGTTGATTGTATTTTTCTAGAGCCATTTAACCCAGCCACAGGGGATGCACAAACCAGTGTGTTTCATCATGCCGGTCCCAAGCCCGGATAAATGGGGAGGGTTACGTCAGGAAGGGCATCCAGTGTAAAATTTTGGAAAATCAATATGCGGACAACAATACAAATTTCCATACCGAATCGGTTGAGCACCATGTTAACAACGACCACCACCAGTACTGTTAGCCAACAGAGTGCTGGCAGAAATTGGGCTACTGTTGGCCGAAGAATGAGAATAAGAGGGGGGAGACGTGTCCGGAGGCAGGAGAAGAGGAGGAAAGTAAAAATAGTGGAACTGAGGGTAGGAACTTTGAATGTTGGCAGTTTTACTGGTAAGCGGAGAGAGTTAGCAGATATGATGGAGAGAAGGAAGGTTGATATATTGTGCATACAAGAGACTAAATGGAAGAGGAGTAAGGCCAGGTGGATTGGAGGTGGATTAAAATTGTTCTTTCATGGTGTGGATGGGAGGAGAAATTGGGTAGGAGTTATTCTAAAGAAACAGTATGTCAAGAGTGTTTTGGAGGTGAAAAGAGTGTCAGGCAGAGTAATGATTATGAAGCTGGAAATTGGGGGTATGATGATGAATGCTGTTAGTGCATATGCACCACAAGATTTTTGGAGTGAGCTGGATGAAGTGATGAAAAGTGTACCCAAGGGACAGAAAGTGGTGATTGGAGTGGATTTTAATTGGCATGTTGGTGAAGGGAACAGTGGAGACGAGGATGTGATGGGTAGGTATGGTGTCAAGGAGAGGAAAGAAGAAGGTCAGAGGATAGTGGATTTTGCCTAAAGGATGGACATGGCTTTGGTAAATACATATTTTAAGAAGAGGGAGGAACATAGGGTTACATACAAGAGTGGAGGAAGATGCACACAAGTAGATTGCATCCTATGTGGAAGTGTCAATCTGAAGCAGATTGAAGACTGCAAAGTGGTGGCAGGGGAAAGTGTAGTTCAGCAGCATAGGATGGTGGTCTGTAGGATGACTTTGGAGATCAAGAAGAGGAAGAGAGTGAGGGCAGAGCAAAGGATCAAATGATGGAAGTTGAAAAAGGAAGACTGCAAGGTTGAGTTTAGGGAGGAGGTGAGACAGGCACAGGGTGGCAGTGAAGAGTTACCAGACAGCTGAGAAACTACAGCAGATGTTGTAAGGGAGACAGCAAGAAGGGTGGTTGATGTGACATCTGGAAAGAGGAAGGAGGAAGAGGAAATCTGGTGGTGGAATGAGGAAATACAGCAAAGTATACAGAGGAAGAGGATGGCAAAGAAGAAGTGGGATAGTCAGAGAGATGCAGAAAGCAGACAAGAGTACAAGGTGATAAGGCGCAAGGTGAAGAGAGAGGTGACGAAGGCTAAAGAAAAGGCGTATGATGAGTTGTATGAGAGGTTGGACACTAGGGAGGGAGAAAAGGACCTGGCTAGACAGAGGGACAGAGCTGGCAAAGATGTGCAGCAGGTTAGGGCAGGGGTCCTCAATCCCAGTCCTGGAGAGCCGCAGTGGCTGCAGGTTTTTGTTCTGACCTGGTTGCTTAATTAGAAAGCAATTTTTTCCAATAAAGCACTAACAAGCTATGAAATTAAATTAACTCTGCTATGTCAGGTCATTCTCATATCCTAGATTTTCTTTCCCTTTCTATCATGCAAATGATTTGAAGGCTAAAATGGACGAGTAATTCTCAGTCCTTCACTTTTTTCTTTTCATTTTTCTTCCAAGTATTTAATTAAACCCAATAGTGCAGATAAATACACACAGGTGTAAAAGTAAATAAGGTAAATGGAGTAATGCTGCTCTCTCTTGTCATTTGCATGTTATTGATAATAAGGAGCAATTAAAATAGCTGTTTAAGACAAAATTAAGCAATAAGGGCTCAAAATCACTAAAGTGAAGCAGAAGTGTTACTTTAGCAATAAGTGCGTTTTATTAGCAACTGGGTTGGAGCAAAAACCTGCAGCCACTGCGGCTCTCCAGGACCGTGATTGAGGACCCCTGGGTTAGGGTGATAAAGGATAAAGATGGAAACATACTCACAAGCAAGGAGAGTGTGTTGAGCAGATGGAAAGAGTACTTTGAGAGGCTGACGAATGAAGAGAACGAGAGAGAGAAGAGGTTGGATGATGTGGAGACAGTGAATCAGGAAGTGCAATTGATTAGCAAGGAGGAACTAAGAACAGCTATGAAGAGGATGAAAAATGGAAAGGCCGTTGGTCCAGATGACATACCTGTGGAAGTATGGAGGTGTTTAGGATAGATGGCAGTGGAGTTTTTAACCAGATTGTTTAATGAAATCTTGGAAAGTGAGAGGATGCCTGAGAAGTGGAGAAGAAGTGTACTGGTGCCGATATTTAAGAATAAGGGGGATGTGCAGGACTGCAGTAACTACAGGGGAATAAAATTGATGAGCCACAGCATGAAGTTATGGGAAAGAGTAGTGGAAGCTAGGTTAAGAAGTTAGGTGATGATTAGTGAGCAGCAGTATGGTTTCATGCCAAAAAAGAGCACCACAGATGCGATGTTTGCTCTGAGGGTGTTGATGGAGAAGTATAGAGAAGGCCAGAAGGATTTGCATTGCATCTTTGTGGACCTGGAGAAAGCATATGACAGGGTGCCTCGAGAGGAGCTGTGGTATTGTATAAGGAAGTCGGGAGTGGCAGAGAAGTACATGGCTTGTACAGGATGTGTACGAGGGAAGTGTGACCGTGGTGAGGTCTACAGTAGGAGTGACGGATGCATTCAATTTAGAGGTGGGATTACATCAGGGATCGGCTCTGAGCCCTTTCTTATTTGCAATGGTGATGGACAGGTTGACAGACGAGATTAGACCGGAGTCCCCGTGGACTATGATGTTTGCTAATAATATTGTGATCTGTAGTGATAATAGGGAGCAGGTTGAGGAGACCCTGGAGAGGTGGAGATATGCTCTAGAGAGGAGATGAATGAAGGTCAGTAGGAACAAAACAGAATGCATGTGTGTAAATGAGAGGGAGGTCAGTGGAATGGTGAGGATGCAGGGAGTACAGTTGGCAAAGGTGGAGTAGTTACTTGGGATCAACAGTACAGAGTAATTGGGATTGTGGAAGAGAGGTGAAAAAGAGAGTGCAGGCAGGGTGGAATGGGTGGAGAAGAGTGTCAGGAGTAATTTGTGACTGATGGGTATCAGCAAGAGTAAAAAGGAAGGTCTACAGGACAGTAGTGAGACCAGATATGTTATATGGGTTGGAGATGGTGGCACTGACCAGAAAGCAGGAGACAGAACTGGAGGTAGCAGAGATAAAGATTTAAAGTTTTCCATTGGGTGTGAGAAGGATGGATAGGATTAGAAATGAGTACATTAGAGAGTCAGCTCAAGTTGGATGGTTGGGAGAAAAAGTCAGAGAGGTGAGATTGCGTTGGTTTGGATATGTGCAGAGGAGAGATGCTGGGTATATTGGGAGAAGAATGCCAAGGATAGAGCTGCCAGGCAAGAGAAAAAGAGGAAGACCTAAGAGAAGGTTTATGGATGTGGTGAGTGAAGACATGCAGGTGATGGGTGTAATGGAACAAGATGCAGAGGACAGAAAGATATGGAAGAAGATGATCCACTGTGGCAACCCCTAACAGGAGCAGCCGAAAGAAGAAGAATTAGCTCCACTTGATGCTTTGTGGGACAGCTCAACCAATTAATCAAGTGCTTAAGCTCCACAAAGAACACATATATACAAGATTATTGAAATTTATAAAATTAAATTACTCAATTTATATTGAAATTATATGCACTGAGTTAAAAGATTATTCTTTTGAGTTGAATTTGTTCACCTGCACTACTCTATGTGGTTTAATTTGTTGTTCTAAAATTAGAAATTTGACTTCTTCATCTTCAAATGTGATATTACTTTTGTAGTGGGTGTGAACATAAATCATTTTCTAGGGGTGCAGGGGATAAAAAAGGTTGGAAACCACTGCCCTAAATCAACTAAAAATTGTTAATCGATCACACAAGTTTTGTCTAAAATGCAACGTCTACACTTAATCTATTTTCAGCAAAAACATTGGGATATGTTTTAGAAAAAAAATCACTAACACCTTCACAAAAATATCTGGAATAATGCCAAATGGGATAAACATGTACTATGAAAAATCAGTTGTTATTTTCTATTTCTCACTACTTTCATGAAGACTTGTCTTGCTCATCTGAAAGAATCCCAATCCAGTGATTATCTGAAATTGGAAAATATATGTAATATTCTTTACGAGGATCTGTTCAGAAATATTTTAAAACTAAACAAGAACTCATTAATGTAATCTGGATGGAAGCATGCTGGGATTGCTTTCGAAGCATGCTATCATATTTGCTTTGTTATTTTAATTTATTTGATTGTGGTTTAAATTGTTTCACATTTTGTTTCAACTCCATAGGAGTAATCACCTGAGAGCATAGGGAAACCACAGAAGGAAAGACAAAGACCTCCAAATGACTCAAAGCATGTCCTGTCTTTCCAGGAGAAGACCGGAAGCTTACAAAGGAGGACATGGCCCTGGAGAGAGCTGAAACCTAGCTCAGCCCAGTTAGTTCAGATGTGACAAGCATGGCAATTCTGGTCTGCTGACTCCAGCCTGGCATAAAAGACGGACTAGCCCTGCTGTTCTTAGTTTACTTCCAGCAGCTGCTTATGGATGAATTTCACTGTTATCAGCCCAAGGCACCAAGGCTTAGTGGGACCACAAACTGAATAAAGACATTTAGAAAAACAACTTCTTTGAGATCAATAGACTGCATTTTGATATTTTGTGTACTTTCAGAAACAACCTCTGTTAAATTGAAGACACTGCATCTTGAATGTCTCTACTGACATTTATTTATCATGTATTAAAAGATTTCTACTTGAGAGTGTGGAAAAACTAATTAAGATCCCATGTGTGCGTTGTTCGAGTGTGAAGATAATGGAGAGTAATATTTTTGATTTTTTATTAATGTCTAAAAAGTTCTAATTTTAAAATATTTAACCTGGTAGGGAACTGAATGTCTAACAATATTTATGAAGCTGGATAAGCCAGTTTCTTCCTTGGACACATTTATGAGCCTACTAGATCAGATATGAACATTTGATAAGTGTTGGTCTGAAGTATGTCATTTGCATCAATCTGGTTTTAGAACTTATGAGCCTCCAGAAGGAGGACACGTTTCAGAAACCATGAGCATCCCATTCCCCTTCCAAGAAGACAGCTTGGATGAATAAAGGAGGCTGAGATGAAAGGCCAGGGTGTGTCACTGACTGAATAAACTGATGCTGCTGTCTTCTCTCCACTGCTCCATTCATACAACAACAACAACAACATTTATTTATATAGCACATTTTCATACAAAAAAATGCAGCTCAAAGTGCTTTACAAAATGAAGAATAGAAAAATAGAAGACACAATAAAAAAAAACATAAGTCAACATTAATTAACATAGAATAAGTAAGGTCCAACACAACAACAATACAGAAGCCAATGCAGACATTACATCCATAGAGGGGGCCTTGCTGTCATCTCTGCCAATTACATCCAAGGGTCATGCCTCACCATGACAGTTCTGAGGCCAATCAACATACTAAGACAGAGAGCCACCTGGTAAACTAAGCAATAAGACAAACTGCTTACTATCCAGGTTGTATTGTTTTGCCAATATTTTTACTCTGCTTATATGTGGCTTAAATTAGGACATTATAATGACACATTAGACCAATGCTATCACAACTGGTAGCACATAATTGTTAGATAAAGTTGTGATTGAATACAAAGCAAGGTGATGAAACAAGTATGTCTGTTTTTCAAAAATGACAATAAGTATGATCATTTCTTAGGGGATTGCTAGGATCCAAATCAGAAGTGCAAGCTAAATGTCAGGATATCCAAACCAAAGGAAGTATCAATGTGACAGCGTCAGAACTAAAACTTCCAGCTATCAGGAAGGAGGGCAGTTAATACAGGAAGACACAGAAAAACGGGAACTTTTGAAAAACCCAATAAAAATAGAAGAAATCCAACAAAAAAATTATTGACAGCAATTGAACCACTACAACTTGCTTTTTATAGACAGTAATCTAAATTATCAATGTCTGAAAATTACGTCCTGTGGATGGCGTCTTCCTGTGCGTATGCATTCTTCCAATCTGCTGTTGAGGTTCCCCATTGATCGCTGCAACATCTCAGCTGGGATACCACGAATTTCGTCTTGAATTCTTTCTTTCAAATTCATTCAGTGTCCTTGGCTGAGTTGTGTAGACCTGACTTTTAAGGTAGCCCCACAAGAAAAAATCACAAACGGACAAATCTGGTGATCTTGAGGGCCAGGGAATGTCACCGAATCTTGAGATGACACGTTTACCGAACAATTCTCGCACAGCTGCCATTGATTGCCTTGCAGTGTGCGATGTCACACCATCCTGTTGAAACCAGGTTGCGTGAAGATGTGGAAGATTGTTCAATGCAGTTGCAACTAAAGATTGCAACCTCTCAACATTTCAAAAGTTCCCATTTTTCTGTGTCACCCTGTACTTTCAAGGGTAAGCTGGTGGCATTGACAAACACTAATAATGCCTTGCTAATTAATTTCAAGTCAGCTAGTTAAGAAGATAAACACGAAAGAGGCACTAGTGAGTGGGACAACTGTATGGACAAATCTGTATGGTCAAAGGAGAGAGCTGCTGGTTATGCTAACCACCATCAAACGTGCAGACCAAAACAGTTACAGCCATTTAGTGTTTCATCCAACTTGACAGAAAGATTATCACCCCCTTAGTTTGGGAAGCAAATGCAGTGATGAAAAAGTTATCCAACTGGCTTAAAGGACTGGACAGTGGTCACTTAGAATCACATGGACAGGAAAAAAAATGAAATGAAGTCCACTCACAACTCATAGAAACATTGTCAACCTTACAAATGTGACTCACATGCTTAGCAGTTTACTAATATAGCATAAACTCCTCCTTGAGTTCATAGTAATTAGAACAGTCGCTGTGTTTTACTTTTCTTTCTAATCCAAAAATGTTACACTTTATACAAAGAAGATTTAAAGTTCTTATTGAACTATCTAAATTGTTTTTGTTCCATGGTAGCAAATGTTGGTTCACCATTTTATTGCAGATTGCCGTCTTTTATACAATGTATAACAACTTCACAAAAGTGAATGTAATTTAGACTTTACAAAGAAAAAGATTATAGGCTTCTTCGAGAGTAGAACCTAAACTCCAAGACATATAGACTGACAGAAAAATTATAGAAAATTTCACATGTAGTAGATGTCAGAAGACATTACAAACTCATTTGTAAACTAATTGTAATATATTTGTATTGTATGCCTGTTCACTTTCATTAATGATGGGCAGGTATGTTATTTTCTAGTCCTGTTTTTATTCCATCTATTATTTTGTGTTCAGAATCGAATGCAACAAAATTACTTTGACTCATTTTGCACATTGCCATTCATGGCAGTTTGTTATTGCAGCTTTACCAAAACGTATAATAGTATACATTTTATTGATATGGATTATTTGATACAACAAGCAAATAAAAAAAAGTAATAAGATAAAAAATAAAATAACAAAAATGCTACCCAAGCTATTTTGTTTATTAGACAAAGTGATTAATTGATTGACATTTCCTTTAAATTAAACATTGCACCATTGTATAGGTGTACTAGAAAAAGTGCTATTCATCTGAACAGAATCAATTGTGAATGATTAAATTACATCAATATGAAAAATTGCCAATATACCAACTAAAACATTCACACACACATATGCACACGCACACACACATGTGAACTTTAAGCAGTATATGCTTGCAAAAGTAGGTCGTTGTATTATGTCTATGAAAATGTCGAAGGTAGAGATAAATGCAATCAACTCTTGACTATCTGGGGTAGGAGTATTTTTTTCTATATTAAATTTTAAAAATAGTTACATAGTTGTCTCAAATTGCCACCACACTGTGTCTTCTAATAATGTTACACCAAGCTAGTCAAATTCCATGTGTTACAGGAAGAAGGGAATCACATTTACTATATATCACAGTACTGTAGGTAGATAGATAGACAGAAAATTATTTGTGCCCAGGAGGATTTTTTTCTTTTTACAGAAGTTTGATAGATAGATAGATAGATAGATAGATAGATAGATAGATAGATAGATAGATAGATAGATAGATAGATAGAACACACACACACCAGAATGACTAAAAAGGAATAATTTAAAAGAAGGAAAAGTTCTGATTTGGCTGTCACAGATCCAGCGAGGCATTATGCAGACATATCGCTGCTGGTATGAAGGAGCTCCATTAGCGTTTCTTGACACACTTCTGCTAAATAATTTGTTGCCTGAAACTACTCAGTGTTAGTGTGTCAGAGGGAGGATGTGCAGAATTGTTCATAATGGCACTCAGTTTTGTTTTAATTCTCTCCTTTGCTACTCCCTCAGGGGGTCCAGAGTGTAACCGTAACTGAGCTTTCCCTTTTAATTAGTTGGTTGACCTGGTGGGCCTCTCTTGAAGTGATGTTACTGGCTCAGCATACCACAGCCATCACAAAGTTATATAAGATGTGGAGGAGGTCACTACCCACATTAAAGGAATGCAATCTCCTAAGGAAAAAAGAGTCTGCTCTGCCTTTTCTTATATAGTTTCTCTGCGTTACAAGACCAGTCCAATCTATCATTGATGTGGACCCCCCATGATTCTGTAGGAGCACACCACCTCTACATCCACTCCATGATTATTGACTGGACATAAAGGATCTTTAATGTGGCAAAAGACAATAACCAGTTCCTTGGTTTTGCTGATGTTAAGGTGCAGACAATTCTCTTTGCACCAAGAAACAAAGTTCTCCACCTGACTCATATACTTTGTGTCATCCTCTTTATCAATTCACCTCATAAGTGCAGAATCATCTGAGAATTCCTGCAAGTGACATGGCCTTGTGTTGTATTTATAGTTTGAGGTGTACTGAGTGAAGTGTATATCGCTTCTAAGTGATGGTTATGGTACAGTGAGTTTTGAAAGACTTTTTCATTTGAATGGGGCAGTCAAGTAGTTGTAGTTTATTTCAACCTTATATGCAAACTGCAACTACACTTCTATTCCTCTCTTTAAATGGTTGTGTTACACATGTTTAAAATAAAGAAAAAACTTACCATTTTTGTTCTGCATGTCTGAAAACGTCAATTTCTTTCTGCAACTGCTCTGCTCCCATGTTCAGTTGACTTCATTTCATCTTTTTCCTACCCTTCTTACTTTCTTCCTGTGAAATCCAATCATCCTCTAAGTCTGTAAACTTCTCGCACGCAAAGGCCTTTTGTTCTCCCATGTGAAACCCTAACATGTTCAACTAAAGGATATTACAATTAACCCACTTTGATCGAGACTTTGTATTTTGCACCCACTGCCCATTTCTTTTACCAGTTGTTACAGTATAGGGTTTTCTTTGTGTAACTTCTGCCATGTTTGTTTGTTAAAATCAGAAGATCAAATTCCCAAAATTTGCAATAGAATAACCTTGATTGTCAAAGTTTCTTTCACTTGTATGCTTGTAAAAGTTATTTTTGATAAATACAAGGGGACTTTGCCCCCTGCTTGCTTTCCTCACCAAAGCACAGGCCTGCGTCTCTGCCGCTCGCGTTGTGAAGAATTGGGGCTGAAAGCACCCTAAGGAGATGCGGTCGCTATTCTGAAACCCCCTTTTAAATGGTGATACAATGGGAAACAAATACAGTTTTTTTTTTTACCTCCTCTTTGCTCGATCAGCTGCTGGGTTCCTGCTTCTGCTGCTGCCATGCCGTACGCAAACATTTAAAAGCCTGTACAGCAGCTGTCCTTTTGTCTCACTGCCTTGTCTCTCTTCTCCCCCAGACATCCGCTGGTCCTGTGGGGGGGTCCGCACCCGAGGCGTGCTCCTATGAAGAAGAAGGTTTTCTATTCTTTTTTGAGAGACGGAACTGTCCCTTCCGACTACACACAGAGCTCCATTCACTCCAGAAAGAGACTTATGTTTGTTTGAAGTGTTTGAATAACGTTTCTGTTTCTAAAATCTCCTGTGTGTCTGTGCAACTCTGTGACCCAAGCGTGACAGTGTATATGGATTTCACTTTCACCAAACAACAAATCTTTTAATTTTCGCCTATATGCCTCTTAATTGGGAAGAAACACTACTTTTCCCTGATGGTAACACGAATTAGATCTAAACAATATATATGATCTCTTTTCTCTGTTCCATTATTTCACCAAGTAATAATTTCTGTTTGTTTGCGCTAATGCAATCTTTACTATCATATTTTTGAAACTTTTGAATTTTCATACTTCCATTATCTGTAACCTGCTCTGCATGTGTATCATGGCAACGTTTTGAATTCTTTACGATGTTCTACTTTGTCATCTACTCTTTGTCTTTTATTTCTGGCCCCGGGTGTGATTAAATCTCTTGGCACAAAGTCTTGTCTCACAGGACGTGAAAGTATCTCTCTGAGAAAGTCACGTCTCGTCTCTCTGAAAAAGTCTCATCTCGTCCCAAGATTTTTTTATATAATAAAGAGATAACTTTTCCTCTAATAAAGAACTGATTTGGAGGGAGATTTGGTCATGACTGAAATTGAGGGTCCTTTCAGGTGGTTCAGGATGGGGGTCAGCATGAGCAATACACTGACAATACACTGACAACATCGAAAGGAGGGTTCCGCAACAGACTAGCTCTGTTGTCACAACAATGTGACGGAAGATCAGTGAGGGACAGGCCCATTATTGGAAATGGAGTTCTCCAGTGCAGTAACTGATAATACACAATATTATACTGTATATGGCTCCCCTCTATCCGTTATAATGAGCAAATGACCTGTAGGTTGTAGGGGCAGAGAGCAGATTGTGTGAGCTTGGGGACTGGACATTTTATGGAGTCCATGCCGGGAGCATAAAATTAAATATTCCAGAACCTAGGGCCGACTTGTAAAAATCCTGGAAGCTGTTGCAGCCAAAAAGCCCTTTAGTCCAACAAAATAATGGGGTATGGAGTCAAGTATTTCAATGACTGAGGTTTGATTGGTGTGAGAAAGAGAGGGTGTGTTTAGAAAGAAAGGTGTGAGTGGTTAGGATGGAGTGCTTAATTGAGTGCTTTGAAAGAAAATGAACCAATTCTCCCCACAACTAGAATGATTAATAAAAAAAGAGTGTATCATTGGTTTATTTTTCTGAGGGGGCAGAGGTTGAAGACCCAAGTCAGAAATAAGTCATTGGGGGAGAACTGTAATCATGGGGATAAATAAGAATTGCGGTAAAGAGAGTGCTTTAATCTGGAACATAAGACCCCTAACAAAACTAAACTTTTGATTAATTTACAAGAGAAAATGTCTTTCCATTCATTTTTGGAAAAAGCTCCAAGAAGGTGTTCCTTCAACTGCTAGCTCCTACATAATATGGTCTCACCAAAATGACACATATGTTCTAGCAGCATTGCATATCAATCAGTGTGACACCAACGTTGGACAACATTATCAAAAATATCAGAAATTAATAAAAAAAAATGAAATAAGCCAGGCAATCAAAAATTATCCCAAACACTACAAAAATAATAAAAATAGACTGAAAATCAAGGCAACAAGACAGATGGGAACCATCTTTGTGTGCAAAAAGACCATGAGGTTTATATAAGGTTTATAATATTTTGCACATTTTTACATACTTTAACTACTTTTGCAATTCAACGTGTCTGAAATGTTTTATTTTTGATAATATACAATCCATCTGAGTACTTTGTTTGACCCCTGTGGCATTCCTTCAGAGTTTCAGGATGGCTCATCAGGGTCTTCCACACCATGCATGACCATAACAATGAGTTTGCCTCTAATTAACATTATATTTCTTTCCAACTTTATAGGAGTACAGTAGTAATAACATATCAACTAATGTTAGTACCAGCAGTTGTGTTAATAGACGTCCAGGAGTGTTTATCAGTAGTGGTAGCCAATTATGGCTAAGGAAGGATAAGCACATAATATAAAACAGTGTTTATGCTGCCCGTTCTTTATGCAGTTACATGGTGTCAGAAAGCTGTGACAACCAGTCTGTTTTCGGGGACATGTTTCATTTTACCATAACTAATAGGTCAAAGAAAATTATGTTTAAATTTCATTTACTTGTGGCTGTCGTTTCTTCTCAATGATTTATGTATCATTACCTATCCAAATAAATAAAGGAGTTTTCTATAAACCTAAGAATATTTTATGCTGAAAAAATTGACATGAATGATAAGAGCCAGCTCTCTAGGCTTAAGAATGTAATAAAACTACATATGACACTGAAATATGTTTGGATTAAACATGGCATTTTCTATGTGTTTGTGTTTGTATTTGTTAGTTTGCATCTGTGTTGTCGCCTTTCATTTTTCTTTTAATGTAAATGAAGAATTAGTGTGATGGCAGTCCAGAGAACTTTGTCCTTTGAGGCTATCATTGGAATATAATACTAGCAGAACTACTGAATGTGGATTTGCTGGAGTTTGTATTTTAGTTGGAAGATAGGAGACTTATAGTAAAAAGTGTACCTAGTGGAGTGACTATCAAAGTTTTTTCATGGGTAGATAAATGTTAAGGTGAACCTAGGAGCATTATGAAGAACCTCTTTCCAAGTGATTATTGACCAAGATTAACACATAGTGGTGAGATTTCTGCTGTTCCTGTGATTACCTTTATTCTTTCTGAACTTTAAGTCTCCAACCAGATAAACAAACACTTGGCCAGAATGCATGGGCAGTTCCTGGATGACGAAGACATGGCTGCCATTGACTGGCCCATACGTTTCTCATACCTGAATCCAAATGAGAACCTCTGGGACGATATGTATCAGTGCATGTGATACTGCTAAGTAGAGCCACAAATGAAAGGCAGATCCACCAGGACATCATCCACCGTCTCATCAGTAGCATGCCCAGACGTTGTTGGGAGTTCATACAGTCACAAAGGGGCCATACAATCTACTGAGTCACATTATGAGTTGCCGTGATAAATTCACGCAAGTTGGATCAGCCTGTGATAACAGTTTTTTACTTTGATTTTTGGTGAGATGTTGAGTCCAGCCTTCACTGAGTTGGTGATTTTGGTTTCCGTTGACATTTGTTACATCATTTTGTTCTCAAAGAATTACACAGTATTACTTAGTAAAGATTTTCCATTTGAATATTCTGTTCATCGAGATCCACGTGTGATTTACGTGTTCCTTTAAATTTTTTGAACAGTATAGTTAATATGACATTTTGAAATTGACTCTTTAAATTGGGACTGAATTACTTGTACAGTATGTTGAATTTTTTGTAATTCAGTATGTTTTGATGTTTGTTCATTCAATATACCTTATGAAACATTAATGATAAACCGTGCTGGAGCCCATTATTTCTGGGGTGGAGTGTAACTTGTGCCAAACTCATAAAGAACAAAGTTGACTTATTTTTTTAAACTGCCTTTCAGACTCTCTTTTAATGTTGGGTTGGTATTGCAAAAACAGGAAAAGATAAGGTTTTACTTTCTACATTATTACAATGAAATGCAGACATTTCCAGTTGCTTGCCTGGCTCCTCTTTCATTTGTTATAATCATGTGTGCAAGCAGCTCTCCGTGTCAAGACAATTAAATCTTCATTGATATCATTTCATGTATTAATGGGGTACAGCAGATTTATATATACAAAACTTTTGCTCGTGTTCTGTAGTGGTGGCAATCTATACTAATAAAAGGAAAAGTCCTCACTGACTCACTCACTGACTGACTGACTCACTCACTCATCACTAATTCTCCAACTTCCCGTGTAGGTAGAAGGCTGAAATTTGGCAGGCTCATTCCTTACAGCTTCCTTACAAAAGTTGGGCAGGTTTCATTTCAAAATTCTACGTGTCATAACTGGAACCTATTTTTCTCCATATACTATAATGGAGTTGAGCTCGAAAGCCATGGGGGCGGAGTTTCGTGTGACATCATCACGCCTCCCACGTAATCACGTGAACTGACTGTCAGCGCAGTACATAGAAAACCAGGAAGAGCTCCAAAAAGAGCTGAAGAAAACATGCATTATATAATTGAGAAGGCAGCGAAACAATAAGAAGCGAGTGAGTGACATATACAACCATATTCATGAGTGCTGCTACTTCGGAAACAAAGCACGGTATAAACCTAAAGTTTAAATTAAGTTCATAGACAGGCTGCCGCTGGTGTTTGTCATGCCCACGTGTAATGCGAGATACAAGTTTAATGAGAGGACGCAGGATATAAACGAGAGTTTTGATCACTTTGTAACTAAGTTAAAATTGCAGGTGAAAGGCTGTGCTTATGCAAATTCCGAGAGACTGTGTTTGTGGGGGATTGACAGTTAAGGCGGGTGGGGGAGTCACGTCATCATCTCCCCTCCCATTCACCTCATTTCTCTCTGAGTTGATCTCCGCAGCTAACGCAGTGTTACGGAAGCAACTTTGTGACACTGCCAACAAATACTCACAGAAAAATTCACAAGTTAATACACACGCTGTCTCTACAGTTTCTCCACACTGAATCCTCCAGGCACTACTTACAAAAGGTTACATTGACAATCGTGTTACGTTATTTTTAAAATGTTTCCTTTTCTTAGCACAAGCACAGCTGAGAAGCTTCGATGCATGTGCTCCATAACGCTGCTAAAAATCACGCATTTAATCAAACTTTGCATTACAAGCAAAGGGGAACTTCTGTCAATGCATGATTTCCTGGTACACCGATTACATTGATCAGCGCTTCCCGATTCATTTTACCCTCGCACCACCTTAGTTTGAGAAGAAGTATGAAAAATATGAGGTTAACACAGAAAAACAGATCACCAATTGAAGCTTTATGAATAATCGATTCGCCATCAATAATTGTTTTGGTAAATCCATACTCAGTGTAATTCTCCTTCCATTTTATAATTTTTCCGCCGCTAGCCATGATTAAATGAACGGTAAAAAAGTAAGAGTGAAGTGAGCGTGACTTATTCAGGCAGGCAGGCGACAGCTCAATAGCTCGAATTTGGATATAAGTAGGTTCTATTTAGTCGCCAGAAATATCTTTGGTAGGAATGGAAGTTGAATTTAGTCTTTAAATTTCTATGGTAAAGAAAAAGTTATGCAATGATGACTAAATTTAACTATATAAAGTCAAAACTTGTATATATAAAGTCATTCCCGAATATACAGTATAAAGTCAAAACTTGATTATATAAAGTCACTGTCAGAATAAATAAACTCAAAACTTGAATATATAAAGTCAGCGCTGGAATATATATATATTCTGACACAGACTTTATATATTCACAAAATCAATGTATTTGCCTGTTTGGCACCCCATAATATATGTGTGTGTGTATATATGTACACATGTATGTATACAGTGGTGTGAAAAACTATTTGCCACCTTTCTGATTTCTTATTCTTTTGCATGTTTGTCACATAAAATGTTTCTGATCATCAAACACATTTAACCATTAGTCAAATATAACACAAGTAAACACAAAATGCAGTTTTTAAATGATGGTTTTTATTATTTAGGGAGAAAAAAAAATCCAAACCTACATGGTCCTGTGTGAAAAAGTAATTGCCCCCTGAACCTAATAACTGGTTGGGCCACCCTTAGCAGCAATAACTGCAATCAAGCGCTTATATAACTTGCAATGAGTCTTTTACAGCGCTCTGGAGGAATTTTGGCCCACTCATCTTTGCAGAATTGTTGTAATTCAGCTTTATTTGAGGGTTTTCTAGCATGAATCGCCTTTTTAAGGTCATGCCATAGCATCTCAATTGGATTCAGGTCAGGACTTTGACTAGGCCACTCCAAAGTCTTCATTTTGTTTTTCTTCAGCCATTCAGAGGTGGATTTGCTGGTGTGTTTTAGGTCATTGTCCTGTTGCAGCACCCAAGATCACTTTCAGCTTGAGCTGACGAACAGATGACCGGACATTCTCTTTCAGGATTTTTTGGTAGACAGTAGAATTCATGGTTCCATCTATCACAGCAAGCCTTCCAGGTCCTGAAGCAGCAAAACAACCCCAGACCATCACACTACCACCACCATATTTTACTGTTGGTATGATGTTCTTTTTCTGAAATGCTGTGTTCCTTTTACGCCAGATGTAACGGGACATTTGCCTTCCAAAAAGTTCAACTTTTGTCTCATCAGTCCACAAGGTATTTTCCCAAAAGTCTTGGCAATCATTGAGATGTTTCTTAGCAAAATTGAGATGAGCCCTAATGTTCTTTTTGCTTACAGTGGTTTGCGTCTTGGAAATCTGCCATGCAGGCCGTTTTTGCCCAGTCTCTTTCTTATGGTGGAGTCGTGAACACTGACCTTAATTGAGGCAAGTGAGGCCTGCAGTTCTTTAGACGTTGTCCTAGGGTCTTTTGTGACCTCTCGGATGAGTCGTCTCTGCGACTTTTGAGCTTGTAAATATAGTTGTAAA
The DNA here is from genome assembly GCF_016835505.1 of Polypterus senegalus. Classification (NCBI taxonomy): domain Eukaryota; kingdom Metazoa; phylum Chordata; class Cladistia; order Polypteriformes; family Polypteridae; genus Polypterus; species Polypterus senegalus. The sequence goes on along the minus strand of NC_053158.1, from coordinate 140,440,494 downwards.
TAAACGTGTGGTGGTGATGAACATCATGTCTGCCTGTCTGTACCCGGGCCGCTTCCACATCTGGCGTAGTCGGCAGGATACTCCGTCTGGTGCAAGACGGGGACCTGAATTCACAAATCTTGTTGTAGATGGCCCGGCACAGCACCCCAAGGACAGATCGACGGTGTGTGGAGCCAGACTGCAGCAGGCTCCTGTGGGTGCACCGTTGCTGGAGGCGCCTGGGACAGCATCGTGTCTACGGAGGCCACGCCGAGGACGTTTTCTCGGTTGGACGGGATACGGGAGGTGAGTTCCCTGCCTGTAGGCAGCCGGCCCTGGGGGGCTGGGCGTGTGCTTTATTTCGTTGGCAAGGACAGCCCGGATCCGTGTCAGTGGCAGATGCATGCTGGTCGGCAGGGCTTCGATGGCACGGTGGCGCCTGCGGGAGCTGGTGAAAAGGAGCCGCTGCAGTTTAAGAAACAGCAACGCTGCCAGCAAGCACGTCGCTGCTACAGGAGGGGAGCCAAAATGGCTGCGGACCAGAAGTCCCTCCCCCTGACAGGCACGGATGGTGTGTCTTGCGTGCCCGCCGATGACTGGAGAGAGGCGGGATGAAGGAATGTCCATCACGTGCCGGGGGGAGACCCGATTGGGCCAGAGGAAGAGGCCCACAGAAAGTTGTCGGTGTCTGGGGCTGACGGCCAGGTAAGCTCCGCGTTGGTTAACTTCCTGTCTTTGCCAGCTGCTCTGACGGAGCTAGGGGCATGCCTTCAAGCCCACGGAGCAGGGTGTGTCGCAGGTGCTACGTGCCATCCGGGCAGAATTGAGAGTCCAGGAGATGAAGGCGGTCACGTCTATGAAGGAGCTTTTGGTGCCGATCAGACGGTGCAACACTGGATTCTTCAGCCAGAGGTGTAAGGCGGGGAAGGTGAGTACAGCAGTCCCCATACAGCATGAAGGAGGGTCTGCTGAAAACAGGTGTGATTCCAACGAGCAGTATCAAGTAAGCAGTCCTCCAACAGTGGATGCAGCGCAGGGGGCTGTGCGCGTGGTGAGGGGAGAGACAGCGAGATGGCTGGCAGGACATGGGCTGTTGAGTGCCCCAGGTCCTAGTGTCCTCCGCCCCGAGTCAGTAGCAGTCTCGCGCCGCTCTACAGGTACGCAGACGGAAAGGAGTCTTTTTCTTTCCAATAAGGAGACTCTGACCGTCAGGGCATCCCAGAGCGACAGGAAGAATCAGAGTGTGAATGCCGATTCCGCCGATAGGATGGGACGTAGTGCCGGGTGCACATGTCCGGGTGCTGGCCACCCTCTGCAGGGGCAGGGGGAACCCTTGAGGTCAGTGGAGAGGAAAGGAGTGCAGGCGGTTCTGTCTGTTACAACAACAGGAGGGATACGGAACCCGCGGAGGCAAGTGCCGGGGTGCCGGATGGAGGGGGGAACACTGCCAGTGCGTGGCACAAAGGGAATCCAGGGAAGGGTGTCCAGGCAGCGGTTCTGCCCCTTTGTTTCTGTCTGTTTCAGGGCCGGACCCCGGACAAGCAGTAGGACCCACTTCATTGGGAACCTGCCCTCAGGAGACGGGCCGTCTGCTGGAAGGTCTCTCCGCTCGCGAGGGGGTGCCGCCACGGCTGGAGGAGGCTACGAGGGAGCGAGTGACTCCAACCAAAGGGGCGCGAAAACATCGGAGGGGGTGATGTTCTTTGAGCCCCAAAAGAGTTGTCACACATGTGTAAATAGGAGGCAGCCAACGGACTCGAAAGATGGTAATTCCACGCCTGACCAGGGGGTGGCAGTGTGCACTGACCCTTAATCTCTTTCTCCTGCAGACCACCTGAGTGAAATCCTGCCTAGCCCTATCAATATCACTACTGGCCCCATTGACACCACTTCCTCCAACCTGACTATAAAAACGCCATCTTGTTTCCAATAAGGCAGTTCTGTTTTGAACTCAGTCGGTGAAGACGTCTGTGTTTTTGTTTTTGCATTTGTTCCAAGTATATGGGGAGCCTACCCCAAACCTTTTTCTGTCTCTATTGTTATCTTTTACAAGGTAGATGTTCATGTTTAATCATTCTCTCATACTTTGAAGTTTCCCCATTTTGTAATAAACACATATTTTTATTACCTTAGGCACCTTGACCAATATTTTAGAAAGGGCACAAAGCCTTCACCTGCTTCGGGGATTCCTTCTGCCCTGTGTCACCATTGTCTTGGCCTTCCCGCAGGAACCTCTTGCTAGATTTACATCCTTTAAAAATTTGTAAATCTGTTAAGTTGACTACTTTGAACTTAAAGGGCAGAGAATGAAGTCTATTAGACATCCATTTAAAGAAGCTTGTAGCAATCATCAAGACAGACTGCTACTAACCCTTTCCTTTTCCCTACTTTTCCTATCTTTTCTTGGTGTCCTAATGCTAACCCTTGAAACAAGACATAAAAATGACTGAAAAGTATATTAGAACCACTTAGATCATTTACGTTAGGTAGAATGCCCAGTGGAGGCTGGTTGGTCTCGTGGCTTTGGAACCCCTGCAGATTTTTTTTTCTGTTGGCAACAGACCTTACTTTATTCTTTGTTACTTAGTATTACCTAATCTTATTTTTATATTTCTATTTTTAATAAACATTTCTTTCTTCATCTTGTAAAACATTTTGAGCCACATCATTTGTATGAAAACGTGCTATAGAAACAAATGTTGTTCTTGTTGTAGTTGTCAGCTTGCTACATCCTCTGTTAGTTTTATTTTCTATTAGATACATGTCACCTCCAACTACTACATTTATGTTTGCTAATTTCAACCCTTTTAAAATCAATCAATATAATGAATTAAGATCTTTAAGTAAACTGTGAAAAAAACAATTTCTTGCCTCAGCAACTGTTACTTCAAAAATGTAACAGCTTTCATTTGAAATTGTTATATTTCTTTTTTAAATTGAAATATTGTTGCACGAGGAACACAAACTAATCATTTTCCAAACAAAGAATAATGAAGACGATTAATACATATTTTGCATTATACCAACATCTTGTTGAAATTGTGTTAACACAACATACATTTCTGCATACATTTCAAGCTAAACTCTGTCTAATGTAGCATTTTTAATTGCGTGCTTGTTAATTATTTTGACAATGTTGAATAAATTAGGTTTTTTTCTGTTATGTTGGAAAGCTAATAGCTGATGGCCTTTTTTATAACTTTAGTAGAAATAGGTAGGTAACCAGGCATGTATAAGAGGAATAGCACTTTTCCCATTTTCTTTAGGTTTTAGCTAAGTAATCCTCTATATTTTGGAACTGATTTTTAAAACTTTCTTTCTAGACATCTTTAAAACATTTTTGACATTGGACCAAAGCTGTCAAAGCCTTTTTTGACCTAAAAATGTGTTACATTCTTTACTGTGATAATGACTCACATTACCACACTTAAACTGTTTCTACAGCACACAATGCTATTGTTCACAATACACATCTTTGCAAGTAATTTGCTCTGGCAAAATCATGCTAGCCTCAATTGTTGTTCATATATGACACAGGAAAATAAAAATACACAAGTGTAGTAATTTATTACTTGCCTTGGTTTATGATAGAAAAAAATAACTGTCTCAGAGAAAAAAAAATCTTGAAACTGAGGTGCTACATGTACTTTTGACCTGTTGATTAGAGTGTTAACCCATAGGAATGAAAAATCAAAAAAGAGATCTCCTTAATATCTTTTTTGTTTCTCCTAGACAACAATGAGATCAGAAAGAATTACAATGGAGGCATTTCCTTTTGTCTCCTGCTTCTCGGGTTTTTCTTCTGAGGAAAAAATACCTTAGAATTCCCCCCGTGTCTCTTGTTGAGATGCAGCAGATCTCAGCATAGTCACACAATGAGCTTAGGTCTTTCAAGTATTGTCTTTACATTTTTTTGCAATTTGAAAGTATTTGCATTGTGTGCTGGGTAATATATGGTGAAATGTATGGACAGTTGTTTGTGGTAATAAAGCAATTTACTATAATTAAAAAGCTATAGTCCTTGCTTCTGAATAATACTATAAGTTGCTCTGATTTATATGACTGCACTCTGATTCAGTCAACTCATTCTGGAAGAAAAGGCAGGCAGTGTAGTACAGTTAAGACTTTGGACTTCAAACCCTGAGATTGCCAGTTCAAATCCCACTACTGACACCTGTGTGACCACACGAAAGTCATTTCATCTGCTTGTGCTCCAATCGGAAAAGCAAAAGAGATGGAGCCAATCATATCTCAGATATTGTAAGTCACCTGGGATAAAGGCATCAGTTCAATAAAATGGGAAAAATATGAAGTTTTGAAAAAGATTAAAACAAGACTAGAAAGAGACCTCACAAAATATAACAAGCTTTTAAAAACAAATTTGACTCATTCTACCTCAGTTGTATCTCATGCCTCTTTTTTTTAAAAACTATTTCCTCTATGGAATTTTAGGAGAAACATCTCTGACAAAGTCAACAGTTAAGTGGAACATAAATGAGAATCCATTTTAAGTCTTATGAGCCATCAAAGATCATCCTTTTGAGCAGTAAAATTTTCCTATGGGGATTAATTTTTCTGCAAATAAATACATTTTACTGCATAGCTTGTACTATCAACTTTCTTAAGAGCACCTTTAAAATACACATTGTAATACAGGGAAGAAGCTGTAATGGTAGAAACACTGAAAAATGAGCAAACACAATAGAACTAATCTCGCCTGTAAGAAGGTGTAGTAAATGCAGATGTCAGTAGTGGATGACCTGCAAGGTTAATGAAGTTAAATTACATCTCTGCAAATAGTACTTAAAAAAAAACACTAGCTATAACTTTATTTTGAATAATTTGTATTTATAGTTTGCCCAAACAAATGGTTTCAACTATTTTTGTTTACATGCAAAGCCATTTAAGTATTTTTATTAATTTAAAGTCTAATCTGATGCAAAACTTGCTAAATTCTAAATAAAGACTTTATTTTGACATGTTATATTTTTCGACCCCTCAAGACAGATAAATATATTAAAAGTACATATTAACCAATGTTTTGGGCATTCATTGCTAAATGAATACAGCTTGAAATTTTAAATTATTTTTTCTTTAGAACATTAGAAAAGGCCATTCAGGCCTTCATACAGTAATTTTAAACAGTTTTAAACACTTGTCAGCTCTTAATCGCCATTTGGTTAAACTAAAAAGTTTCAACTAATTCAGTCTCTCCTCAGCTCATACCTCTTGGTCCCATAATCAGCTCAGTAGCTCTCCTCTGGACTTTCACTGGTTGTTGTGTCTTTTTTGTAACATGGAGACCAAAACCAAACACAGTACTCCAGGTGAGGCCTCTTTAGTGTTTTATATAACTAAAGCATAACCTCCCTTGACCTTGTGTATTATATAACCTAATATCCTGTTAGCTTTCTTGGTCTCTTCTGTACACTGTCTTAATGTTTATAGTGATGAGTCCACTGTGACTCCTAGGTGTACTTTCAACTTTCAGACTTACCATTGTGTATTCAAGTTTAACATTATTACTTCCTACATTCAATACTTTACATAACACAAGGGAGTTCCCCCTTGCTCGTTTAGCTTGCCAGCCACTTCGTTTCTCTGCCGCTCATATTGTGAAGAGGGGTGGCTGAACGCACCCCAAAGAGACGCAGTCACTCCTCTAAAACCTCCCTCTTAAACGGTGATACAATGGGAAACAAATATAGTTTTTTTTTACCTCCTTTTTGCTTGATCAGCTGCTGGCTTGCTGCTGCTGACATGCCACATGATCTGCCTCTTGCACGGTGGTTCGAATATTTAAAAGCCTGTACAGCAGCTGTCCTACTCGATGTGTTTTATTTTCAGCCCCAGGCGTGGTTAAATCTTTTAGCACAAAGTCTCGTCTTGCGAGACGTGAGTTCTTGATATGGTTTAGTTTATAATTTAAAAATGGAATAAGAATCTGAAAATCTAATAGCATCACATTAAAGTTTGATATAGTCTGAAAAGAATGATACCTAACATATATATGTAGGTTTTAAAAAAAGCCTGATTTAAAGTGTGACATAAAACGTGGCATAAAAACGTCACCCTTGCACTTTTAGGTTTAGGATTTTATATACATAGAGTAGATTTAATTTGCCACAAACCTGTCCAAGTCTGTATGCTCTTCAAGTCCACTTTTAACAATTTATCTGATTCTGCATTGTCAGTCCCTCCACATAGTTTGGTTTATTTACTTAGCTCTCTGAACATTTTAGAATACTGAGATGTATACTTGATATCATTTTCATGATGAAATGCATTCAAGCATGTACTAAACATGTGGGGGCATGGTGGCACAGCGGTAGCAATGAGCTGCCGCCCCTTCAAGGGATTATTCCTGCCTCCTGCAAGATGCTTGCTGGGACCTGCATGACCCTAGATGGAATAATTTATTGGAGCAGAACTGTCTCTGTTAAAAGTACCAGCCCCCAACTCCTCTCATTCTGTTTTCTTTCTCCACATAGCCAATCGCCACACAATAAACATCTGTAATAGATGAAAAACCAGCTGAAAGCTTAAAATGCTGATTTTTCAATACTTTTAAGGAACTTTGAAGAGCCTTCATTATACATGTTTAATTATCCCATCCATCCATCCATCCAGGGTCATGCAAGTCCCAGCAAGAATAGAGCACAAGGCAGGAGCAATCCCTGAACGGGGCGCCAGTTCATCGCTACTGCTGCGACACCGCATCCCTACATGTTTAATTATTAACAGTACACATTATTTAAATGAAAGTAAAAATGTATTTGTAAAATGTAATATACAAGCTTTAATGCATTTCATTATAAAAATTATATTGAGTATACATCCTAGTATTCTAATAGCACAGAGCTCTAAGAGGATAGCCCTTGGAAATCTAAATCGACTTAGAAGCCAGTCATCTTCAACTGTAAATACATGCTCTCTTCTGTTGAATTGAATAGAACTCCTTTATTGTCATTTTATGGTACAACGAGATTTAATATGCAACTCCTCCATAAACTTACTTTCCTACAATATGAAATAATAATAATATGGTAAAAAAATAATTACAAATATATAATATGAAAACATAAGTACAATATACATATACATATAGTGCAGAAAGTACAAATGGTTCATAAAGTGGCTCAGGATGTGCAATGTTACAGTTGTAGTACAAGTTTACATTGAGGTAATTGTAATTATAAGTACAAACACTTCTACTGGGAGCACTTGATGAACTGAATGAGTGAGTTTATAGCTCTTGGGTTGGAGCTGTTTCTGAGCTTCAAGGCCCATGCAGGAAAGGCTCTGAAGCATTTGCGGGATGGGGGAAGTTCAAATAGACTGTGTGCATGGCTAAGTGGAATCCATGGACATGCTGGTGGCTTTCCTGATGCAGTGTGTGCCATAAATGTCCATCAGGGCTGGAAGCTGTATCCTGATAATCCTCTGCTTTCTTCACACAACCTGCAGAAGAGCTTTCCGATCAGTTGCTGTGCAGCTGCGATTCCATACTCAGATACAATGACATAAAATACTCTGAGTGTTGGACTGAGAGTAACAACGCTAAAGCAGCTATGATATTTGGAATAGTTTGGCTATTCTATGTATCATTATATTGTGTAAAAGGCACTATATAGTGCCTGACCAGACACAGATTGGACACGGGAGGCATGTGTAAAATAAAAGGATTTTTTATTCCTCTTCAGCTGGAGGGCACGTCTTCCCCGTACTCCCCCCAGCCACAACACAGTCCCAAACACCAGTAGTACAGCACAAGTACAAACACTCTTCTCCTCACTGGCACCGCCACTCCTCCCTCGCAACCTTGTCCACCCGACTCTGGCCGATGAGTGGTGGTTGCTGGCTCCCTTTTATAGGTCACCTGGAAGTGCTCCAGGTGTTTGATCACCAAGATCCGGCGGCACTTCCAGGTGTGATGAAGCTGTTGCCCACACTGGCTCAGGAGTCCCAAACACAGCACCCCCTAGCGGTACCTGCGGGAGCCAACAGGGCTGCCCCAACTCCAATTCCCAGGGAGCCCTGTGGGAAACTGAGGCACTACACCAGCCCAGGGAGGTGGCCATCTAGTGTCCAGGGGGAGGTATTGCACTATCCAGGGCTGCTCCCCCTGAATACAGTGTGCAGGGGCGTCCCGGCTAGGCATGGACGCCAGGTGCCTGTCACAATTGTTACAGAATGATTACAATTATGTGCCTTAAATTTGTAAATGACATGCAATTAATTTTGGTGTATTTGATACAGCCCGCATCAAGGATGTGAATCTAATAAAGAAAGACCACAGTAATATTAGTACTGTTTAACACTGGATGCTCCCAGTTTGTAAAACCATGCATACGCATAGTGTGAGGATGCTATCAAAATGTGTGTGTCTTTACTCCAAGTATAGTTTTTTTAACATCTTGAAATAAGTGTGGAAATCAGCATATGCAACATTTTTGTTTATACCACACCGTTTAGACATTAAGCCCCACAGCACTTCCCTGGAGGAGTCCAGCACCTACACAAAATGTCCCTGAAACAATAAAGACATAAAATCAAAGTTTTTTCTTCACCAATATGCCACATGAAAGTGTGTTTTAAGTTAAGCATTTTCTATAAATTAAAAAAAATATCTTGCCAGCAAAGGCACTTTAAATGAATGAATTAGGTGGGGCATGGGGCACTACCAGAAAAACAAAGCATAAACATTTACTAAATGCATCCAAAACAGTTCTCAGGTAATGATCAACAACTTGAACAAAACACTAACATTATGAGACTCTGCCATTTTAAAAGAAGACCAACTGTGCACACCATCTCTGCGTTTTTCTTCTTTCGCAATTTACCTTTCACCCCGGCATGTATTTTCAAAAGACAAAATCACAATAAAATTTTTGTGCCACATGGTTGCTTTTGTTTTGATTTACTCACACAAGAGAATAGAAAATGTATCATTACGTCGAGAAAAACAGTACCAAGATTATGTAATAAAATTGTTATTTCCGGCATCCATTTGCTGTCAGCAACTTGAAGGCATGTTTTCTTATACTGAAAATATTGCTGCCTCATCAGTAAATTTTTAGGCTTGTGCCCCATTCCCCATAGACTATATAATGCGCCAGTGCAGGTAAGATATTTTTTTAAATTTATAAAAAAATGCTTAAATTTAGAACACAATTTTGCATGGCAAATGCTTATATAACATACAGATGAAAGAAATTACTTCAACTTGAAAAATACTAAACTTATCCTTTAATCCAGAGTTTCTTAAACTTTTCTACAACCCAATTTTGCCCTTCTCGGTGTCTATGAGACCAATTCCTTGAACGAACGGAGAATCGTGGCCAATCATCATAGCCAGGGATTGGTGTCCTTGGGGATTTGTCAGTGTTTGAAGTGTTGTTGATTGCTTAATCAACTTGCAGCAACCCACTACAACACACTTTGCAAATCATATGCAACCCATTCCCAATTAAAAGGTGACTTAATAGTTACAGAACCTACCGGCAGAACCTCATTGTTTAAGAAATTCTACTTTGATCTAATACCAACTGTCACACACGCACGATTAGGGGGCAGCCAGAAGGACCAACGGAGTACAAAAACTCACCGGACTAATGCTTCTCTCCTTTTTTCATCAGAAAGACCAAAGAACAAATGAATTCCGATACGTACATGGAAGACCTTCAGCATTCCAGCCGTCCCCACATGACGACTTAATACCGGTCGCCCTCTGATAACATCATTTCTGTCACATCCCATCCATGTCATCTCACCTCTGCACCAAATTCCGGTCCATCTGCCATAAAAACAGCTGCCTTGCCAGTATCATTACCGAATGTACAGTATATGCTAATTCTTACAGTGCTGTGCAGAAAAAGCGAATATTCAGGTTCACCTACAGTATATGGGGACAGTACCCCAACCCATAATCTGTCTCTCTGGTCTCTTTTTCACAGAGCCTAATAAAATAACACAACTCTAGCTTTGCAAAAGCAGGGGTTGTATGAAAATATTTATCTGAAGCTCTTTTTCAGATTAGTTAAAGCAATCAGAGATATTTGTGACTGCCAATTAAATACATCAATTATTTAATCAATTTAAAATTGACTGAATTTGATAATTCATGCAAATGAAAGTATCTTTAAATTGATTATTAAAATTAACCTGTAATAGAAAGAGAGAGAGAGAGAGGTTAGGAGCACGCACTGATATAGCGCATTGCCGCACCCACCACACGACAAACCAACTCAGGATCCAGATTAGGACCCAAGTGCAGCCATGCAATGGGTGACACCTCAGCATCACACTAGTTCAGATGGAATGGAACAGTGTGAGGTTTTTTATGGACACGTAAAATAAAATAAAAACTATAAACACTTTCCTTTACCGATGGCTACAGAAATGTGTGCAATGAAGAAACTAATTGAAATCATAACTAATATTGCTTACTTTCTCTTAAACAGTTTTATTTCCACATATACTGCACAGCTTGTGGCAAGCCTGCCTGCCAGCCTTCATAAACAATGTCTCCTTTATATTGGAAAATAATTACAGACAGATGGATGACAGGGGATGATTCCTGGGGGATTTGTGTACGGAGAGCTTTTCTTAGACAGTGTATCTCTTATAACAATCACAGATTTTTTTGTACACGTGCTTCTTTCACCTCCTTCTGCAGCAGTGGAGGCTCCTGTGGATGCTTGATCTCCTTGATCGGCATCTTGTTTTGTGTCTATGTCTCTACATCAGATTAGATTACAAGACATTGTCATCTTATGAATTGGTAAATTGAAACAAGGGCAACTGGATTGTCAGCTTTGGTTCTATTGTAAACCTATTTAATTATTGTATTTATATATTGTATTATATGTTGCAATTATTATGATAGAAACCCTAATTTTTGCTTGTGGTCAAGCATATATATTAGAAATTAAACTATTTGTTAAGAACAAAATAAAGTAACTGAGGAAGTAGGAAAATGTTTTAATATATACCTGATGTGTATAGAAGGTGGAAACAATATGTGTTGATTAGGCTCAAAACTGTATGCTGATCAGGGAGATTTAGTGTAGCATTTATATTAAGTAATCAGTAAAGTTCATTTTGAGCTAATCATCTCCTTTTCTCTATTTACCTATAGATACAAATGTAGAGTTTTTCATGTCATGAAATGTGAAACATGTAAAAGCGGCCACTCTATTATCAAGGAAACAAATAAGCCACATCTATCCAAATAAGGGAGAAACGTGAAAAACCTTGTTTCTTGTATAGCCCAAAATCACACAAGGTGTGCCACAAATTAATTTAACAGGCCTTGTTTTTTGACAGCCCCCCAGCCTTAAAAATGGAAAAAATCCTAGGAAAGACAATTCAGAGAGAGACACCTTTCCAGGCAGACTGGGTGTGCAATGGTTGTCAAAAACAGGGTAAATACAATACACAAAACAGAACACAAGAAATCCTCTCGATGCCCAATCTCTCATTGTTACCTCAGGAAAACAATAGTTCATTAGCAATAGTACAAACTACAAAGCAAAATGCAAGAATAAATGACATCACTCACTAAACACTCACTGTTCATTTGTCCAGGAGACCTCAGCCAACAAGCTGCCTCCACACTACTGGACATTCCACAGCTGAGTCTGTGCTGTTAGCCAATTTGATGAAAGGACTCATCCACCTGATGATTCCAGTTCTCCTCTATCAGAGATGAATTTTTTCATAGGCTTGCAAGCAACTTGGCAGAAGAGCAGTGGCACCAAGTGCCACATGTGAGTACTGAGAAAATAAGCAGAATAGGCAAGCGTTAGTAACATATTATTATTATAATATTACTTTTGTTTTAGTACTAATGATTAACAACAGAAATGCAGTATGTACAGCTAATCAGCAGCTCTAGCCAGGGTATGCTAAACTGAAGTAGTGAGCCTTCAGCTGGGATTTAGAAGCTGAGACTGAAGGGGCATCTCTTATAGGAGCAGGCAGACCATTCAACAGCTTTGGGGCCCTGTAACTAAAAGCTCAACTTCCCACTGTTAATTTATTAATCCTTGGAATTATAACCAGACGGGCATCCTGAGATCTTAATGTACATTCTGGTTTGTAAGTCATGATAAATTCAGATACATAAGCCGGATCTTGGCCATTTAAGGCTTTATGCAGTATGTTAAAAGGAGGATTTTGAAATCAGCTCTAATCTTAACTGGGAGCCAGCGTAAGGACTTAAGAACTGGAATTATGTGTTTGTATTTTCTTTTTCTTGTAGTAATTCTTGCAGCATAATAAACAGAAAGCTGTATAAAGAGCAGGCAGTGAAGACTGCAATGCAGAAGTCAATCCTACTAGAAATAAATACATGAATTAATTTCTCAGTATACTTCATATTTAGAAATAGTCATAAGACTCACCCACTTATACAAACACATTCACTCAAACCAAATGCCACTGGTAAGTGTGTAGGACAAAATGAAAATCTCTTCCATTACAACTTCAAAAAGTGATTCAGCAAATATGCAGTGTAGGATAAAGTGATCATTGCACCGTTTTACATGGTACTTAGTAACTCACAAGGCTGGTTCTGCTAAAAGCCCATACTTGAAATAGAAGCAGAAACCTAGCTGCCCCTACATGACCTGAATTCTAGAGGCCACACTGTTCTGCAGGTCTACTGTTAGCGATCATTTGGTTGGCTTCTTTTCTGAATTTCAGGTGCTAGTCAGAGGTGTTCATTAAAAAAAAAACAACCTGTCATTAAACTTATAGTATGACGGAGATTGGAAGCATCCTTTTTGTTTTTTTCTTCTCTTGTGAGTTCTTAGAGCTGGATGATCTGGAAGGCCTGTGAACACCGCAAAGGGATTACTAGCTCTAAGATCTTTAAAGCAGTGTGCCAATGACTGGGCGAAGAATATTTACTTCAGAATGGGAAACTCTTATGCCAGGATAAGACATTCTTTTCCTTACAAAACTCCAGAGGACAAAGCAAAGACTCTACATCTAAAGGCAGCTGAAGAAGTCAAGTGAGATGTACAAGATGTACTAAAAATAGAAACAAAGATGAAGTGTTGTGGTACCAAATGGTGATCCCTGTATATTGTAGTGTAGTGGTGCTGTTTAGAAAGTCAATGATGTGAAATCTCTATCAAACAAATAACTAGTCAAACACTTTGTGTTCTTCAAATAAGTCAAATAACAGGAAATGAACTGTGTCAATTTAAACGGTCACGCAAAAAATAAATTCAATATTTAATTTCCTTGAGTGTCATTACACACGTCCAACCGGGAGGAGGCCCCGGGGAAGACCCAGGACACGCTGGAAGGACTATGTCTCCTGGCTGGCCTGGGAACACTTCAGGATTCCCCCAGAAGAGTTGGAAGAAGTGGCCGGGGAGCGGGAAGTCTGGGCATCTCTGCTCAAGCTGCTGCCCCCACGACCTGACCTCGGATAAGCGGAAGAGGATGAATGGATGGATGTTATTACCCCATCATAGACATATAATATTTACTCTAAACCTGAGAAGATTAGGGTTAATTAGTGCTTGAGATGTTTTTAAGTTGTATTGCAAGACTTTACAAATGATGTCCTTGTTCCCACTGCTCCACCACCACCAACCAAGAGGAATATTCAGACATTGTTGAGGTTACGGGAGCTGCAGAGTAACAAGAAGCTACTCTGGTAGAGATTGTTCACTTTTTGGGGTGAATATCTATAATCAGACACTCTACTGGATTTTTGACGTCACTCTAACCTCATAATCGAACCTAAAATTAAGTTTCCGTGCCTTGTTTTTGGTTTTGTAATTTTATTTTGAACAATTTCCACCTTTTGGTTTGTAGGTGTCACTATTTTGTCTTTCTGTCACAAGGGATGTCTTGTAGTTTTGGAGGTGGGATTCTGGAATTCGTGCTCTGAAAATGTATTTGCGCAGGATTAAAAAGTCATCTGATTTGGCGGGCTTTGCTATACAAGTTTATGGTGTGGAGGGGTGAATAAATACAGGGTGATTCTCAAAAAAATGTTGGAGTGGCAGCTGAGTTGCCCTTTTTTTCTCAAAAATTATAAATCAAAATAGGTGCACTCAGGCACCAAACAGAAATAACAATAGTGCTGTCTTCTTGGCTTCTTAAGGTTGGATGCTGTTCAGAGTGCGTCAGTAACAGGAAGTTCCATCCTTTATCAAGTTCGGCTCCAAATAAGATGCTGATATCTGGACGTGTCAGATTTTTATAGCCTTTCGCCTGGAAGTGGTGGGGTTAAATGCCTTCAAGGTGTGTCTGCTGCTGCAAAGGAGAGAAAAGATAAGATTATTAGCAGCAGCACCCCCTCTCACCCTGGCAAGGTATTGTTTACCTGTGATGAGCTAGGAAGGTGTTCCTCTGCTGTGTATGCATGACAATGGGTAAACTCTTACATGCTTTTGTGCTAATATATTTATTGTTTTTGTGTACTTTTGGTTACGACTCAGTTCTTGAATATTTGAACTGTAATTTTTGCCTAATGCCTTGATTTTGTTGCCTGTCTTACGTATTTTGCTGAATTCTGGCTGTCTTTTCTCCTGATCACCCTCATTAAAATAACTCGCCTCGCTAAAAGCAGAATAATTCAGGTATGCTTCTGTTAGCTGAAGCCACTGCTAAAGCTGCCCTGTGACAAATATTTAACCTACAAGGAAGAAATTATGTACTGTGCTGTAAGCACTCTTCAGAAACCAGGTTAACTGTTTAAACCCCCACACCACTGCCAGTCAAAACCTTTACTGTTATGACCTGCTCATATTCTGCTGCTGTTATTACGTTTTGCTACTCTTCCAGCACATCTTTTACTAGTATTGGATAGATCTTGTTTGTGGTTTTTAAAGTCACAGCCTTGTTAATTATTTTACTTGTGTTTATATGACTTCTGCTCTGTTTGACCATTATGGTGCTGCAAATGCTGCTTGATGTATGACACCATGGGGAAAATCTTATATAACACCGCCTTGTGGTTTTAATAATATACAAACTTCACAAAAATATTTTCTGAATGACCTTCGTTCTTAAACATTTCACTTTTAGGTTAGTATCTGGTTTTGACTCAGCATTGTTCATAGATTTCAAGTTAACTGTTGATCCTTGTTTTTGTGTATCAACCTCTTCTTTCACTAACAATCACTAAACCCTCAACTTAAAGCATATCTATATACATATCTAGTATAACAAATAATAATAACGAGAACCATAAACATTGGCTAAACTGTAATTTTATTCATACTAGCAGGAAGTCTCAATAGCGAAAGCTTCGATTAACATTATTCTTTATCTGAATAAGCCTCTAGGCATTTTAGTAGAACCAATATCAGAATTCTGTTGACCAAGTCAACTGGCAGTTTTATCCAAGGGTATTCCACAATATCATATGTCATAAGCTTAAGTAAATAACTGTAGTATCATATAATAGTCCAACTTTATGTTACAAGGCATGGTTCCCAACCTTATTTCATGGTCACTACTAGTTTTGCAATGAATATGCTGTGTCCACCAATGACCTGGCTCACCAAATATCTTTCTATAATTTCACCAAGTGACTGGCTTAGACACTTGCCAAGGCCACAGTGACATCACAGAGAGTTATAGCAGCCATGCACAAATCTTTCACACATGCATACTATAAGATCAGTGCTTTGATCTGCTTCGCAAATGTGTAATATGACAAATCCAGTTTGGATTTGCAACCGGATGTGTTAAAAAAATGTAGCATTTTCATTTACAGTACATTAGCTGAGTATAGTGAGAAGTACTACCACTGGATATATAACACTGATCCTTGTGCAGTCATTTAGTCACTAGCTGCCGTGCAGCATCACATGGCTAATTATATATGCACAAACAGATCGGAAACAAAAAGAGGTTCCAGCTGCACAAATAATGGACAGAGAAAGTCACATAACACCAGTTCATGTCATGGGCAAGGAATGCCGTAAAAATGGAACTCCATGAGTTTTTAACTTGTTTGTACTTTGTGGCCATTTGTTGTATTATGTTTATGGTTATTGCTCTGTCTGGAATAGCCTGCCAATAGGAATTTGCAGTTTAAAAAACTGCTAAAAACACATTACTTTAACATGGCTTTCTCATAACTTCATTTTAATTTAATCCTGATGCTCTGCATATTCAATTAATTATCATTACTATTCATGGTGGCCCCGCAATTCGTACTAACCCCTACTGTCTCTTCTGTTCTTTTTCCGGTTTTCTGTTGTGGCGACCTGCGCCACCACCACCTAATCAAAGCACCATGATGTTCCTACATTGATGGATTAAAGGCCAGAAGTCCACGTGACCGTCATCATCAAGTCCTTCCATTAGAACCCTGAATACAATGAGGACTGATCATTTATGTTAGGTAGAATGCCTAGAGGGGGCTGGGTGGTCTCATGGCCTGGAACCCCTGCAGATTTTATTTTTTCTCCTGCCGTCTGGAGTTTTTTTTTGTTTTTTCTGTCCTCCCTGGCCATCTGACCTTACTATTATTCTATGTGAATTAGTGATCTCTGATTTTAATTCTTACTTTGTCTTTTTTCTCTTTCTCCATCATGTAAAGCACTTTGAGCTACACTATTTGTATGAAAATGTGCTATATAAATAGATGGTGTTGTTGTTGTTGTGTCTGTTGTTGTTTGAAACATGTTGGCACAGTGGTTAGCACTAATGTTTGACCACTTCTATGACCCTCAGGAACACTTAAAAGGCCATTTAACCACTACAATCCACTCAAACCTCATTCAATTCCTCCTTCCCACTGACTTTACTTCATTGTGTGGCATTCAGTACAGTTCCCAATTGAGAAGTGAACTCTGTGGGGATCCCTCACCAATAGTCACTACACGATCTTGAACAGTATGAATATGTTGATGCAAACAAAAGAAATTGCCTTTCATCTATAACAGCTATAGATAAACATGGTCTTCTTTATCATATCAACCTCCATCTTACTCAAAGAATAATGAGGACAGAAAAAGTGTGTTATGTACCACTGCCACTATTGCACTTGATGAATCTAAACAGATTTATTTACGCGTATATACTCATGGATAAGTTCTCCCGCGGATAAGTTGGGACTTGATTTTACTGTATAATTTCTGGTATTTTATAATGTCGGTTGTATAAGTTGAATGCAGAAAACTCACACTATTGGTCCAAGAGATTATGATATGCTAACGCCCACCAGAGAAAGTAACCACGGAGCACACTGGCTTTTTTTTCTATGTATTGTGCCTACGTGACCACACAGTAATACTCAAACTATTCCAAAAGACGTTTGCAGTGTTTTGTGTTTTGTATTTTTTTGTATCTCACACCCTCATACAACTTTATCGTAAGAGAATCCCATATCTACGATGTTGTATTCGATAAGAAGAAAATATGAAGCTGGTTTTAAATTAAACGTCGATGAAGTAGCGAAAGAAATTGGTAACTGCGCTGCTGCAACAAAATTCGATGCTTCTGAAAAACTGATCCGAGTTTGGTGTGGCTAAGTGTCACATATTTGAACGCCGGTATAAGTCGGGGTCTGATTTTATTATCGACTTTTCGGGTTTCAAGACCCAACTTATAAGTGAGTATATATGGTATAAAATCTGGCAGCAAAATGTTACATTTAGCATGTTTAATTTTGTCTGTTAATTAAATATAACGTTTGGAAAAAAGGTATAGAATTTGCGAATTCTTTTAAGGAACTTGGATATGTTCAAATAAGACATTTTGAGAAAACCAAGAAAGATTGCTTTGCTTCATTGCGTAGTTAACAGGTCAATGCTCGTTCCACCAGCATACATAGAACCTGGATAGTGCCTTATTAGCCCCTTTCACAGAGCACGCTTGCACATTTAAGACCAATTTCAATCTGCCAATTAACCTAACAGGTAATCAGGACATTTGAGGATAACTGGAGTGAGGAAACCCAATAAAAAGACCACTTTTCACGTGTTGTTCCTGAGGCTGGAATTTGTACCTTGAACACTGAAGCTGTCAGCAAGTGGGCAAACTACTCCCGGTGGTAGTTAGGGACACAGGGATTATATAGTCGGGCTCAGTTTTGTTTTACTTTGTAGTTTTGTTCCTTTCCTTTAGTATATCCCTAACTTGGGTGTTTTCTTAAATATTTACACCTCCCTGGAGGTATTCTGGGTACCATGGGTCACCATAACAGTCCTTCCTATCAATATTTATAAAGAGTCACACAAGACAGCATTATAAATAAGATATTATTCTCTGACAGACCTCTTAACACATTGGCCAACGCGAATCACATTGTCACAAGATGCAGGGAAAGCAAAGTTGGCAGCACATGCCATGAGGATTGCAAAATGTTAGTGCTAAATTCAGTGTGATATTGATGGCTCATCTTGTAGTGACATATAGTGACAGGCAGATGCTTAAATTGTAGTGACGCAGAGTTTCCAAAATCAACTGGACAACATAAGAGCTTAAAGCTGAGCACCTGCTGCCTTTGTTAAAAGGAGCAGAATCTTTTTTGTGCATAATTGAAGGATTCCCTACCAGAGGCAAACCAAGGAGCCACATATATACTGCTGTTCAAAAAAAAAAAAAATACAAACATGAAATGTCAGTAGGAACTGATTTAATCCCTCTGGCTTCCTTTCAGCATCTATGGTGTATCAAAGTGATGTTTATCACAAGTTATATACTATGATGTTGTTTGACTCTTCTTGTGGTGCTAGTTAAAAAAATAAATATAACTTAAACACTTTCTGTATCAATGCAACTTCCAGTCTTTATTTGCATTACAGCTTTATGAACAGCAAGTTCTTATTATGGCAGCACATTGGGCAAGTAAGGAATCAAGTCTAGATAAGGCAACGCTCGTCATAAGGCACAATTTGTCCATTAACAATAATCCTGAAGAGTTTTTCTGTCATCTTCGTTCAGATATGCATACAGTAAATTGAAATCAGAATGGAATGAGTTAAAGCAAACTAATTTTAAGAAACATTTGTTTAATTAATGAGAAAGCAGAAATATTTAGCTGATTTGGGATCATGGTCTGGTAATGAGTGGAGATGAAAGCTACCATAAAAAATATATATTGCAAGAAAACTGCAACAAAACATATAATGTAAATATAGTGAATATTTTCACAGAGACCAACTGCTTCTCCCACGACCAGGTTGATGTGTTCTCCTCAAAAGATGAGCATTAGGGAACTGTTTATCTGTATTGCTAACAAAACTAACAATGTAGTTCATCTGAAAACACTGTACTCATACACTGTACATTACCTGATACACTGGATATGTGCCACAATTTACTTCCTGAACAGACAGGAGTTAAATCATGTATGGTAAGGGAAGGAAAAAAGCAATCGTGTAAACCTAACACACAAAGCGAGAAACAAAAGAACAGTTTTGCTGCTAAGTCTCAGAAGCATCTTTTAGCATCTGCTGCACTGAAGAAATGCAAAGAGATGTGGAGATCCAAAACTCAGATAACTGCATAATTGTGCCACAATCTTTTTAAAAAGTCTGAGTGATGATGTCATGAGTGGCAATGCTGGCAGGTTTTGTAGCTATAAGCTATAACTAAGCTAAGCTAACTAAGCTGATTTAAAATAGTATCCGATATTAAAAAATAATAG
Organism: Polypterus senegalus; assembly: GCF_016835505.1. NCBI lineage: Eukaryota > Metazoa > Chordata > Cladistia > Polypteriformes > Polypteridae > Polypterus > Polypterus senegalus. Next base: position 140,420,882 of record NC_053158.1, on the reverse strand, counting down.
ATTCAAATTAGCATCAACATGACATAATCTGAGTAATGATAAAAATGTTAATGACTGGAAAACAAGTAAAAAGAAGAAAAAGTAAATATAAATGAGGTCCAAAGGGGTAGAAACTTTAGAATTAATTCAGTACTATTTGAAATAAAACTGAATTTTCCCAAATAAATAAATCTACTCTCTCTATATAAAATCCTAAGCCTAAAAGTGCAACGATTTTATGTAACACTTTTATGTCACGTTTTTTGTGATGCTTTAAATCAGGCTTATTTTAAATACCTTATTACTCTTTTCAGAATGTATTGAACTTTAACGTGATGTTGTTAAATTTTCAGATTCTTATTCTGTTTTTAAATTATAAACTATAAAATATCAAGAACTCACATGTGCCAAGACATTTATCCACACCCGGGGCAGGAAATAAAAGACAAAGAGTAGGACAGCTGCTGTACAGGCTTTTAAATGTTTGAAGCGCCACGATCACACGGCACAGCAGCAACACCAAGCCAGCAGCTGATTGAGCAAAGAGAAGGTAAAAAAAAGCTGTATTTGTTTCCCATTGCATCGCCGTTTAAGAGAGGATTTCGGAAGAGCGACTGCATCTCCTTGGAGTGCGTTCAGTCCCCCTCTTTACAACACAAGCAGCAGAGACGCAAAGTGGCTAGTGCGTAGCGCAGGCCACAGGGGTTGGCTAACGAAGTGAGCAATGGGTGCACCCTCAGCAGATGACCAATCAGACCCAATGCAGGGACTGCTGGGAGCTGAAGTTTCATTCCCCAGTAGCACCGCTGTAATAGTACTATATCAGCTACACTGCCACAGGCTCAATATCTTTAAAAATGGTTATCAGGTGACCATGCTGCATGATGTCACAAGTTACCACATAACCAAAACTGCTAAAGACCATGCCCCCTGATGTTATTACTTGACAGCCATTTTGCATCCTTGGAAATGTCAAAATAAAAGAAAATTAAATTACTGCTAAAGGTACAAGAAACAGCATAAAATAAGGTCACCTGGTAGATACTGTACTGGCACTATTGTTAACTGTTTTTCAATTTATCCAAATTTCTCTTGATGTAAACTACCGTATATGCTGCAATAGAGGCCCCCAGCGTTTATTTGCAAAACTAGCCTTGGCTTCCGCTTAATAGAGACCTGCTGCTATTAGAGACCGGCCATTATTAACAAAAACCTTCAGAACGCAATATTTTTTTACGCATGTCGGTACAGTTAGGTACACAAAAATATCGGCTAATATTACAAACAGCTACTTTATTTGAATTTCACATGCTGCATAAGACTGTTAAAGATAAATGGCAATGTCTTTCTGTACCTTTCGCTGCTATTCGTCATCCAAATCCGCAATGACGGCTTCGTTGTTGTCCAGTTCACTATCGTCTTACTTTTCTTCCAGGTTTGTCACGACGCTTTGAATTCTTACCGCCGACAATTTCTCTCTTCCTTCAAAACACGGCTGATTTTCTTTGAGGCAATGAATTAATGAATCCTCACTACCGTCAGGAGAATTGGTGATGCCACAATTTTTGAAAGATTCCCAAATCATTTCATTTGAGATTTCATCCCATGCAGACATGATCCATGTCACCATCAGACATTGTGAAGGTATATCCGTATTTCTGCTGTATTTGCTGTATTGCTGACATGCACATGTATTACACACGTCTATAAAGATGCAGACGCTTACAATGTACGCTAGTAGGCAAATATCAAAGACCCGGCTACTGTTAGAGACTGGCTACTATTTGGCCGCGTCCCCTCTGAAGCCCAGTGCTTACTAGAGACCAGCGACAATAAGAGACTTGGCATTTATTAGAGCATATGCAGTATACTATTTCCACAGGGCAGCAGAAATTGTTTTTATAATTGGAATCAGGAGATAGAGGGAAGTCAGGGTAAGCAAAACTGTGGTCAAAATCTGGAAATCCAGAATCTAATAAACAAGACCCAGGATGTAAGGCAAAAAAATGTAGTGATGGAATAAAGTGAGAACATTGAAAGCCAGAATAATTTATATAAGTGGGCCAAAATAAAAAATGTATTTTGTAGTCATGGATAAAAGAGATAATCAAAATCAAGAAGTCTTACAATGAACAAACAAACAAAATACTGAGTCTTCTAAGTTGAATTCAAACGTAGACAACCAGAGTGTGTATGACGCTGATCTTTTGATCGAGTGCTGTCACCCACTGTACATTTCTGGTTGAACTTACCTAACTGCAGCATAGCAACTGTCAACACAAAATTCCCAAATTGGTGATGATCATAAGAATTATTAACATAAGTTAAAACACATTAAAACACTAAATAAATATGACCACTGCATCACTGGGTTTCAAAAACACCCAAAACAATTGGTCATTTATCTTTAGATCCCCAGGAACTCTTTAGAAAAAAATATGATTGAGATTCACATCTTGACATAAGCAACAAGTGTAAATAAACAGAACATAAAAGATGCAGATTTTAGTGTTATTAAAGTGACATCACTACATTGTCATTTATCTGTAATAGTTACTTTTGCAGTCGACACTGCTTTGTGAGATTATCTGCATTGATATGACTATACCGTTTGTCATGTTGCTAGTGAAATCTTGTCACAGTCTTTGACATCATCAAGTTATCCCTGCTTAAGATGGTGTTATGGCAAGACAGTATCCTCTTATTGGATCAAAAATTACATTTTGTTTTGTCATGCAAATATTTTTTGCATTAGGAGTCAGTTAAAGGCTATCAGACCAAGGACTGATTACTTTGTTTTTATTTTTTTTTTATGATTTCAATTTTCTTTTCTAGTATTCAGCCATTTTTGATATTTTTTGCATTACGGGTCTTCCCTCTAAATGTAAATTAATTTTCTCATCATATTTTTTATGCTTATAGTGTCCAATGCCATAAATCACAACACCAGCTGCTTGACCCAACTGAGTGAGTTGGGTTTTCATATATTTTGTTAAATATCTAACCCAGAACATTACACTAAAAAAGCATTAACCGAAAGAAAGAGCCTAAGTAGATATAGGAATAGTCCCAGGATCAAATTGCCAAAACCAGACGTAGTAATACATTTTTTGTTATTATCATCATTAGTATCAGTCCGTAATTTGGGCGTCATCTTTGATTAGCTTCTTACTTTTCAACCACACATTAGCTCAATAGTACAGACAGCTTTTTTCATCTCGTAACATTGCACATCTCCATTCTTTCCTCCGTGTGAAGGATACAGAAACACTCATTCATGCTTTCATCACTACCCGTCTAGACTATTGCAGTGCATTATTTTATGGCCCACCGACTAAGTATATCAATAGATTACAGTATGTTCAGAGTTCTGCTGCCCTTCTACTTACGCAGACTAAAAAATCTGCTCACATCACTCCTGTCCTCTGTGATTTGCATTGGTTACCAGTTTCTTCAGGAATCAAATATAAAATTATTCTTCTCACCTTTAAAGCCCAACATGGTTTAACCCCTCATTATCTGTCTGAGCTGCTGCTTCCTTACACTCCTCCCCGTGCATTAAGATCATCGGATGCTGACTTACTCGCTGTACCTAAATACAGGTTAGTAACTATGGGTGGCAAAGCTTTCAGCATGACAGCCCCTAAAATTTGGAATGCTCTTCCTCTCAGCCTTCGTGAGGAAAAATGTATTATTCATTTCAAACTCCTGATAAATAAGCATCTTTTCAATGAGTATTATTCATTTTCTTCTATGTGATTTCTATTGTTTTTTTAATGTGTTTATTGAATTGTAAAGTGTCTTTGAGTGTATGAAAGGCGCTACATACAGTTGTGCTTGAAAGTTTGTGAACCCTTTAGAATTTTCTATATTTCTGCATAAATATGACCTAAAACATCATCAGATTTTCCACTCAAGTCCTAAAAGTAGGTAAAGAGAAACCAGTTAAACAAATGAGACAAAAAAATTATACTTGGTCATTTATTTATTAAGGGATATGATTGAATATTACATATTTGTGAGTGGCAAAAGTATATGAACCTTTGCTTTCAGTATCTGGTGTGACCCCCCTTTGCAGCAATAACTACAACTAAACGTTTCTGGTAACTTTTGATCATTCCTGCACACCGGCTTGGAGGAATTTTAGCCCATTCCTCCATACAGAACAGCTTCATCTCTGGGATTTTGGTGGGTTTCCTCACATTAACTGCTTGCTTCAGTTCCTTCCACAACATTTCAATTGGATTAAGGTCAGGACTTTGACTTGGCCATTCCAAAACATTAACTTTATTCTTCTTTAACCATTCTTTGGTAGAACGACTTGTGTGCTTAAGGTCGTTGTCTTGCTCTTGAGATTCAGTTCATGGACAGATGTCCTGACATTTTCCTTTAGAATTCTCTGATATAATTCAGCATCAATGAAGGCAAGCTGTCCTGGCCCAGATGCAGCAAAACAGGCCCAAACCATGATACTACCACCACCATGTTTCACAGATGGGATAAGGTTCTTATGCTGGAATGCAGTGTTTTCCTTTCTCCAAACATAATGCTTTTCATTTAAACCAAAAAGTTCTATTTTGGTCTCATCCATCCACAAAACATCCTTCCAATAGCCTTCTGGTTTGTCCACGTGATCTTTAGCAAACTGCAGACGAGCAGCAATGTTTTTTTAGAGAGCAGTGGCTTTCTCCTTGCAACCCTGCCATGCACACCATTGTTGTTCAGTGTTCTCCTGATGGTGGACTCATGAACATGAACATTAGCCAATGTGAGAGAGGCCTTCAGTTGCTTAGAAGTTACCCTGGGGTCCTTTGTGACCTCGCCGACTATTACACGCCTTGCTCTTGGAGTGATCTTTGTTGGTCGACCACTCCTGGGAGGGTAACAATGGTCTTGAATTTCCTCCATTTGTACACAATCTGTCTGACTGTGGATTGGTGGAGTCCAAACTCTTTAGAGATGGTTTTGTAACCTTTTCCAGCCTGATGAGCATCAACAACTCTTTTTCTGAGGTCCTCAGAAATCTCCTTTGTTCGTGCCATGATACACTTCCACAAACATGTGTTGTGAAGAGCAGACTTTGATAGATCCCTGTTCTTTAAATAACACAGGGTGCCCACTCACACCTGATTGTCATCCCATTGAGTGAAAACACCTGACTCTAATTTCACCTTCAAACTAATTGCTAATCCTCATCCCAAGTTCACATACTTTTGCCACTCACAAATATGTAATATTTGATCATTTTCCTCAATTAAATAAATGATCAAGTATAATATTTTGTCTCATTTGTTTAACTGGTTTCTCTTTATCTACTTTTAGGACTTGAGTCAAAATCTGATGATGTTTTAGGTCATATTTATGAAGAAATATAGAAAATTGTAAAGGGTTCACAAACTTTCAAGCACCACTGTAAATAAAACATTATTATTATTCTTATTATTATTAATATTATTTCACAGGGTCTCATATGTTAAATGTCTCTTGAAGGGCCCTTTAAGGTTTGTTTTGATCGGCACAGCTCCACGTGGCAAATTCTCAAGTATTCAGCCCATACTGCCTTCTTTACACCAGTGTTTCTCAACCTTGATGGTTCTGTGGCCCAGTTTTGCCTTTTTATATTCATTGATGATGTACTAGCAGCAACTGCAACCCGGCCCTTTAGTGAGATGAGCACAATCGGGGGTCCAAGCTCACTTAGAAATGCAGAAATGCCAAGCGCTTAGGCAACCTACTTGCATACCAACAATGACAACCTGTGACCCACAGGTGAATCGACCCCGTGTGCAGCCACTGAGAATCGAAAATCAGTTTATGCTACTCTGTACCACCCATTAAAGTGTGTGTACCGGTGACACCCACCAGACCCACAGATCCTCAATTGAAATGACAGGACATACGACCAATTTGACATAAGGTAAAAAAATGGAGCTTTAAGTCCGTGCCTGACTGTAATCCTTTGTGGTGATTTCAAGAACTGCTCTTATTTTCAATTGCATACTTAGCCTTCCATTATTTTTCTTTGTTTTCTCCTCCTCCTTACAATTCATCTATTACAGATTTGACAAACTTTTCATTCTAGTAAACAGTTGTCTTCAAGCTTTTTATGCATAAGGAAATAAACAGTCAATGGTTTCATAAACTGCCAACTAATACTGATTAAACATTCAAACATTTAACTATGTTGACAGTGTTATGATCTGGTACTGAGAATGTTTGCTATTTAAACTTATGTTGAGCTCTTAGGATCCTTGTTATTTTGCATGAAACTATAAATTATTAATATTTAATCTTATTTGACAATAATATTTGGCTTTGCCTTAAATTTCCCATGATACCGTCTTGTTTTTTTAGCTGGCCCCACCATTTTGGATAATTGTTTTATGGTGCTATGGCCCATTGTTAGGGCTTCAGAAGGCACACATGATTTTATCTTAGGTGTGACGTTATGAAGGGTTGATGTTTCAGTTAGCACACCATCCGAGATTGTGGATGCTGTATTTTCTCAAAGATTTGTGCTCTGTGCATTTCACAGTTCTTTTGGTTTTTCTCTTGGGCGAGTGCATTTTTTGAGTTTCATTTTTGGTTTGTGTATTGGGCTTGTTTGAAAGATTGATTGGCCTCTTGGGTGTGACCTTGTTATTCCTACTCCTTGCTCTGTTTCTTGCTAACTGTCTGCACTTCCCCATCCTGTGGCAGAACATGCAGTCCCAGTGTGGGGTGTTATTATGCCCTCATACTTCAAAGATTAACTTGGTGCCAAAGGCAGAAAGTGCCAATCTTGTTTAGCTGTAAAACTGAGTTGAGTCAAAAATTATAAGATGTCAGAAATATCATTGGTGTCGACTCTGAATGGATATGAAACAGCATTTCACTTACTGACATAAACTTTAATCAAAGTTCTTGGCTTGAAGTATGAGAGGAGCCATTTTCTCTCTAAATCAATGCAAGCCATGAATGATTTGGAGCAACTGTTTTATAAGATCATGAATGTAAGTTTAGGTCTGTAACCTGTTGTTAGTTAAGTTCTGAAACTTACAAAGGAAAATATTGATTTTCACAGCTCTTTAAATATTACATTTTGCACTTGACTATACTAGAAAAGCATGTGATAGCAGAGAGAATGTTTTTTTCTGCTCAGATGTGTGTATAAGCTAGTGTGGAATGTGATAGACTTGCCATCCAATAATCCAATGTGTTTGGTACATCATATTAAATGCATACAAATCGCTTAAGCAGGAAATCCTTAAAAGCAATTTGATTCTGCAGCTCTTTCAAATTTGTAAGACCCGAAAGGGGCCCAACTATAATTTTATCCCTGTGTCCCTAAACCCAGTAAACATGAAATTCTGCAGATATAGTTTGAGCCCATGATTACTGTGTATTCTAAGTTTATTGCACTAAATAAGTTGCAAAAAGTTGCAAGAAACATAAAATTGTGCAAGCGAATCATGTGTACGAGGCTGGCTGCCGAGACAAATATGCGTGTAGCTCAGCAGTCCTCAAAAAAAAATGTAACTTTCACCAAATTTGGCCTATTATAATGAATTTGTGTGTAAATTTATGGTAGTAAATGACAAAAATAATTAATATTACAGAAAAAAAGAAATCCAAAAAAACACTAAGCACAAAATGCTAAACACTTCTGACACCGTCCTGTTTTGCAGTTGCAGATGATGGAGGTGTAGTTATGAAATCCCTGTGAACAGCCTCCTGAAAGTTATGCAAAGTTTTGTCCTACCATGATGCAAACATAAGTGAAATTTTGTAGAAGTTGGGAGCGCTCCACCAACAAAGATGTTTTCCAACCCAGATAAAATCACATGAGCAAATGGGTACAGGACACAAATCCATAAATAAATCTACTAAAAACTTTAATCCAGCGTTTCTCAACCTTTAAGTATTTGCGACCCGAGTTTCATAACAGTTTTAATCGCGCCCCCTAACGTTTTTTTGAAACCCTAATAAAATGTATTCCTATATTTTTTGCTGGCAATACACCTCTACAAGTTTTATTATACCTACTTAACTTTTATTATCATTTATCTAATTCTATATTTTTTTTAGTATCAGAATGTAGTTTAAGTTAATTTGTTTTGGTTTAAATAGATGTATTTTTCATATTTTCGATTCTTGTTTTCTTTTTTTCACATCTTCGTGCCCCCACCCACAGTATAATTGTAACGCAATTGGGCAGTCAAGTGTTGAAACAAAGACACAACCGATTGTGATCTTGTATACTTTTTATGGCTCACTTTTAAAACTATTGCCCTCAACTTGTTTCACCCAGCGGCTCTCAAGGCAATCGTCAAAGCTGCCCAAAGACTCAGTACTTCTGGGGTTGCTGGGATTTGCAGTCCACTTAAGTAGCACTGCTACAGGGTCTTCTGTGGGATTATGCAATAGATTACAAACCTCAGAAAATAATTTCCATTTAATTGCTGAAGACAAACACGCTAATAGGAAGATATGCAAATTATAAACCCGCGAATCTCCAGGACTGCCGTGTATTACCAGTCAATATGCACTATAAGCAGTTAAATTTTACTTTGCAGGATCCAATGAAAATATGTTTTCTAATAAATTAAATTTGTTTAAAACTACTGAAGACCCATGCACATAAATGTCAGCCACATGTAGCACCTCTGAACTTCAAGCTACAGGCAGAAGTCATTACTGTCTAATACTTGGATGTAATCCATAATGGTAGATTTTCTATTTGGCAGCAATCATTCTGGCTGATCCAATAAGACTAACTGGGTACTTTATTATCAACGACTAATAACTAAGAAAAACATATGATCATGTCAATGAGTAAATGAAGAAAAGGAAGGACTAAAGTTGTTGACATCACAATGATCAGGTGTAAACGGGTTGGGAAGCTGGTTAACATTTGTATTTAGTTAATTATTATAGCAATGAGCAAAACAAGATTTAAGGTCAGCGGTGGAAATGTCATCTTGTACATTGTCCCAAATAGTAAAAAAAGAAAAAGTTCTGACTTAATTGAAAATGTTGAATGAAAGATTTGTACCAGAAAACTTCTATGATCTATAAAACCTCTCATTTATTTATGCAACCAGTAACAGAGGAAAAAAAAGGTGATTGGTTCAAAATCCATATCCTGTGCTACAAAGTCAGCGTTAAGAGAAGCTACGTAACTGCAGTGAAAAGTGTAAGCGAAAGTTTGTGGAATCTTGTAAGAGCGGCAACAGTAATATGAAATTTGACAGATGAGAGAAGACCACTCAGTCCATCAAATCTGTTTATTAAGATAACAGCTAAGCTGTCCCAATATCTCATCTTGATTCTTCTTAAAGGCTGTCAAGATTTCTGCTACATAGCTTAGGAGTTTGTTTCATATTTTCACAACTCTTTGTATGAAGAAGTGCTTCCTTGACTCAGTCTTAAATGCCCTTCCTCATAATCTCCACTGGTGTTGTTGAGTACATGCTTCACCTTTAATGCACAATATAATTAGTTAAACATTCATACTTTTCCATATGTAAAATATTTTAATTGCTTATTGTACCTACATTGGCACCACTTAATAATATACTCATCAATTCATACTCAGGATCAAAGATGTTATAATTACAAATATCAATAATTGTATTGTGAATGTTGTCACAGACGGCTGGGGTTCTTGCCCGGCTGGGACACCTAAAAGGACCGGAAGGTGACAAAAATAGCTTCTGGGTCAAGAGAGGGCAACCACCCTGGATAAAAAGAGGACCACGGGAAAGGGACAAAAAGATTTTAACCCGTTGGGACCCGTGGCCACCGCCAGAGGGTGCCTTAAGTCTCAACAGACCAGAAGAATTGTCACTTCCGCCACACAAGGCAAGATGGCGGCTGAACCTGCCAGGAACGCCCGGAGTGCTTCCGGGGCAAAAGGCAGCACTTCCGCCACACCAGGTAGTGCTGCTGGGAGATCTGGAATGCATCCGGGCGGGAATAAAAGGGCCCGCCTCCTAACAGTCAGGGAGCTAGAGTCGGGAGTGGGAGCTGGACGAAGCTCCCCTGGAGGAGACAGGCAGCCAAGGACTGAGAGAAAGAAGCCCATAGAGTGGTGATTATTGTTGTGAGCATTGTGTACTGTGTTTTGGACTTTATTTTCTGTATTTGGAGGTGTGTAATAAAAGTCTGACTTTTATAAAGATGTGGTCTCCAACTGGTGGTGTCCGGGCAGGTCTCACAATGTCTGTGGTCAGTCTTCATCCAAAATCCTAATACATGCCACGGTTTGAACAACAATCTAAAATACACCTTAATTATTCAGATTTGTTTGGCAATCCATAATTATGACTTTATGCAGCTATTTGAGGTTAATGTGCAGCAAAAAAAATCTTGGATCCTGTTAGGAGGACAATTTTAGCTATGTTACAAAAAAACAGGGAAACGTAATTTAAACAAGTATCAAAGTGTAAAAAGGTCATAATTACACGTTTTCAGCTTTATGTTGCATGATCAGGGTATACTGAATGTCTTCATATCTTAAACTGTAGAGGTCAAAAGGGGATCATTCTACTGAGTTTATACAGACTGATTTAAAGAAGTGTCTTCTTAGGAAGTCAAGGTTGGTGGGGCTGTCATAAACAGGGCATTCCTTGTGTGCTTGCAGGCTTTATAAAATATAAATTGTTTTATTGTTGTTGTTGTACTGGGAATAATATGTCTATTTCCCCTCTGTGTCTACAGGAAGTGACTGACCTGGAAGAATATCTCTGACCTTGGCAAAGCTCCGCCCCTCCACCTGCCTCTTCTGGCTAACGGACTATAGGACACTCATACAAGGACACTCATTCTGTTATTAGAAGACATGCAGAATTTGTTCCTGAAGGAGATGAAGGTCGAAGGCTCTACATGTTGTGCCAAGGCTGTATTCTACCTTTTTCTCACACTATCTACAAAGAAAATGAATACTTCCCATGTATGGCCATAATCTTTTTTTTTTTTATTTTTTTGTCCTTTAGGTCTGATTGGTTACAACTTTTGCTCTATGTAAAAAAAAAACAAAACAAAAAAAACAAAAGATGCATAATGAGAGAGGTCAAATGATAAGATAAACTGTTACATCAACCCTCAGCCATACCATGGCAGCAATCACAGTAGGTCAGTGGTACTGGTCTTAGTAAAACCCTTCATCCAAATGAACACTATGGCTGACTCATTAAACCATGACAATACATGATAATTAATATTGTTTTGAAAATAATCCATTTTGTATTTTTTTGTTAAATCACAGAATTGAACACACACATAAAATGGTTAGCTAAAAAATGAATCATTTATATACCCCATACAGCACCAAGTATATACATTCCACCCAAACGCACTGTACATAGAACAGGGAAAAAATAAAATTTCAAGTAAAGCATCCAACATGTTACTATATAATCCTGGATTTAGAGTAAGTGTGATGTCAGTTAGTTCCAAATAATACTGTCTTTCCTGCCAAGACTGAATTCGATCAGTTCTTAATTGACGCCAAGGACACCCGATTAATTTGAGATGTGAACAGTTAAAAAAGAATTAAATTAAAATGAAAAAATGAAAATGAAAAATAACATTGGGAGATGTACCGTATATACTCACGTATAAGTCAGGTCTTGAAACCCAAAAAATCGATCATAAAATCAAACCCCGACTTATACCCCCTTTCAAAAATGCGAAACTTACATTTTATTTTTACATCTTTTTGCCTCCTCTAATCTCACATCAGTTTCTCAGACGCATCGAATTTTGTTTCAGCAGTGCAGCTTCCAATTTCTTTAAGTACTTCAACGACTTTTAATTTAAAACCAGCTTTATATTTTTTTCTGATTGAACTCTCCATCATAGATAAGAGGTGCTCTTACGATAAAGGTGTATGAGGGTGTGAGATACAAAAAAACACAAATCAGAGCAAACTTTGCTTCAGAATAGTTTGGATATTACCGGGTGGTCATGTAGGTACAATAGAGAGAGAGAGGTTAGGAGCACCCGCTTATACAGGGCATTGCCGCACCCACATAGATAAAAAAGGCAGTGTGCTCTGTGGTTGCTCTATCAGGTGGGTGTTAGTATATCATAATCTCTTGGACTAATAGCGTGAGTCTTCTGCATTCGACTTATACAACTGACATTCTAAAATCCCAGAAATTATACGGTAAAATCAAGTCCTGACTTATATGTGGGAGAACTTATGCACGAGTATATACAGTAACTAGCCACTACAGTGGTAAGTTCATGTTAGTGAGATGTGAGCGAAAGTTTTAAAAGTTCCAGCAGAAACCAGAATTTGAGGGCTAGAACTGATATTTACAGACAGAAATGCAGAGAGAAATGGACTTCCCTGTAAACAGAAGAAGAAGAGAGGAGGGACGTGTAAGAACATATGGAGAAAGGTGCCAGGAAAGACAAAGGAATAAAAAGGACAAATAACTGCCATTTTTAAATTGAATTATTTGCTTTTGTCTTTTTAGTGAGTATTTATATAAAGCTGTAACAACTCCTTTGATATACAAAAAACGGCAAATAAATAGTTTCAGTTTGACATATAATACACTGAGACACATGTCAGCACTGGAGAGCAGGTCTAACTGCAGCACTGTTGTCATTCTGCTGCTCTCATGTCAAACACAATCAGACCAGGTAAGAATCTTAACTTTGAGTAGTTTGTCTATATGTTTTAGCATTTGTGTACATTTTGAGCAAACATACCACTGATCTACTGTGCCTTGCATGGGACCAGCTACCCTGGCAACATGGAGCATTAGACTGGAACCAGCGCTGGATGCAGCACTAGCCCATCGACAGAGCACACTGAAATACACATCCACGGTGGGTCATTAAGCCAGCACAGTTCTGAAATGTTGGTTCACACCACGGCATCCAGGGAGAAAAAAAAAACAGAGAGATCGGAGCAAACAGTATTTAGATGATAACTGGGCAAAGGACTCTTAAGGCAGTAATTTACTAAACACCATGTTTATTTATGAATGTGTTCACCATATAAAATAAATTAAAATTGAATTAAAGTGATCTTTTTAGTTTACAGTTACTGTATCTCACAATTTCACAAATATTCAGTCAGTAGTCACTTTTTTGAGAGGAGGTTGCCAGTGTTATCTGCCTCTCTTGCTTGGTGCTAATGCTAGCTTTACGTATTTCAGATGACACTCCATCAGTCTATCCATTCTGTAAGTCTTCTTTAAACATTACAGAGCTGTGGGCTGCTGGAATCAATTATGTTCTAGACACAAGCCATTTGTTGGTGTGATGCCAGTCCACTGCAGGGCACAGTCACTCGTACCCAGTCACTCACACTGTTGCAGTATGTTGCAAGACTTAAATGTGTTCTTTTTTTTAATCAGTTCTGTTTAGAGTTTAATTCTGTTTATTGTTTACTTACTTACTAAATATTTCTTCTTTTGTTTATTAGTTAGAAATAAGTAATTTCTGTTATTTTAATACTTGTTAAAATAAAGTACAAAATACTTACCGTATATCTATACTAATAAAAGGCAAAGCCACTCACTCACTCACTCACTCACTCACTGACTCATCACTAATTCTCCAACTTCCCGTGTAGGTAGAAGGCTGAAATTTGGCAGGCTCATTCCTTACAGCTTACTTACAAAAGTTAGGCAGGTTTCATTTCAAAATTCTAACGGTCATAACTGGAACCTACTTATGTACATACAGTATATACCGGCCATAGCCTGCAGCTCGGTCGCCGTGTGAGGCGGAGTTGGGTCCCTCATCGTCACACCTCCCACGTAAATGAGTGCCTGCCCATATAAGGCCGTCCGTCAGCAGCAATCCAATAGATACACTCTGCCGCTAAATATTCACGGTTGAAGGGCTGTGCTTATGCAGACGAAGATGAGATGGTCAGGGTGGTGTTTGGCACAAACAGCGAAACTGAGAGAGAAACTTTTAAGTGCCGGGTCTTAGCTAACATTAAATAAAGCCGTGGACATTGCACAAGATAGCACCAGCACAGCTGAGAACCTTCAATGCATGTACTCCGAGCGGCTCACGTGAACTGACTGTGAATGCAGTATGCAGACAAAAAACAAGAACTCCAAAGAGCGTTGAACAAAAAATGCATTACACAATTGAGAAGGCAGTAAAAGAATATGAAGCGAGTGACGCATGCAAGCATATTCATAAGTGCAGCTACTGCGGAAACAAAGCACATGGTGGAAAAAGTCAATGTCCAGCTAAAGGAAGACGAGCTGT